>NC_137112.1:12186464-12786464 GCF_949357685.1 Gobio gobio | reverse complement strand
TGACACCATAAAGACATTTAAAAGTCAATAAGGGATCTTGAAATCAATTCTGCGTGACATGTAGCCACTGATTTAATGGGATACCTCAGTCGAGTACGAGTCAGCATTCTTGCAGCTGCGCTGAACTCTTTGATAAGCAAGCCAAAACACTTCTGCAGCAGTCTTGTATAAAATGTGTGAATGAGTTTTTCGCTTTCAGTTGGGGAGAGAATGTTGCATACTTCAGAGATGATAATATGCTGTTTTATAAACATTGCTAATAGAGTTTATTAAAACAGAAGTTGCTGTCAAATACGATTCCCACATTCTTGATGTGATTTTTGGGCTTCAGAGACAAGGACGCTAAATAAGGTATAATAGACGTTTCTCTGAGAATACTCAATATTAATTAGGTTGTATAATGTTGTAGTTCAACCACAAATTTATGTTCTCTGTGCCGTCCAGCAGGGTAATAACTGATTTGAGAAGATCTGATGAGAATTACATCAGCTAATGGAATTAAAAGTACATAATAAAAAAGTAATAAAGGACCCAGAACCGAGCCTTGGTGTACACCTCAAGATGTCACATGGCTTGTGGAGGTGTGTGTGCTTAGTTCAAAATACAGATTATAGTTTTTCGAATATTCCCTTTCATGCAGTGTGTAATACAGCTGTTTGTGAATGCAAATGTTCCGCAAAGTTCTAAAGTCGAAAATTATTGTCTCCCAAAAGAAAGAATCGACTCTGAACTGCCTCAAGGAGTCAGGTTTTTTTTCTGAATCCCACTGTTTGACGGTTTTACATCACTAGAAAAGATATTCACATAATGCCTGCCTTTGTTGTACATTGTCCGCCCTTGAACAACTTGTCCTGCCTTCAAACACAATTTTACTGACGACTGCTTCTCAAATCTCAGAGTTCAACGTGGGATTTGCAAAATCGATTGCTCTTGAAAGATGGGTCAGTACTCAGTTTATTTGGACCAGCTTGCTCCTCAGAATCACAACCTGTGAGTATTATTAATTTTTGATGTATATTGTCTACCGAGTGTTCAAAATATGTAGTTTTGCATTTTTTATTGTGTAGGTCTCTAGCTAACCGGCTAACTCACGTTATTACTGTCTCAATGAAATACTTCTGCTCATCATATCTGGGCCACTATTACCTAAAACCGAGTCTATTAATTGTCAGTTGTTCTTACTACTTTGAGTAAAGATAAAGGATGGAGCAAGATTTGTTTAGCAAACTTTAATGTTACATCAGTCCTTCACATTAGTGCTGGGCTAACGTATGCGCTGGTTTTGATATAGTACCCGCATGAGCACCGCCCTAACCTATGCACTGTTATTGATAGTTCCCTCATGTGAACCGCAATAAATTATAAATACACACATGGGTTTGTTTATGGACGTACACTTGTTCCTGATGGTGAGGAATTACAGTTACAACATCTCATAATGTCTAACCCTAACCGAGTAGCGTATCACTGAGAAACGTCCTGCTCAAGTCATCCTTGCGATGGAGGTAATGGGTGTTTAGTACGCGCTGTACGTGTACTCAGCCCAACGCAGTTAATAGCAAATGCACTCGCGCCCATCGGTTCACCCATGGGCGTGCTGGTCTGAAAACCAGGTGTGTTCAGGCGCATTGTTGGCGTGTTGCTATTTTGAGGAACTGAAAGCGCAGTATTTTTTGTGTTATTTAAAGGGCGCGTTAGTAATATATGCCTATAAACGGTGCACTAAACACATACACTCTGCTTATTACACACAGGGATGCGCAGCAGCACACAAACATTTTTAAATATTAAAAATAAATTCTCTCTGGGAGAAACATTCAGTCTTTTCAGCTCGCAAATTCTGCCATGTAAATAGCGTATCCGCCATGGCGTGAGGGCAACTGGCTTTTAAAGGGAATGGGAGACGAGACTTTGATTGGTTTATTGCACGTTACGCCCAAAACACACCCATGACTCATTAAGAGAATAGGGAGAAACCTTTTAGACCATGCGCCGGGCGCGCCGACCATTTTTTTCCGTTGTTAAACTAGCAAAAGTGGATTCGGACATGCCCTAAGTGCACTTGCGCTGTGCGCTTTAGACCATGTGCTCAGATAGTTAAAATAGGGCCCTTAGAGTAAAACTCTTTTTGAGTTTTGAAAATAAAGTTTAGAAAGAAAAAAAGTTTAATTCCTCATGTTGTGAGCCTGCATCTTAGAACAAACGCTACAGTATCTGTAAATGATCAGGTCTTGCAAGATTTAAACCTAGAGGTGAACAATAACACATATCTGTGGAAAAAAATAATCCACCTGTTTAATTAGGCCATATTCAAGCAGGCTCGGATAACTCCACTGCTTAAGAAACCCACATTAAACTCGTCACTAATAGATAACTACAGACCTGTCTCTCTCCTACCATTCGTAGCAAAAACACTTGAACGAGTTGTTTTCAATCAGGTTTCATCCTTCCTTCTCACAGAATAATCAGTTGGACATCAACCAATCAGGTTTCAAAAGGGGCCACTCCACAGAGACTGCATTACTGTCGGTCACTGAAGCCCTGCGGATTGCAAAAGTTGATTCCAAATCATCAGTTCTTGTCCTCCTCGATCTATCTGCTGCCTTTGACACGGTCAATCATCAGATTCTTCTGTCCACCCTTTCATCACTGGGCATCACAGGGATTCCACTCCACTGGTTTGAGTCCTACATCACAGGTAGGTCTTTCAACATTGCCTGGAGAGGGGAGGTATCCAAAGCACATCAACTGACCACAGGGGTTCCTCAGGGCTCAGTGCTTGGACCTCTCCTCTTCTCCATTTAAACTACATAATTGGGACCCATCATACAGGCACATGGACTCTCATACCACTGCTATGCTGATGACACTCAGCTCTACCTTTCATTCCAGCCAGACGACCCCACAGTACCTGCACGAATCTCCAGCTGTCTGGCGGACATCTCCGCATGGATGAAAAAACATCACCTGCAGCTCAACCTGGCAAAGACTGAACTGCTCGTCTTCCCAGCCAATCCGACAATACAACATGACTTCGCCATCCAGCTAGGTTCATTTCGGACCACCCCTTCAGGGTCGGTCAGAAACCTTGGCGTAATCTTTGACGACCAGCTGTCCACATTTCAAAGGCTGCTCGCTCATACAGGTTTGCGCTCCACAACATCAGGAAGATCAGACCTTTTCTAACAGAACATGCAACCCAGCTTCTTGTCCAGGCCCTGGTCATTTCTAGGCTTGACTACTGCAATGCACTTCTGGCTGGACTTCCATCATGTGCGATCAAAACGCTCCAAATGATCCAGAATGCAGCAGCACGTCTTATCTTCAACGAACTCAAAAGGGCCCACGTCACACCACTCTTCATCTCTCTGCACTGGCTACCACTCGCTGCTCGCATCAAGTTCAAGGCGCTTACGCTCACCTACAGATCCACCACGAGCTCAGCTTCTGCATACTTTGACTCGCTCCTACAAGTCTACACCCCCACCAGAAGCCTTCGCTCAGCTAAGGAGCAACGGCTTGTGGTACCATCACAGAGAGGCAGAAAATCCCTCTCCAGAACATTCACATTCACCGTTCCCTGTTGGTGGAACGATCTTCCCACCTCCATCCAAATTGCAGAATCACTGACAGCATTCAAACGACAGCTGAAAACTCACCTCTTCTGTGAGCACTTAACCTTATCTAAAAAAATTTTTTTTAAAAAGTCCTTATTTTCCTTCTATTTTCCTCTACTTCTTCCCTGCCCAAGTGTGTGATGATCTGTGCGATGTCCAAAACGTAGTGCTTCAGGCTCTTTCTGTGTTTTGCTCTCTCCTCATGATGGATCGCTTCCTGTACTCCTCAGTTGTAAGTCGCTTTGGATAAAAGCGTCTGCTAAATGCATAAATGTAAATGTAAATGTAGGCATTGTGGATTTGAAGCAGGTTTGCCACCTCTTACAAAGACTACAGCTGAAGCTGTGTGTGCTCACTCATTCTGCATTTAAATAGCACATATATAAACTCTTGAATGAGTCAGCTAACCAAGTAGGAGAATAAATGTTTAAGTATTTTCTAGAATTGAACCTCTAAAAATAAACAGTTGATATTGTATGCTCGGTTCATTTTTCCAGCTGCCAGATGTTAAACAACAGACTCGTCTCATCTCAGCCCAGCAGGTCAAAGCTCTGCAGTGAGATCAGAGCTCAGACCTTCAACCCTCTCAACGTGAGACAGATCTAAATGACTTTTACACACACGTGCTACATAGACTGCAGCTCTGGGGTGAAGAGAGGTATAGTTATAGATATAGAGGTCAGTGTTTTCTTATAATTCTTAATTTTATATAATTTAATTAAATGCTGTTGGAATGTCAGTTTACAATATGGAGCCCTTTTGTTCGCCCAAGAAGGACTGATGTTCCATTTAAGCACATTACAGAAGTTTATACTGACAAATATAAACCTCAGAATGAGAAATTGGTCTACCAGCACAGTCTTCAGTACCTGGCCAAACTAAAAGTTAATTAAGATAATCATGATATTCATGATTTTAGTTCATCAATATGTAATATTTTAGATAAATACTCAATATATGACCGAGCCCTATTGTATATCTTTCTGCTTTTAGGAAATTGGCAAAACTAACATACTTTTGAGTGATCTAAATTAAGATGGCTTCGCCACATTGAAAAAAACAAGTAAAATGTACATAATTTTTCTTTGTCAAAATGTTGCACGCATATTTTTAAAGTAAATTTCACACATGAAACTAAGTTAAGTAACATTAACAAAGAAAATCATATTAACTTGGCCAGTAAAAGGTTGAGTAATTTCTACTTGGAATTGTACACTTAACTTGAATGTTCTTACTCAAACAATATAACACTGAATTAAACCACGCTTTTAAAGTGAAACATCTAAGTAAATAACACAGTAGATATTGTGTAGACACCATTTCTACTTAATAGTAATAATGCGGCACCTGAACACAGAGACCTCAATACTTGGTACACAATACACAGTGACCGTAATATTCAATGGATAGTTTTTGAGTATTAATGTGTAGGTTTGAGTAGAAAATGAACTCCAAATATCACAAAAGGGCAAGTTACTAAACCTAACAACAAAAGCAATGATAAAACAATGTAAATAAAGCTGGAAAATCTTGTTAATTATTCAAGCCCCAGTGCATGATGGGAACACCAGTATCAGAAACGTTGATATTTATGCTTTAATTTATACAAGCTTGAATTGAGTACTAATATAGAATTTACTTTGTTTTTTATTAAATTTTTTCTGTAGTATTTACTTCACTACATAATCATTTTTATCAATGCAGTAGATACAAGAAAGGGTTACACTTTATTTTAAGGTGTCTGTGTTAAAGTGTAATTTTACATTTAAGTACTGAGTAATATGAATTAACTACATGTACTTACTATAGGATTATTATGGATTGGGATTTGGTTTAGGGTTAGTTACATGTTATGTTATTACTATGATAAGTACATGTAACATATGTAACAAGGACACTGTAAAATAAAGTGTTACCCAGGAAAGATATTTCCAGACCAAACAAACAAATTGCATGTTTTAGTATGCACACCTTTGACATGTGATGATAAAAGACTGATAATTATTTTCTTCTTAAAGGCATATCACTGTTCTCATCTCATTGAAGCTGGTACAAAGCTGTCTATTGTGTAGTAGCGTCCGCAGAGGAAAGCCACAGCAGCTGCAGTGGGCACAGCGACAGACTTCACTGCTAGCCATGGCCACTTTCACAAAAGACACAGTGAAATCCAGCCACGTAAATAAATAAACCTCTTTCATGGGGCAGATCTTCAATGATCTGACACATCTGCACTGAGGAATCCACAAACAGAGCACGTTTCCCCACACATCCCACTTAAGCATGATATGGGTGATTTAAAATCTGTCATCATCTACTCACGTGTTATTCTAAACAAGAACACAAAATTCAAAGAATGTCTGAGCTGCATTTTCCTAATAATGAAAGCATGAGAAAGTATAAAATGCACCAAATGTTGTGCATGCCATGAAGACGTTGCCTCTGTGTGACATTAATGACACCAACACTCTGGAAAATAAAGGTTCTTTATCGGCATCTATTGTTCCATGAAGAACCTTTAACATTCATTAAACTTTTCGGTAACAATTTACAATACGGGTGCACTAATATTTATTAAATAATGTTTAACTAATGCACAGATAATCACGAGTTAATGTATGACTCATGAAGAACTAAACTATGTATTAATGATTACTGCATCAGCAACTAATGAACATTTATAGATTAAGTAATACACTATATTGCCAAAAGTATTGGGACACCCCTTCAAATCATTGAATTTAGGTGTTCCAATTACTTCCATGGACACAGGTGAATAAAGTCAAGCATTAGGCATGCAGATGCTTCTACAAACATTTGTGAAAGAATGGGTCGCTCTCAGGAGCTCAGTGAACTCAAGCGTGGTACGATGATAGGTTGCCACCTGTGCAATAAATCCATTCGTGAAATTTCCTCACTACTAAATATTCCACGCTCAACTGTTAGTGGGATTATTACAAAGTGGAAGCAATTGGGAACAACAGCAACTCAGCCACGAAGTGGTCGGTCACGTAAAATCACAGAGCGGGGTCAGCGCATGCTGAGGCATACAGAGCGCAGAAGTCTACAACTTTCTGCAGAGTCAATAGCTACTGATCTCCAAACTTTGTGTGGCCTTCAGAAACAGAACAGTGCGTAGAGAGCTTCATGGAATGAGTTTACATGCCCGAGCAGCTCATCCAAGCCTTACATCACCAAGTGCAATGCAAAGCGCTGGATGCAGTGGTGTAAAGTACGCCGCCACAAGACTCTAGAGCAGTGGAGACGTGTTCTCTGGAGTGACCAATCACGTTTCTCTGTCTGGCAATCTGATGGAGGAGTCTGGGTTTGGCGGTTGCCAGGAGAACGGTACTTGCCTGACTGCATTGTGCCAAGTGTAAAGTTTGGTGGAGGGGGGATTATGTGTGGGGGTTGTTTTCAGGGGTTGGGCTTGGCCCCTTAGTTCCAGTGAAAGGAACTCTTAATGCTTCAGCATACCAAGACATTTTGGACAATTTCATGCTCCCAATGTTGTGGGAACAGTTCGGGGATGACCCCTTCCTGTTCCAACATGACTGTGCACCAGTGCACAAAGCAAGGTCCATAAAGACATGGATGAGTGAGTTTGGAGTGGAGAACCTTGACTGGCCTGCACAGAGTCCTGACCACAACCCGATAGAACACCTTTGGGATGAATTACAGCGGAAACTGCGAGCCAGGCCTTCTCGCCTGACCTCACAAATGCACTTCCAGAAGAAGGGTTAAAAATTCCCATAAACAAAACTAAAACTTGTGGAAAGCCTTCCTAGAAGAGTTGAAGTTGTTTTAGCTGAAAAGGGTGGGCTGACTCCATATTAAACCCTATGGATTAAGAATGGGATTAGAATTCATACATTTATGAATCAGATTTGAGAACTATGGGCGAAGGGCAATACTTCCAGTCAACTAAAAATCTAAAACTCGGCTACTCGTGTGGCTTCAAAAGACTTGGAATACAGTGCAAAAGTTGAATGCACTACTTTTATGGTATTTTAATCATGTTTTTTGTGCTTATAGCTTGACAGTAACCAGCCAGGTCATCAAATGTTCAGTGTATGGAAAAGAGCGTCTCAGAGATTCTTTAAAACATCTTTTGTGTTAAATGGAAGAACGGAAATCCTACTGGTTTGAGCTAATGATGACAGCATTCTTTTGAGATCAGTGGAACATTTTACTAAAGCAGGGAGTAAGCCGTCACATCGACTCACAAAGTATTAAGAAAAGACTGTCTAATTTTAATGCAAAGAGCGTAAAGGGGCGTCAAAAGCCTGTAGCGCAGCTAAAATAGAGAATGCCGAAGACTAGGGTGTCAGTTGTCTATGTGTTGACAGAGAGAAAGCGAGAGAGAAGTTTGCGCCGAGAAAAGCAGGTCATGAAAAAACAGCCGTTTTCCTCCATTCCTCTGGACGGGGTTTTAATGACTTCCAGACTGAAGGCAGCTCTGCCTCTCCTCCTCTTATGGAGTGGATTCAGCCTCTGCGTACTGCCTCTTACCCAACACTTCTGAAAGCCACGCCAGCTCTTTAGAAAAAGATAAATTATTTCAAAGCATGTAATTGGTTGTGACGAAGGAGTACAAACATTCCTTAAGTACTAAAGCTGCTTCATGAACCGCGCCATTGTTTTCCAGGGCCAGATTTAAAGTAGCAAGTTAATTCTAATTACATTGCTCCCCTTCCCCCACTCGCCTCATGATAAACTGACAGAACACTATTTGCTTAGCGCGTTTCTATTAGGCGGCCCTGCCAGAAAGGGTGCGAATGGAAAGATACTTCACACTCGCGTACTTCACACACACCACGAGTCGAAAACTTTCACCCCAACCTGAGATTAGAAGCTGTTGTTAAATTGATCTTCACTTTCTCGCATTCTAATGCTAGGTGTCAATAGTTGTGTGAGAGCACTATAGAGAGCTGCAGGAATTTTAGCATGCCAAAACCCGGAAACCAGTTGCATTTTAGCACTTCTGGTTCCATCATTCGGTTAAAGGCCTAAAATAAGGTTTGTGATAGAGTTCTGCCATCCCCGTTTGCAACAGTGTGCGGTGTGGGACAAGTTTTAAATTGATGCGCGAGGGAAGATACTGAGCACCAAAATGAAGAAATGACTCGTGGGCTCCCACAAAATAAATAACAGCAGCACACAGAAGTCTGTCACTGGAGATATGAAGCGTCGTGTGTGTGGAAATTGGAAAAAATAGCCTATAGACACTGGAACAAGACATATATCCAAACCAGACTGAAAAATCCATGTAGACTTCCTATGGGCTTTCGCGGGCAGGGACGGGACAAAATGTGAAAGTTATAACATATTTCGGGCAGGAGCGGCAAAACATCTTGTGGGATTGAAAATCCATCCTGCGCAGAACACAAGTTCAAGATATTTTCACGTTTTATTCTGACATTAAAGTCCCCATGAAATCAAAATTTGAAGTTTTTTGGCTTTTAGTATGAATATAGCCTTACTGTTAGCCTTACTGTTATCTACAAGCTAGCGTGCTCCAAAACAATGACACAATTCGTATTTAGAAGATATAAACATTCAGAACTTACAGTCTCTCACTTCCGCCAACATCACTCTGCACTTCAGCTTCTCATCAGATTTTCTGTCCAATCAAATGCTCTCTTTAATCTGAAGCCCCGACCCCTACACTATAAACAGACGCTGAAACTGTAGTTGAAATCGGTCACATGTTCACACATTTACTATTTTCTACAGGGTGTATGGCACTATATTGGGAATAGGGAACAATTTAAACAGTGTAAATATGCTTCCCATTGGGGCGAATGAGGTCTAGTTTCACGTTAGTGTCACGTGAACCGTCGCAGCTCCGGTCAAGAGACACAATAGCACAGAGTGGATTATGTGATCGAGTCAGTCCTGAGACACGAAAGCACAGAGCGGATCATGTGATCAAGTCGGTCCAGAGACACGAGAGCACAGAGCGGATCATGTGATCAAGTCGGTCCAGAGACACGAGAGCACAGAGCGGATCATGTGATCAAGTCGGTCCAGAGACACAAGAGCACAGAGCAGATCATGTGATCAAGTCGGTCCAGATACACGAAAGCACAGAGCGGATCATGTGATCGAGTCGGTCCTGAGACACGAAAGCACAGGGCGGATCATGTGATTGAGTCGGTCCAGATACACGAAAGCACAGAGCAGATCATGTGATCGAGTCGGTCCAGATACACGAAAGCACAGAGCAGATCATGTGATCGAGTCGGTCCTGAGACACGAAAGCACAGGGCGGATCATGTGATTGAGTCGGTCCAGATACACGAAAGCACAGAGCAGATCATGTGATCGAGTCGGTCCAGACACACGATAGCACAGAGCGGATCATGTAATCAAGTCGGTCCAGATAAACGAAAGCACAGAGCAGATCATGTGATCGAGTCGGTCCAGAGACACGAGAGCACAGAGCGGATCATGTGATCGAGTCAGTCCTGAGACACGAAAGCACAGAGCGGATCATGTGATCGAGTCGGTCCAGAGACACGAAAGCACAGAGCGGATCATGTGATCGAGTCGGTCCAGAGACACGAAAGCACAGAGCGGATCATGTGATCGAGTCGGTCCAGAGACAAGAAAGCACAGAGCGGATCATGTGATCGAGTCGGTCCAGAGACAAGAAAGCACAGAGCGGATCATGTGATCGAGTCAGTCCTGAGACACGAAAGCACAGAGCAGATCATGTGATCAAGTCGGTCCAGAGACACGAAATCAAAGAGCGGATCATGTGATCGAGTCGGTCCAGACACACGAAATCAAAGAGCGGATCATGTGATCAAGTCGGTCCAGAGACACGAGACCACAGAGCGGATCATGTGATCGAGTCGGTCCAGAGACACAAGAGCACAGAGCGGATCATGTGATCAAGTCGGTCCAGAGACACGATAGCACAGAGCGGATCATGTGATCGAGTCGGTCCAGAGACACGACAGCAAAGAGCAGATCATGTGATCGAGTCGGTCCAGAGACACGAGAGCACAGAGCAGATCATGTGATCAAGTCGGTCCAGAGACACGAAAGCAAAGAGCAGATCATGTGATCGAGTCGGTCCAGAGACACGAGAGCACAGAGCGGATCATGTGATCGAGTCGGTCCAGAGACACGAAAGCACAGAGCGGATCATGTGATCGAGTCGGTCCAGAGACACGATAGCACAGAGCGGATCATGTGATCGAGTCGGTCCAGAGACACGAAAGCAAAGAGCAGATCATGTGATCGAGTCGGTCCAGAGACACGAGAGCACAGAGCGGATCATGTGATCGAGTCGGTCCAGAGACACGATAGCACAGAGCGGATCATGTGATCGAGTCGGTCCAGAGACACGATAGCACAGAGCGGATCATGTGATCGAGACGGTCCAGAGACACGAGAGCACAGAGCGGATCATGTGATCGAGTCGGTCCAGATACACGAAGGCACAGAACTGATCATGTGATCGAGTCGGTCCAGAGACATGAAAGCACAGAGCGGATCATGTGATCGAGTCGGTCCAGATACGCGAGAGCACAGGGCGGATCATGTGATCGAGTCGGTCCAGAGACATGAGAGCACAGAGCAGATCATGTGATTGAGTCGGTCCAGATACGCGAGAGCATAGAGCGGATCATGTGATCGAGTCGGTCCAGAGACACGAAACCACAGGGCGGATCATGTGATCGAGTCGGTCCAGAGACACGAGAGCACAGAGCAGATCATGTGATCGAGTCGGTCCAGAGACACGAGAGCACAGAGCAGATCATGTGATCGAGTTGGTCCAGAGACACGAGAGCACAGAGCGGATCATGTGATTGAGTCGGTCCAGATACGCGAGAGCATAGAGCGGATCATGTGATCGAGTCGGTCCAGAGACACGAAAGCACAGGGCGGATCATGTGATCGAGTCGGTCCAGAGACACGAAACCACAGGGCAGATCATGTGATCGAGTCGGTCTAGAGACACGAGAGCACAGAGCAGATCATGTGATCGAGTCGGTCCAGAGACACGAGAGCACAGAGCAGATCATGTGATCGAGTCGGTCCAGAGACACGAGAGCACAGAGCAGATCATGTGATTGAGTCGGTCCAGATACACGAAACCACAGAGCGGATCATGTGATCAAGTCGGTCCAGAGACACGAGAGCACAGAGCAGATCATGTGATCGATTCGGTCCAGAGACACGAGAGCACAGAGCGGATCATGTGATTGAGTCGGTCCAGATACGCGAGAGCATAGAGCGGATCATGTGATCGAGTCGGTCCAGAGACACGAAAGCACAGGGCGGATCATGTGATCGAGTCGGTCCAGAGACACGAAACCACAGGGCAGATCATGTGATCGAGTCGGTCTAGAGACACGAGAGCACAGAGCAGATCATGTGATCGAGTCGGTCCAGAGACACGAGAGCACAGAGCAGATCATGTGATCGAGTCGGTCCAGAGACACGAGAGCACAGAGCAGATCATGTGATTGAGTCGGTCCAGATACACGAAACCACAGAGCGGATCATGTGATCAAGTCGGTCCAGAGACACGAGAGCACAGAGCAGATCATGTGATCGATTCGGTCCAGAGACACGAGAGCACAGAGCGGATCATGTGATTGAGTCGGTCCAGATACGCGAGAGCATAGAGCGGATCATGTGATCGAGTCGGTCCAGAGACACGAAACCACAGGGCAGATCATGTGATCGAGTCGGTCCAGAGACACGAGAGCACAGAGCAGATCATGTGATCGAGTCGGTCCAGAGACACGAGAGCACAGAGCAGATCATGTGATCGAGTCGGTCCAGAGACACGAGAGCACAGAGCAGATCATGTGATCGAGTCGGTCCAGAGACACGATAGCACAGAGCAGATCATGTGATCGAGTCGGTCCAGAGACACGAGAGCACAGAGCAGATCATGTGATCGAGTCGGTCCAGAGACACGAGACCAGAAAATGTATCCGACCCTTTTGAATTCTGCTCATAATGCTGTATTAAAGAGATATGGAGGAGATTATGATGAGAAACGGTTAGAGATTAGGAGAACACTGCGGCTTTACCAAGCTCATGGCTCTGAGCTGTGATATAAACTAAACGCTATTGGCTATTTTAAAAAAGGGGAGGGCTGTTCTATATGTCCAGCCCTGTCTCCCAATTTCAGTGGAAATTACGCTATTAATTAATCAGTAAAACCCCCTTTTAGTTGTCTTGAAAATGTAGAATACGTGTTTAAATGGGGCTATAGAGGTTGTTGAGAACATTAAACATCATCACGCCTAACATCTACTCACTAGTCGCTTTCACAGCCTAACTGTGTTTAGAATCGTGCTTATGCAAACTATTTCATTTATATAATATACTAAAAAACAGCCAATTCAAACATATTATATATGTCGGAATAATCCCTTGTATTTCTGTCAGATTGGGGCAAAAAAAACTAGTTGAAGTGGGTACGTAGATAATAAGATGTTGTTTGTCAACTGATGTCAGTTTTGCTGATTATAATGGTGATCTAGGTGTGTTGCATTGCACCGAATGTAGAAAATAGGAAAACAGATACTCGCTGTGTCCTCATAAAAGCTCACCATAAACAGATATAAGCAAGGCCACATGAAGTCAATGTCATTGGAACTGATCAGACTAAACAAGCAGAGCGAAAGAACATGTGCTTCAGGTCAAAGTCATCTGGGAAACAGAATGACCACTGCGAGAAGCCAAACAGTGATACGTCCTATCAGAAACACGTAACAGCTGCGCACAGCCTGTGCTGGGACTCGCAGCTTTTAGATTTCATTCAAATCTTCATCTCAAATCACCATATTTCTATGATAAGAAAAAAAAAACAGTTAAGTATAAAAGGCCACATTTTCCCACGGCCACAGTACCACGTGGGCTTTTTACACCAAATATTATTCAATATTTTCTCAGAAACTATTTCATATCCTTCAACAAAACTGTAAGTCATACATATATGTCATATTTTGCCCTGTGTTTTATGACAGATCTTATGTCGGAGTGGCAGGGCAAAAGCTTGAATGGATAGCACAATTTAGTGTCTTTGGATTGTATGAAAAACCAGAGCACCCATTGGAAACCATGGCGTAGCTGGTGGCAGAGAAACAGAGATACATACAGACATCTGGGGCCTCGTCCGATCCGTCCGGGCAGTCCTTCTCCCCGTCACACCGCCATCCTTTGGAGATACACGTCACCTGATCCCTGCAAACAAACTGCTTGGGGCTGCAGGTTTTTGGAGCTACAAAAAAGAAGAGCCAAAACAAATAACGTTAACAATGCATTCAGCGATTAGCACTGGTAAATTATTACTTGTCAGGGGGGAAAAGGCATATGTGACACACGTGTGTCCAAAATCTACTGAAAACAGATAGCCTGTATGAATGTTTGTGGTCTGGACAGTGTTTGACAGTGTACCGCTAGTTGCTGATGTCTATTTCAAAACAAAATTATCACAGAGCCAAGCCTATCTGCCCGCCAGACTGTTTTTCCCCAGCCTGGCTATTTCCTCTACAAGGCCAATGTCTGACTCCTGCTCCATTCTGGTGCCATACAGTTCAAAATAAACAAATAAATAATAAAAGTCTGATTATCTTATTCTGAATTTTCTTATTCTGTTGAATGCTTAAAGGGATACTTCAGGCAAAAAATTGATATTCAAGTTCAAATTCAAGTTGTACCGAACCTGTATGAATTTCTTTCTTCTGCTGAACACAAAAGAAGATGTTTTGAAGAATTGTCGTTTAACCAAACAGTGTTTTTTTTTCATACTATGAAAGCCAACGGGGCCCATCCACTGTTTGGTTAACCGGCATTCTTCAAAATATCTTCTTGAATGGTAGCGTAGAGCCATTTTGCATTTTACAACTGATTTCAAATTGACACAAAACAAATCAATTGACCTTTTTCTTCTAGTCCCCATACAAATCCAGGCAAAAATGAGACATTATTTGTTGACATGTCAAGAATCGGCTCTCATAAGTACAGTCAGGGAGGAGAATGCACTTAGTCTGCAATCAGTTTACTTTAAGTGCACAGCAACATGACAGAAGACTGAGCAAACTGCAAGCTTGAGAATTTTCTCCACATTCCTGAGTTAAGATTTCTAGAAAACCCAGACTGACATTAAAGATGTCAAGCACCCAGTTGTGTATCTTTGCAATATATTGTAAAATAATGATTCATCTCAGAGTTGGTTTGGTTCAAGGTTTAGTAATTGTTAATGAAGAAATGTTTGAAATGCCTAATGGAGAAAACCAATGGTAAAAGTATTTCCCGGAGCCAGGGCATTGGAAAAGGGTTGAGCTCTTTCCCGCTCTCTCTCCTGACTGTACGCGTTTCGAGTCAGACCAGCATGTCTCGGCACATCCAGGTCAGTGTTCCCACACCAGTGCCAGTGATGCAATGAGTCTAGAGGCCATCAAAGGACATCTTGTTCTGGTTTGGCTGAAGAAGGTGCAAAAAATGTGACCGCTTTTCATTGGTTGACTATTTGGAATCAAGTGCGAATTCATTCCAGACCACCTTCTCAAAAGCTCTCGAAAAGCCTCAAGTCTGCTATCTGCAACGCACCTCTAGACACACACACTAAAAAATTCAGAGCTGACTATCAACTACAACTTCCCCCACAACACTTGCTTCCACGTTTCCCTGCCCTCGTGCCAGTAAACACATAATCAGAGAAAAGATGTCGCTGCAAGTTATTTTTATTAAATATTACGAGGCACATGAATTAAAAAAAAAATGTGCACGGATAAATCCTTTAGGCAATATTCCAAACTAGTCCACTGTAGTTTGAAAATGGGGAATATTATGCAAATGGTTCAAATGTCTGATGATCAGTAGCGGCCTTTGCTATGTTTCTCGGGGCTCGCATTAGAACAGGCTTCAAATTTTAAACCATATAATAAGCATAAACATTTACAAAACACACAGTATGTATCTAAAAAAATATAATCAAAACATTGTCTATTAGTTTTATTAGTTTACAAATACCTGTATATTTAATTGACTGTGAAAAAATTTGAAGCTGCACCTGTCATTCAATATGAAAATACATTTTGATTTGGATAACTATGTATTTATGTATTCTTTATCAATGGTATTTGTAGCGGTCTCATCTCATGTGATTTCTTTCCCACGCGCAGCTGCACAGTAAACATTCCTGAGGTAAATAAAGTCAAATATAAAAAATGACAGCCCTCAGCTGCTTCTCAACACTTTTAATTTGTTTACATATTCATCAAATATAAAATGTGAATGTAACAGTTATTGCCATAACCATTCATGAATACTGTAGTTTGTATAATAATTATGAATATTCAAATACATACGTAAACTCCTCCATACTCTTCCAACGGCTCTGCTCCATCGTTAGTTCAGACTGGTGATGCGACGCGCAGAGACACTTGGGTGATTTTCACTCTCCACTTCCAGTGAAGTGATGTATCGATGTTTCCTTCTTCTCTACGCCCTTCGCAGTACCCTTCAAATTCAACATTTTCACTCCCTTTGGATTGGAATCTCACTTAAGATGGCGGAATACCCTGTGAAGTCCACTTCGCAATCCATTTAGGTCAAATGGAACGCACCTTGTGGGTGCGTCTCAATCAGCTCCCTAGCTCAGTAGTCAGGGCACTGATCAGGGAGTTAGCCCTTTGACTTATGTCCTGATCAGTGCCCTGACTACTGAGCTAGGCCCCGATCACACAGAAAGCATTTTTGCAGTGAGAGGCGTATCTTTTGAATATATTTCTGATGGCAGAGAGCGTTATGCACGCTGCTTAGGCGCCCTAACCGCCTGCTGCGCCTCGCGTTTTAGAAGGAGCGCTCTGAGCGCATGAAGTTTAAAAAAAATCAACTCGGAGCGAAATCGCGTTTTTTTTCTATTGTCCGATCAAATGAATGGAGAGGCGGGTCTTCCGTTGTGGCGACCGTTACCTTGATTAGACTGACAGGACAGCTGATTCGGGGGTTTCCTAGCAACATAAAAAAAACTGCACTGCTATTTTCTAAATGAAAAACGGCAACCAAAAAAGGCAGTGCGGTGTGCCGCGCCTCGCGTTTTCGAACCTGAAAAACGCGTTCTGTGTTATCGGGGCCCTATGGAGCTGATTGAGACGCACACAGAGTCACTGGCTTTGTCCCTGAATGAATCAGCTGTTTTGAACCAATCATTTGACTCAATGATTCAATGACTCACTCATTAAGACAATGATTTGCAGCCACCTACTGGCAGTTTTAGTATCTTTTCATTTTGAGGGACTGAAGGACGAAGATTGAATGCTTAGGGTTGTGATTGTAACAATAGTTCTGGTTAAAGAGATAAAATGTGTTTATAAATAGACTATTAAGAGCGAAATATAAGATCACATTGTAAATATAACAGAGATATAGTAATGTTTTTGTCTGGGGGTTTTTTTCTCTCTGGGGGGAAGGAGCCTCCGACTGTTTCTTTGAAATTTGCCTCCGAATTACAAATGAACTAACATTCTGACATGTTTTTGTCACATCCACCAGTCATGGTGCCTATGATCTCCACCAGAGGGGCACTCGTCCCGACGCCCTTGCTTTCCCACCATGAACTTCCAATTCCCATAACCCATAGCCGGGATTCATTATTGTTTGTTCACTTCCACCTGTGTCTCATTATCTTGTTAAACTCTGCCTTTATAAGCTCTGTGTTTTCAGGCATTCTTTGTGAAGTCTTGTATGTTCAGTGTTTAGCCCTATTCGCACTGGATTAGTATTATCTGGGGACCTCGTGTGATTTAGAAATTACTCCCCCACATCTGAATTTTGCGTGGCGCATTCGCACGGGATAAGCAAGCCTGTGATTTTACTCAAATTTACTGACTTATCTCCCGGATATAATGTCAAGACTTGTAAATGTTTTTTCGTTATAGATATAGCTGTATGAAATTATAAACAGTCGTATGATATCATTTTGATTGTTTTATAGTAATAAAAATAATTTAGTTCAGTTAGAGAACAGGCACTACAATTAAAAACTGATCTGAGCAATAATAACAATATACGGCAGAAGATTCAAAACCTAAATGTAAAAGCGCCCATTTAAGCAAGTTTGTCATTGTCCTTTTCTGTTTTTGTGTTTTTCATTAAGAATAATATCAAACACAGCATTCAAGCAATTTACTCCCAAATTGGTGCTCATTCTAAAGTGAAAGTATAATCCGCGCGGCCGCACGGAATTCATAACGGTGCGCATTTTATGCAGCCTAGCTCCATTCTTCGTGAAAGATAAAGATAAAAATGCGCACAGGAAACAAAAACCTTGCAAAAATTATATACGATCCGCCTAATCCCGGCCAAATCACAGAGATGCCGATTCGCATGGGACTAATATTATCACAGGACCTCAGTGTTTATATGGTAGGTAATTTGCGGGGGAATTTTTACTTTACATATTACAGACATGGCCGATTCGCACGGGATTACATTGCAATTTTTAGTCCTGGTATCCCCTGTGTTTTCAGCCCTGGTGTTTATTGTCTGAATTATCTGCACAGTGTTTTGACCAATTGCCTGTTACATGGATATGCTTCTGGATTGCCCAATAAAGCTGCATTTGGATCTTCACCCAAGTCTCGGTGCAACAGTTTTAACATTCACAAATGTTGGTGGCAGGAAATAAAAATGAATCCAAACATTTTTCAACAGATTCTAGAATGTTGGAATCACTGAGGTAACAGTGATTCTGTGACCACTGGCACAGTGTTTATTTATTCTTTATACTGTATATATTTTCTTAAATAAGTTTGACCAGTGGTTATTTCAGAGCATTCCTGGGCTGCAAAGACATGAAGGGTGTCTTTATGTGGCTTTCTGCAGTGAGGAAAAAGTGCAGACATATTCACATATACTATCGCAAAACTAAAGACTACTATTAAGACATACAGTATAAACGATGAAAGAACATCTTGAAATTCTATTTTACTATTATTATTATCACAGTTCTGACTCTCGGCTCTTTTAACACCATCAATAGATTTACTGTTAATTCTTTCTTTCATCTGGCTAACTTTACCTCAGTGATTCTAAGATTCTTTGCCCATACTATAACTGCGTTACTTGGATCCGCACACTACGGCCCTAGAGGAGTCTGCATATGCACTGCTGAAGTCAACTGCAGCTGTTATGGCAGTGGAATAAACGGGAGCATTTACATGGCTTCATAAATCAGAGACTATAACCAGCAGCAGCCGTCCGACTGCCGGCCAGGAAGAGGAAGTGGTTAGGAGGTTATCTGCCACACTTCACTTAGACACATCTGTAGCGAGTCTGACTCAATAATGAGGTTAAATAAAGCTTCAACAAAAAAGGTGAAAGTTGTCAACACTGGTTTATCTTTAAATCTCTTTTAAATATAGCATTAGAATATTCTTACATAGTTCAAATGTTAATATAACACTATAAAGGCCTGTACACACAAAACTATAATGAATAGCACAACTATAATGATAATGACACAGAGCAACAATATCGTTGTAATCATGTTTTTTTTTCCAGCTGATGACCGATAGAAACATTGACAGCCAATCAGAATTCATCCTGCTTTGAATAGCTCGAGCATTTAAAGCGGCAGACGGCAAAAATGCAGCATGAGCAAATAATAAGCGGAACGATTGTGCGTCGTCGAGGACGCTTATAGTTATCGTTCTTGGTGTGAACAGAACTTAAAGGATTAGTTCACTTTCGAATGAAAATTTCCTGATAATTTACTCAACCCCATGTCATCCAAGATGTTTATGTTCAGTCAGTCTTCAGTCGAAAATAAATTAAGGTTTTTGAGGAAAACATTCCAGGATTTTTCTCCATGTAGTGAAGTCCAACATGTTGAAGGTCCAAATTGCAGTTTCAATGCAGCTTCAAAGAGCTCGCCACGATCCCAGCTGAGGAATAAGGGTCTTATCTAGCAAAAGGATTTGTAGTTTATATACTTTTTTTATCACAAATGCTCATCTAGCACTAGCTTTGCAATGGGCGTCCACGACTTTATGTATTAATGCAAGACGAGCCTTACTTGGTTAAAAAGTATATGAATGTTTATATTTCTTAGAAAATGACCGAACGTTTGGCTAGATAAGACCCTTATTCCTAGTCTGGGATTGTGCCGAGCTCTTTGAAGCTGCACTGAAACTCCATTGTGGACCTTCATCCAGTTGGACCCTATTGAAGTCCACTATATGAAGAAAAATCCTGGAATGTTTTCCTCAAAAACTTTAATTTTTTTCCAACTGAAAAACAAACTAAAAGTTTGGGTTCATTTATCTATACATTTAACTATAAAATTCAAAGGAGGACAATGATATTTCAATGTAATCATTTATGAATAAACAATGTTTATGTAGCATTTGTTGTGATACCTTAAATTTATTAAAAAAATTATATAAAAACTGAATGATTCAACTATTTTTTTCTTCCTTAATGCTGCACTATGTAACTTTTCCGTCCACTAGAGGTCGCCTATTCAAAACAAAGGCGTAGTTTGATGACGCCACGTTTGAGCGCAGAATCTTGGGACATGTGGTCTTCACCTCACAGCCAATGGAAAAGAATCGGGATAGGACTCGTGCAGAAATCATGTTCATGGATGCGATTATTAACGTTACTGTAGTATGAAGCAGAGCAGGAGCAGCCTCGCAAGCAGCGGGACTGTTCTTATGGCATAGTCGCCGGCGGGACTTTTATTATGCCACAGTCGCCGGTCATGAGTATGAGGTAACGCAGCTTTGTTTATCATATTAGATACATCTGAGTGTGTTAAAAATGAAGTTATGACGTTACTCTAGCGTTTCCGCAAAATAAAAACGGAAACCGAGGGTAACGCAGATATGACGCAATTGACAGGCGACTTCCTCACACATCCCGGTTTCTTGTTTAAATTAGCAATTTTCTCACGATTTACAAACATTTGGAAACATTTGGGATATTGAAAGTACTCAACTGAACAAAATATATAACACTGGCCTAGTGGTTTTTGGATATTTTACTGAAAAAAATGTTACATAGTGCACCTTTAACTGTCATGAAAATAATGTCACAACTTTCATGGTTTTGATTTTGATTTCAAATGTGTTCCGAGTTGCTATTGAACACATTTTAAATGTGTAGCCTACCTATTTCATGTAACTGTGTGAAAAGTTAAACATTGAATAAAATGAATAAATATAAATGAATACATTAAAAAAAAATTGTATATAACCGTCAAGTATTTTTAACTAGGTAAACATTGATTTTAATAAAAGTAAATGTAAAAGTGATTTAAAACCAAGACCATTTCTAAAATCCAAAATGCACAATTTATGCAAAATATAAAGTTATTTTTTTCTCATAATATTGGGCTGGCACGTCGCAGTATTTTGAGGTTAATGAAGCAATGTAGAAAGCAAGCAAAGAGTACATACAAATACAGACATGCTCTAACTACTGCTGAAAAATAAAGAGAATTAAGCTAAATTAAAGTAACCTCATAAAAGACAATCAAAGACATTCATCACAGAAGAAACACTGAATTATTCTTGAAGATGAGCAATGTTTGGCTCATCTGGAGTCTCTACAGTAGGTGAACAGTGAATAATACTGTGAGTAATAGGCTGTAGTTTGCAGACGGTATGCGACTGTAATTACATTACGAATATAGAAAATTAGATCTGAGCCAAAGAAAAGAACAATAATGGAGCGAATAATAATGTATGAAGAGAACAAATGGAGTGTTGGAGACTCGAGGAGCGCAGGGCGGGGGGATGTCACACGATCAATCAGGATTGTGTGCCATTCAGAACTGAGAATGTCTTTTAAATTACAGTTTCATTCCTGAAGGGAGCAAACAGGACGCAGAATTCCTATCCAAATTAAATTAGGAAGTAAAAAGGCCTGCAATTCATAGACATTCACATAAATGTTTTTAATTAGAAAAAGAATGTTTGCTTGACAAAGCTGATTGCAACTTTTCCGGTTTTACTTGCTATGAGTCTTTTTCTGCCCCGATTATGCAGTCATTTTGTTTTGGAGTCTCCTACAATAGGTTTACATCAAAAAACACTTCTCATAGTATTTTCTCATAATATCCACTGCAGCATCAGCTCTTTTCTCACTGTGTCTGAAACGGTTCGATCAGGGATTCGTCTCTCTAAACCCCGCCTTTCCAAGAGCCTGCTCTGCTCTGATTGGTCAGATGGCCCAGTCTGTTGTGACTGGTCGCTCGTGTCAGAAACCAAACGCTCATTAGAAAACAGCGACTTCTCCCCATGAACAACACCAACCAAACTCTTCCAGTCTCAGCTACAACTACAGCGTTTGAAGGGCAAAGTAGACGTTCAGCCAATGAAGACCATAGACTGGCACTATGCAAATCTGTTACAAACCTACATAAGGTTCAGCAGGAAGTGAGAATGCAATTACTGACGACTTGTTTCAGTTCAGAATTGCTTCTTTCTTTTAGGAGACAAAATCTCCATTTATCTGCACTTTGATCTTTGAATCTTTTACAGTCAGAAACAGCTCTATTACACACTACATGAAAGGTAATCTCCCAAAAAGCATAATAGGGGCACTTTAAGAACTCCTTGTTTTAGTTATATATAGAGCTGAAATGATTCCTAGAGTAACTTGAAAAAAAAAACTGCGCTCCTGCTTTCAGAGCTGTGTGCTTTCAATGATTTGCGTAATTTAAATCTCACACTTTAATCATATTTATAGCTCCTTACTTAATAAAACAAGCTGTGTTACTATGATGAATGATTAGCTCAAAATGTAGATGTGCGATTTAGGCTAGGCTACTTTATCTGAATTAAATACAAACACACATCTCTCTTTTGCTCACGTTCCACTTCCAGCAATTACTCTGTATAGGTGGTCGACCAAAGAAGATTTTTTTAAAGCAAACCACTTCAGTGTAGCTAATATGTTACTATAGAATCGCGCTTAACACTGAGAGTTTGAATAATTGTAACATGGCGATCGGTTGCGGATTTCTAAATCAGAGAAAATCATATGGTGCGGGTGGATGATTTGTTTTTAATAGCGTTTGCGGTGATGTTAGAGCTGATCTGCGCATCTCTAGTATGCCCATCTCTACTCTTGTTCTTATTCCAAGTAACCTTCCTGTCCAATATTTTTTGCTTCTTACAAAAGCAGCCACAAAGCCTTCAGAAGACAGTAAAGGCTTATGTCATGCCTGAGCTGAAGCTGAAACTTGAAAGTTAAGTTGCACAACATAAATGCAATGTTTATGCATTTTTATTATGTATATTACGATTATTTTGATTTGATTTGATTTGATTTTGATTTATAGGTTGTAGGTTTAATTTTAGGTTGTACTATGTTTACCTTTTTAAAGTAATTTGAAATGGATTTTTATATTTTTATGATTTTTTTATTTATATATTTGTATTTGCATTTGGAATATAATATGGCAATTGAATGCACTAAACTGGTTTAGTTTTCACAGATATTAATGTATGCAATTTCAGCAATACAACATAATTTTTTTTAGGGGTGCACCGATCCGACTTTTTCAGTCCCGATACCGATACCGATGCCTGGGCTTTGTGTATCTGTCGATACCCGATACCGATCCGATATATTGTTGAATTAATAATAAACTGTATATCTTCCACCTTATACCTTCCTTGAAGAGACTAAAGGCACCAGACTTTACTAACTAAACATAACTAAGACAAAATAACAGATGTATGTAAGGTGTTGAATTCTTATTTATTTAAAAAACAATTGTGCATTCAAATCTAAAATAGAATGTAATCAAACTTCTTTAAATAAATAAAATGTAGCAGTGGAAACAAAAAACAGTGTATTGGTCAAACATACAATAGTAATCTGACAGTTACCAAACATTTTTTACACTAGAGATAATTGTTTTGGTATATAATCATATCAATATTATAAAGTAGCATTACAAATTAACAAATAGTCTAATTTTCTACCATATGCAATTTAATAAAAATTTTCAGCTAGCTAATAACAACTTTGTTCTGGTTTCACCTCACTCCAGATTAAATGATTGTAGGCTAGGCCTATTTAATTTACTACACATTGTCAACAGAAGTAAGATGAAATACTGTTGATAATTAAAAATAATTCTTACTACCCACTCTTGCTAAAATGGGTAAGCACACTTGTGTTCTCATTTCAGTTGCGTTCTGAGTAAATTAATAAACTGAGTTCATGAGTTCAGTGTTGGACAGATCAGTTGTTCTGGCCAGTCGTTAAAATGATTCGGTTCAAAGGAGTCATTAGGTCACGAATCGGACATTAGCAGACGCGTTGTGTGCGAATCCCGTCAGTTAGAACATCGCGAAAGATGTCAACACACAGAAAACACTTCATAACTGGATATTATTTGTCTCCCGCTTATTGAAAGTATGCTTTATGTCAGCTGGTCAGAGAAGAGTCAATGTTTTTTGAGCGCAATTCACACCCAGTGATAATTCAAGGACAAAATTGTCCGAATGTGTCACGTGCAACATGGTTTTGGTCTTCCGAGCTTTTGATTTGGATTAATATGTGAAATATGAGAGCGAACACTGATTATTTTGAAGACCCAGAGAGCGCGCGCGGGGGAGGAGCTCTCAGATCGTTCTCTCTGTCACTCAGTCACAAGCGCAGCATCTGTTCTACATCACTCGTAAATCACAATAACTCATCAAATTAGGCTTTGGCCGTCAAAAAAATGTCAATGCAGGAAAGACCCTTACTTTGCAGTAATACCCTCGAAACAGCGACGAACTAGTTGGCGTGGCAAGCGTGAAATATCTCCTCCACACAGCCGAATCTCTGGCTCGCTCCCTTCTAGCATGCGACACACGTGAAGCTGACGAATGACGTAGGTTCTGCTGCGACGAAAAAAAACACCTAGATCGGCTTGTGGATCTGTTAATTTTTCCGATCCCCGATCCAGCTATTTTGTCAGTATCGCGGCCGATATCCGATCCTAATATCGGATCGGTGCACCCCTAATTTTTTTTCTAAACAGGAAACAAAAAAATAGTTCATTTTAAGATACCTGTCTTATTTTCTCTTGTATATTTAGTATTGCTCTTTAATAAAGAAAAAGTACTTCTTGTCCGATTACTCGATTAATCGATGGAATGATTTGTAGAATACTCGATTACTAAAATAATCGATAGCTGCAGCCCTAGTATGTGTACAATACATAAACACAAGTTTGATTATGTCACCATAATTGACTCTACATTAAAACTTTTAATATTGAACCTATAAATATTGAACCTTAAAACATTACTGACAAATCCTACCTTAATAGTTGTTGCCTATATTATCAGATAAGGTTTTGCTTATACCGCCACCATATAGGTATCGGCTGATATATGTTCATTTTTAATGTTATTACATTTTTTTTTACATTTTTATGCATTTGGCAGACGCTTTTATCCAAAGCGACTTAAATTGCATTCAAGGTACACATTTTACATTTTGTCAATCCTTGCTTTCCCTGGGAATCGAACCCATGACCTTGGCGTTGCTAGCGCCATGCTCTACTGTTTGAGCTACAGGAAAGCTATAAAACACAAAACAATAACTCAATTGAATTGCAAGTACGTGCACACACATCAGATCCACTGGGCTGCAACTCTGTGGCAAAATAAAATAGCAATAATGTCTTCCGGCGGCCTGAGTAGGTGTGGAAAGCAAACAGTTCTTCACTGTTGAAGACGGTTCATGCCAGAAGGTGCAAATAATCTTCTCTTGAAGAAAAATCCCCATTGATTCTTAACAGTAATTGTGGGCGGCATTTGATATTGACATTATCTTTGCTAGAAATTAAGATACATGCAAATTTGTCAGTTTAAATCTAAAAGAACACTATTTTAATCTATTCAATTTCTGTAGAATTTGGCATAAGTATTTTTATTTCAAGGAACACTCCACCTTTTTTTGAAAATAGATCATTTTTCAACTCCCATAGAGTTAAAAAGTTTAGTTTTACCGTTTTCGAATCCATTCAGCCGATCTCCGGGTCTGGCGGTAGCACTTTTAGCATAGCTTAGCATAGATCATTGAATCTGATTAGACCGTTAGCATCTCGCTCTAAAAAATGACCAAATACTTTATATTGTTTTTCCTATTTAAAACTTGACTTCTGTAGTTACATCGTGTACTAAGACCGACGGAAAATGAAAAGTTGCGTTTTTTCTAGACCGATATGGCTAGGAACTATTCTCTCATTCCTGCGTAATCATTTGCTGCCATACCATGGCTGCAGCAGGCAAAATGATATTACGCAGCGCCTGAAAATAGTCCCCAGCATGCTTCCTGCACAAGCAGGTTGTCACATTGGTTATGTTGAAGAAAGTTAGCTTATTTTAGGGGCAGTCCTGGCCCAATCGTTGTTGTCAGAAAAAAAATTGTCAGTAGGTGGAGTAAATAACCAGTGCTCTCCTCCACCCTCAATACCACGACTGACGTGAGACCCTTGAGCAAGGCACCGAACCCCCAACTGCTCCCCGGGTGCCACAGCAATATGGCTGCCCACTGCTCTGGGTGTGTGTGCACTTGGATGGGTTAAATGCAGAGCACAAATTCCAAGTATGGGTCACCATACTTGGCCACATTTCACTTCACTTCATTTTCAGTCGCTGCGTAATATCATTGCGCCGCTGCACCCATGGTATGGCACAAAGTTCCTTGATTATTATGCAGAAATGAGAGTATAGTTCCTAGCCATATCGACCATATCGCGATATCGGTCTTAGTACACAATGTAACTACAGAAGAGTCAAATGGAGGAAAAATATCGAAATTATTTGGTAATTTTTTTGAGCAAGATGCTAACGGTCTAATCAGATTCAATGATCTATGCTAAGCTATGCTAAAAGAGCTACCGCCAAACCCGGAGATCAGCAGAATGGATTCGAAAACTGTAAAACTCAACTGTTTAACTCTAGGGGAGTTGGAAAATGAGCCTATTTTCAAAAAAGTGGAGTGTTCCTTTAAGACTGATAAAAGCAGGTAGTAAATATATTATTGCAGACACATCATCAAGAGAATGGTTTGGCCTTTTGGAAAACTTCTTCTTTATTTAGCTCTGTCCCTTAGTGCTGGGCGATTGAATAGTCATGATATATTCACAATGGCAGTATTAAATTTAACATTTAATTTAATGTGCTTTTTATTAGGGCATTAAGTTTGCAAAGGATCATTAGATTAGATGCTTCTAGATTGTCGCTCTCATGTTCATTGCACATGGCTTTTTTAATGTCTAAAATGTTTCTCTGAAGAAGAAACATTTTTTTAAAGCCATTTAAGAGCACATTATACATATTAAATACACAGTGTTATGAGCCAAATTCAAAATATAGTTTTTCAACATATGGCAAGTTTGATAAAATCACTTACTGACCATTACAAGCACTCTTTGAACTTCATTGTCATGATAACATTTTGAATTATATGTGCAAGCATATCAGAAATTTACTGTTTACGTGGAGCAAACTTCAGCCAGAATATTCAGACACCAAAAATTGTATGGAAGAATTAATGGTAACACTTCACAATAAGTTTCGTTAGTTAACATTAGTTAACTACATTAGTTAACATGAACTAATAATGAACTGCACTTATAAAGCATTTATTTATTTTTGTTCATGTTAATTTCAACGTTTACTAATGCATTATTAAAATCTTGTTAACATCAGTTAATGCACTGTGAACTAACATTAACAAACCATGAACAGCTGTTAACTAACGTTAAAAAAGATTAACTAATGCTGAACAGAGGTGTTGTTCATGGTTAGTTCATGTTAACTAATGCATTAACTAATGTTAACTAATACAACCTTATTGTAAAGTGTTACCGAATTAATATATGTGCAGTACCAAAAATCAAAACTTTCAGTGGACCAGTTTATGCTTAAAGAGATAGTTCACCCAAAAATGAAAATTACCTCATGATTAACTCACCCTCAAGTCATCAGGTGTATATTACATTCTTCTTTCAGTTATATTAAATAAGTCCTGGCTGTAAATCAACTTGCGTACCACTGACCACCAGAAGCTAGTTATTTTTAGTCTATAAAGTTTTAAATATGGATACATCTTATACAAACGCACCAATTCGCTTCAGAAGGCTGTTATTAACCCCCCGGAGCCGTGTGGAGCAGTTTTATGATGGAAAGATGCACTTTTATGGACTTCAAAAATGAACCAACAAGTCACTGCCATTATAAAGCTTGGAAGAGCCAGGACTTTTTTTTATATAACTCTGTAAATCATGGGGTAATTTCCATTTTTGGGTGAACTATCCCTTTAATGCTGTTGATAGAGCTTAACTTTTATTGAACACCATGAAATCTGCTGTTACATATACTAATATGGATTCTTATTTTTAATGTTTAATAAATACAGTCCATAAAGGGGACAGAAGATTACCGACTGTAAATGACATGCAGGTGTCTTTACGTCAAGATTTTGCTGCATTTCCTGCTGAACAGCTTTCTATTTCACGGCTTGTTAACTTTGACTCTGGGTTGGGAAATGTTGTAAGTATTCCTATGATGTTATTTAATTTTTTTATCTGTATGTAAATGTAATGTAGCCTGGTTTTACCAGACTCTCGTACATTTCATTTGTACATAGAGTCTGGCCACTCTCCATTGACAAGCGTTTACTTCCTTGAAGGCGGGCACTCTGTTGAAGTTTAAAACTATTGGATCTGCCAAGAGTCACTCTGGATCTGCCTAACCAATCACTAACGTTTGGTCGTGACGTATGTCACGCGCCGTTCGCCTTTGATTCTCACATTAACTGTGCACACCACCTCAGTGTCAGTAATAAAATTCGGATTGTTATTTATTCATGGTGGAGAGGAGAGTTTTGTGATCGGAACGCGCTGCTCTCGTGGTGCATATCTCGTGCAATCATAACATGATTGTATGCTGTCAATAAAATGTCATATGCTTGGTATGATAAGAATAAATACTGCCGTGAATAACAGCCCAATTCAAATGTTTACGTGCTTTTCTTCTTTTATTTTTTGAGCGGTGATGAAATATTTTGCTCTTGTAAACACTTGCCAGTATTTAAAGAAATACAAGTCTAGAAATGCAAATTACAGCTCACGCAACCGTACAGTGCTCTGAAAGGGTCTATAAAGGATATAAACAGTGAGTTTTGAAGTGATATATTCTTGAAAACTCAGAGATGTGGATTCGGACAGCAATTACATTACCACACGACCTTGGTGTTTGTCAAAAGCAGTCGATAATTCAGCCTGGGTTTTTCTCGCGGGTGGTGGGAGACGGACGGTGTCCTGACATTTCATCCTACCCGTCAGATTGTCCTACCAAGGCTTACTGCGCATGCCCACATCAATATTTTTATTTGTTATATTTACATTTTAAGGGTAGGTTTATGGTAGGGATAGGGGTAGGTATGGATATTAATGGATATTAATAAAGCAAATCACATTAATATGATTCTGGTAGCACAATCTGATAGGTAGCATTTTACATCCATATTTAATATTTATTTATTTAAAATATTTACATAGTTTTAAGGGTAGGTTCAGGGTAGGAGTAGGTATGGATATTAATAAAGCCTCAAATCAGATGAATATGATGCTGGTAGCACAATCTGATAGGCAGCATTTTTTGCTGTCAAATCGTGCTACCTACAGTTTTAATGGAAGGTAGCAAAATCTGACAAGGTAGGCAAATCGACAGAACACCGGTAAAAAATTGTACGGGGGAAAACCTAAGCATACACCGCAGTCCCAGACGTAGTACTGAAGGAAAATGAAAATTGAGCGGAAGTACGTAGGAGGGCGGAGCCAGGCTAAATGTAATGCATTCATTCAGTACAATTGATTTTATATAAACAAAAAGTTTATTGATGACCTGATTTTCCTACCACTGGAGAACCACCTTTTAAGAGTCTAAAGTCAGCGCAGAACCAGCTGGTACTACAAGAAACCCATCATGCCAAACCACACTGAATGACATCAGGCCTTGCACAGGACGCTTTCTCGCATTCTAAAGCAGATAGATAACGAGCAACAGAATGGAAGAGTTTGTGATGCAGAACTGACATTTCTGACAAGTCCTGTCTCTATGAAGCCCCTCCTTCTGAAAAGCACAATGTGCTCTTATTGCTACACGTGCGCGTGTCTGTTAAGTCCACGAGACCATAGGGTGTCCCATTTGTCATTTTAGATCTTTGCAGTCGATATACGCCCTCGTTGCGCACTTTTGCAGAGCCCGCACTGATGTGAACTCTGCAGCAGACTTCTTCCCCACAGTCAAAGCGGAGTTACGTCATGAAAGTGCGGACTCGTAAGAAGACTGCAAGGGTTTAGGGTGTCATTTGGGACAGGGTCTAACTAACTGTGACGTGTTGGTTCCCGGAAGAAAACTCAAGACTACAATGAGGCGTTTCACGGAGTTCAGAAACACTGACACTCATATAGAGAAGAATTTGAGAATTTGTTCATTATATAATCACACATGTCGCCACATGGAGAACTCTTTTATAAAGTTAATCATTCGAAAGTGCATGAGTCGTGACAGATTCCTTAGGTAGGCGGTTTGTATTGATCTGTTCACGTCTCTTGCATCAGAGCGGGTCTATCATGTATAATTTACTATTTTGGAAAAGGGAATTGTGCGTTCATAACAGGCCAGGATTTTCCGTTTTGAAGCTTTACAAAAGTTTACATAATTTAATATCCACCGTATAAACACTGTAGAATCTGAGACTTATTTTGAGCAGTGTGATACTATATATCCAGGCTGTCTCAAACTCACATTATAGTCTAGTCAAGCATGACAACTATTCACTGGCAGTTTCTGTACTGGAAGTTATTTTAGCTTAATGGCATACATTTTAATTATCAAGATTTCATGGAAAATGCAACTTATTTAAGCATTGAACTTCAGGTAGAGACAGAATCCTAATGCAATTGTAATGGATATCTCCACTGTGAGATCATTTCAAACATTCTGAAGAAATCAAAGATGCATTTTTTCAACTTAACATTCAATTAGTTGAAAAATGAATGCCTTCCACAAAGAGATCCACCACAATCAACAGGGTAAGAACAACTAGCATCTGTAAACCAGATGTTACCAAAGCAACTACGGAGTGTTTGCTCTTTCCAATCAGAGGTACTTTGAGGAATCAATACCCCCTACCACGACCCAACAGAAGGCTTGTGTCTCGTCTCCAGAAAGTTGCATTTCCTCTACCCTCACCTCCACTGTTTTAAGCCATTTCCAAAGGAAAACTTTTCTTTCACCGAGCACATTTACATGCACACCAATACACTGACTGATAACTCAAATAAACCAGAATTAACCTGTTGTCCTAGCTTACATGCAAACAAATATCCTGGGAAAGCAAGTTGTTATGCTCTGCACTGAACTCTTCAAAATGCGAGAAAGCGTCCTGTGCAATGCCTGCTGTCATTCACTGCTCTGAGCGATCCAAGTACAGCATTTATTTAGGACAATCCATAAGAGTAGTCAAAAGTGGTCAAATACACAGTGATGTTCGGTTCTTGAACGAATCGTTCTTTTGAGCCAGTTCTCAGCAAGTGACCGGTTGAGCCGGTTCATTAATCGAACTGAATCGAACTTCAGTTCCGGGTTGATGACGCAAAACGCAAAACGCAAAAGCCGAAGTAGCACGTCCGACAAAAAAGAACGAATGAGCCGGTACAAACATCTGTCGAAGTTTTCCTAGTAGGGATGCGCGGTATACTGGTACCGGTATATATTTTATTTAAAACGATACAATATCATGATTTTGCTCATTTCAGTTTATGCTGCTGTTCCTAAGTTCACCGCTAGGTGGCAGTGCACTACCCAAACTGACGTGAAACCAGCAAATGTGGCAACATAGAACAAAATGAATACAGTAGTTGAATCTCACTCAACGAATTAATAAAGAGAGTAGACGTGAAATTTGGAATTAATTTGATGAAGAACCATGAAACCTTGCCAAGCATCGCTCACTTGCCCATCCTGACTTGTACAAGACATTAAGAGATCGACAGGTGAGTGCATATTTCAAACAATATAATTTAGACATTTATTTTCTTTTAACATTGCTCAACGCACATACATAAGATCGTATCGTTTAAATATAACAAAATCTCCAGCGTTCGATTTCTACCAGTGACGTTTAGATTTCATAATATGTGTACGCATACTATTGCTCTATTTACATTCGCGAAAGACATAACCAACTGTGTTTATGTGACTACTCACTAAAGATGGATATTTTTGACATAATTTTGTGTGTATTTGACTAAGGAAAAACAACTTAATTTGGAATGCGCAAGCTCTTTAGGCTTGTGTGTTTGTTATTGGTATGAGCGCAAAGAAAACTCTCTTAAAGAGCTCCCATCCCATGTATTACGAAATGCTTTAAAAAGGTTTAAAAAGATGTGGGCAAGTGATTTCTGTCAGCTGTCCCGAAACGACAGCGAAAGAGTTGAAGCGCGCTGTGCTCGGCTTTAGGGAAGTCATCGGCTGCGCTGCAGTCACAGGACTTCAGGAAATCAACAATGTCACCAAAGAAGTGTGTTTTTGGTTGTCAGGGCAAGACAACCCTGCACAGCTTCACAAAGAACCCAGCATTCACGGGACAGTGGATAGAGTTTGTTTTTCCGGAGTAGCAACAGAGTTGTGCAAGTGTTTTTGTTTGTTCCCTGAATTTCGCCAACAATAGTTTATAAACAAGGTACAGTTCAACTCCGGATTTGTAGCTCGTCTAATGCTGAAAGATGGAGCTGTCCCAGTTATTAAGGTTCACGGTCGTGTGTTGGAAGCAGGCGGTGAGTAAAACTGCTTCAAATGTCTTTGTGACACGTTCATTCAAATGCGCTACTATTCCATTGTTTTTCTATGTAAACATGCACTAGTCTGACGTGCAAAACCGTTCTGTTTGCTACTGCTAACATTAAATCGCATACAATAGTCCATAAACCAAATCATGTCCTCATAAACCACGAGTAAACAAACAAATGTTGTAAAACTCGACAAGCCGCTAAGCAAGTATATAAGTTACAGTACAAACCATTGAGACGTCCTGCTGTAGTCGTCGTTGCTGCTGCTCCTGTTCAATTTCAGCCTCTGGATCTGATTCTGGATCATATATGTATGGCTAAATCTGGTTGATCTCAATGGTTTAATTAGGATAACGTTTTTTCCAAGTTTAAGGATGTCAGCTTCCAGACGCTCTCAACGCAATAGCTACCGCACTCGTCATTCTTTAGCTCCGCCCGCACGATACGCCTCCAGCTGCTCTGTTTTTTCCGGAAAGACTCGGTACAGCCTATCTTTCTTTTATAAATATAATAAAACTAAAGACTTTTCAGAGATATTAAGGATGCAATACTACTCTGTAGGTACTCAAGATTGACATGAGATTAACTGAAACCGAGTGTTTCAACCCCCCTCCTTTAATAAAATCAGGTTGGTTAGACTCAGTTAGCGATTTCAAAATGTAATCATTTGTGTACCTGACTCTTGAGTAATAGCCTATGTTATGTCAGTTGTGATAATTTTACAACTGGCAAATGGTCCAAATGGTAAACATACTTGGCAATAAAGCTATTTCTGATTCTGATGTTAAATAAAGCATTAAAACTCCAAGAGAATTCCAAAATGTCAGCTGTCACGCTCAGGACCGTCTGCCGAGGCTGTGGATTACAGGTCATAATGTTTTAAATAATGCTCAGTTTCTTGCACAGACCGGTTGTTTGTTTCGCTTCATAAGACCTTTTCATAATTTCGTTTTGCCTGAATACTACATATGTTTTTGGACTCTCAAAGCCATTGACTTGCATTATATGAATCATCAAGGACCACGGTTTCAATCAAAAGTCTTCTTTACTGTTCTACTGAAGAAAAAAAGGCCCAATACATCTTTGATGGCCTGAGGGGGAGTAAATTAAAAACATATTTTCATTTTTGGGTGAACTATCCCTTTAAGGTGCTCTAAACATGCCATAATGTGCAAAAATCTAGCTGCGTCAATTGATTTATGATTAAGTCGTTTTTGACATTACTCCGGGTTAACGCATTTACATGACCACATGCATTGTCAGCGTATGCATAATCAGGTTAAGAACGCGTGCATGTAAACGCACTGTCCCTGCACCAACAAATTCAATTCTCAAATTCTTTACGTCTCACTGCAGGAAAGTTCCCTCAGCTCTTCCTCCAGTGCTGTTTTCCTCCATCTGAGCCTGCTGGCGGCCGGGCGAGCGTCTGAGTAATGTGACAGCTATGGCCCTGTGAGCTCAATGTTTCCAGCCCTGCGAGCTCCAAGAACAGCTCTGTTGTCATGAACACTGGTAAAACAGTCTTCACCCTCACTAACACATTAAAGATGGCAAACAATGTCTATGGGCTGAGATGGTCATCACAGAACTTCTCAAGTACAGAGTGCCTCATTTTTTAATGAATAAAAACATCTTAAACCAGATTCAACTGGTTTGCTGCTCTTAGTTGGTCTCCCAGGCTAATCGGGCTGGTCTGTTGGCTGGTTTAAAAAGATTTTGGGCACTTTTCAACTGGACCGACAGGGAGACAAAAGGCAGCTAAACACTGGCTTGGCCAAAGCTAGGAGACCAGCTTAGGCATTTTCAGCAGGATAGTTCACCCAAAAATGAAAGTTCATCACGATTTTATATCGTGATAGATCTTGAAGACGTCCACAGCCATCTACTTTTCAAGCGAATCGCAGAGATTGTGATCTTTTATGTCCTTGTAATAATGTTAAAGGGGTCATGAACTGAGAAATCAAACTTTCCTTGAGCTTTTGACATATAAGAGATCATCATAATAGGGGTGGGCGATATGGCTGAAAACTGTATCACGATAAAAGTGTTTCATATCAGTGGATATCGATAATTATTGATATTTTTATGACCTATTTAAAAAAAGGACCAGGAGAAAAATATTTTACATTTAAAGGTCCCATGGCATGAAATTTTCATTTTATGAGGTATTTCAACATTAATATGAGTTCCCCTAGCCTGAATATTGTCCCCAAGTGGATAGAAATGTTGATCGGTGTAAACCCGAGTTCTGGCTGTCTTTCTCTGCCTTTGAGAAAATGACAGGCCAGACGAGCCACTCCTGAAGTCTCCTGGTTTGACGTCCAAGCAGGAACGGTTACCTCCCTTTCCTCCACCCAGAGAATCTGGCACGCCCATGCAAACGCTCGAGATCATTAACGTTACTTGTGAACGAGTGAACACTGGCAGTTTCTCAGTGTTTGGATGTACAAATGAAAACAGTCTTTTTTCAGTTCCTTCTGATCTGTGATCAGTGATTTCTTATGTGTAGCTAATTATTTATTATTCGTGCATACGCTGCGGCTTCTCTCTCTCCCGACAGAGCGGTGTTTTCGTGTTTTCTATCTTGTGAGTCAGTGTTTTTGTACGTCCTCGTCGCGTCTATCTGTTCTACAATGTGCATACAGTCGTTTCTGCTCAACATCAGCAGAGTAACATCTTTAGAGATAAACCTCACACACGCCGAGGCTCGGGCTGCACTGGCCAGTCGGCCTCCAACATTCCCGACCCCCAGTACTGCATCTGGCCCACAGCGGAGGCACCAAACGCGGCGCCAGATTAAGCAGAAGGGGGGTAATCGTGAGGGGATCTGGGCTAGGCTAGCCAGCTATTCCCTCAATAAACTGGATTACATTCGATTACTGCTGTTGTCTTTGTTTGCGCTGTGTACTCAATGCGCGTCACTGACGTTTTCCATATGATAGGAACATATCTAAAAATAATGGTATTATCAACACTTACTCATAACTCGTTCATCTCGACAGCTGTAATGGTACTTTGCATGTGTTACAAAGTTGGTAATAATGATGAAGACGGACTCGGCGTGACTGGGACTCGTGTTTATTCAGAACTCTCAAATACAAACACAATAAACTCGCGCTGACTGACAGCGCTCTCATAACTCAGTAGTTACTATAAATAACTTAGTTAGCAATCGCTGAGCTCAGTCTCTGGTACATTAGTGATGTCCGGTTCGCGAACGATCTTTCTTTTGAACCGGTTCTTTTTAGTGAACCGAATCAGTTCACCAAATCGGACTGAATCGTTCTAAACGGTTCGCGTCTCCAGTCAGCGCTGATCCATAATTTACTAAAGTTACTAACTTTCTGACATGAGTGACAGTCCCTCCGACTAGAAATAGACTAATAACCTGAAGTATATGCTGTAACTAAAACAGTTCACTGAACTGAGACTGACAGAACCGATGTGAAGTGAACTCCGGTCCATCCATCTCTCTGGCAGCAGCTCGTGCCTGCTCGTGCCTCGTAGACCTCGTTAAACCACGCCCCCTCCGCTCATTTAAAATGCAAAGATATCAGCCAATCACAACAGTGGGCGTTTTTACCAAAGTCTCACAGCAGACACGCCTCTTGAAGCAGGGCATTCAGCCACAGGGCAAACAGCAGTATAGAAAAAAATGCTTTTTATTTCTAAATTATGACATTTTATGATGTAAAAATCATACTAACAATATAAGTACACCTCAGGAAACATTATAAAATAATAGAAAAATGCCATGCCATGGGACCTTTAAACATTTTTATTTTAAAGGTCCCATGGCATGAAATTTTCATTTTATGAGGTTTTTCAACATTAATATGAGTTCCCCTAGCCTGAATATTGTCCCCAAGTGGATAGAAATGTTGATCGGTGTAAAACCGAGTTGTGGCTGTCTTTCTCTGCCTTTGAGAAAATGACAGGCCAGACTAGCCAATCCTGAAGTCTCCTGGTTTGACGTCCAAGCAGGCACGGTTTCCTCCCTTTCCTCCGCCCAGAGAATCTGGCACGCCCATGCAAACGCTCGTCGAGAGATCATTGCATCATTGCTTGTGAACGAGTGAACGCTGGCAGTTTCTCAGTGTTTGGATGTACAAATGAAAACAGAAGTCTTTTTTCAGTTCCTTCTGATCTATGATCAGTGATTTCTGATGTGTAGCTAATTATTTATTATTCGTGCACACAATGCGGCTTCTCTCTCTCCAGACAGAACGGTGTTTTCGTGTTTTATATCTTGTGAGTCAGTGTTTTTGTACGTCCTCGTCGCGTCTATCGGTTCTAAAATGTGCATACAGTCATGAGTTTCTGCTCAACATCAGCAGAGATAAACCTCACACACGCCGAAGCTCGGCCTTCAACATCCCCGACCCACAGTACTGCATCTGGCCCACAGCGGAGGCACCAAACGCGGCGTGAGATTAAGCAGAAGGGGGGTAAGCTTGAGCATATCCGGGCTAGCCAGCCTAGCCCCACAATAAACTGGATTACATCCGATTACTGCTGTTGTGTCTTTGTTTGCGCTGTGTACTCAACGCGCGTCACTGACGCTTTTATTTTATTTTAAAAATAATGCTATTATCAACACTTACTTTTAACTCGTTCATCTCGACAGCTGTAATGGTACTTTGCATGTGTTACAAAGTTGGTAGAACAATGATGAAGAGACGGACTCGGTGTGACTGTTTATTCAGAACTCTCAGATACAAGCACAATAAACTCGCGCTGACTGACAGCGCTCTCATAACTCAGTAGTTACTATAAATAACTTTGTTAGCAATCGCTGAGCTCAGTCTCTGATAGTGATGTCCGGTTCGCGAACGATCTTTCTTTTGAACCAGTTCTTTTTAGTGAACCGAATCAGTTCACCAAATCGGACTGAATCGTTCTAAACGGTTCGCGTCTCCAGTCAGCGCTGATCCATAATTTACTAAAGTTACTAACTTTCTGACATGAGTGACAGTCCCTCCGACTAGAAATAGACTAATAACCTAAAGTATATGCTGTAACTAAAACAGTTCAGACATGCTGAGAACTGATGTGAAGTGAACTCAGGTCCATCCGTCTCCCTGGCAGACTCGTGCCTGCTCGTGCCTCGATAAACCACGCCCCCTCCGCTCATATAAAATGCAAAGATGTCAGCCAATCACATCAGTGGGTGTTTTTACTGAAGTCTCACAGCAGACACGCCTCTTGAAGCAGGGCATTCAGCCACAGGGCAAACAGCAGTATAGAAAAAATGCCTTTTATTTCTAAATTATGACATTTTATGATGTAAAAGTCATACTAACAATATAAGTACAGCTCAGGAAACATTATAAAATAATAGAAAAATGCCATGCCATGGGACCTTTAAACATAACCTTCCTCTGAATATAATCCCCTCAGTTACAAAGTCTAAAATATCAATGAACACTTAACAATTATCTCTTAACATTAAGATGCAGTGCCTCCATTATTTCTTTGTAACTGTTACCGTTTAGATGCTTTGTCATAAGGCACTAATGCAGAGTAACATTACCTCTCCATGTAGTTTCAAAGGCTAAATCCGAAATCGCCCCCTATGCCCTTAAATAGGGCACTATTTGAGGGGACAGCCATTTGTAGTGGTGTCCAAAACGATAGTGGATGTTATTGAGTGCACGCATTCTATTCCAATTTGCACCGCAATAACGAGTGTACAGTTGATGTACACACAGCGGCTGTCCAAATTCGCTCACTTGTTTTCATTCACTCCTTCAAGTGAACTGTATTGTGGACTAAAGTAGGGAATAGTGATTGAGGGATTCAGCCAAAGTCAAGAATAGCACAACGGCGAGCTCGTCAAGTATAAACGCCTCCCCAAACGAATGAGGCGCGCGCGCGCTGTCAGCGGAGGCTCGCCCTGCGGAGCTAAACGAAAGTATAAACAAGACTGTCTTGCATAGTTAGCAGACAACATTGGTCTGACTACGGTCAGACTTATAAAATCCAAAAAACTGCCATACTGGCTAGCTGACTTGTTTTCCTGTTTTATCAACAATTTCCTCGCTCGCTGCGGCACTCATTTTCCACTTATCACTCCACGCCAGTTCTGTTTACTGAAGAATGAATCCAACATGAGACAATGGGTGCGTCCCAATTCGCCTACTTATACTGCGACCTAAAAGTATGTACTCTTTTTGTGAAGAAAAAGTACATACTTTTGACTGTGTAGCAGAAGAGTAGGCAAGCTTTGAAACATACTACTTCGTCATCTTTAACAGACTCTGTTGCTTAGTAACATGCATCCTGTCACCGTTTAAGCTGCCCTGTCAATCATCATCACAAATCCTCCACATTCAATTTAATTTCCTACCGTATCGGAGAGAAGTGTAGTCTCACGTTGATCTGCCATTTGTGGGTCTTTAATGCAGAGACTCCCCTCATGTGTTTGCAGTTTAAATATAATGATGCATTTAAAAGTTAATGGCCAAACGTATCATTACAAAAGTCATCAATGCTGCTGCAGATGAAATATAATGTGGATAATATTGAATAAATATATTTTCGCCAGGTTAAATACTGATAATTGCTCACTCAAACTCCTTTATCTAACCCTCTCTGTCAGACTCGCATAACTGTCATGTTTGTAGTTTTTTAACACTTTTTATCCGCGTATGTAGTTCTAATCGAATCCTCGTCCATCTCGCAATGGGTTGTGGGGAATATCAGCCGTTAGAGTGCGCATCGATCTGCACTTGGAATTCTGACCGGAAATAGTAAACCATCCGGGAATTTTTGGAATACTCTTTTCAACATACTACGATTTGGGACATACTAATTCTTTATCAGAATACTATTTAGTCAAATAGTATGCGAATTGGGACGCAGCGAATTATATGGTGCAACCAAACCTGATACAGTTACCTGATTGGCTGTTAGCCTGTCACTCCCTACGTTGCTTGGTTACCAGACCGAGTGCCTTTGTTCATGCAACCAAACTTGCTACGCAACCTCTGGTTTCTTCCGACGAAGAAAAAAAATTATCAAACGTTTTATCGAATGCATTTGTCTATCGCGATACATATCGTTATCATTTTATCGCCCAGCCCTACATAATAATATAAGAATATCCTGTAATTTTCAGAACTGAAAACTTCCTTGTTAGTCCAAAAACAGCTTTTATTGTTACCAAGCCCAGAGAACAACTCATTGTGGAATAATGCCTATAATTGACAGGTGGAAGACCGACTCTGCAAAAGAAGATCAATGCCCACTTCATCATCACAACTTTGGCCCCGCCCACTAGTGTGTTAGTGAGATGACGAGGAAAGACAAACAGACTAAAAATAACATTACCTTCCAAAGGATCCTAATGCCAGGAATGTGCTTATTTTATTTATTTTCAACAATGTGAATGTCTCAATTGAGCATTATTTATTTGTATTCCGCATATTTCGCTGTGGATTCTTTGGTAAATCAGGCTTTGCAAACAAACTTTTATGATATGGACTCGACAGTAATGCCACAAGTAACCGTGTTAATTCTAATGCCTGATCTGTGACCAGTGATTTCTGATATGTAATGATTCATGTACAGTCAGAAGCTCTTTGTCTATTTGTCAGTAAATCAAACCAGTGACTAAACGCTCAACTTTGTTTCTCTAAGTAAAATGAAAATAATCTGTTATTTAAACTGTGAAATTATAGATAGAAAGCAATCAAAGAACGCTCCCTTTGCGATCGATGGAGCTGTCAATCCAACAGCGTGAGTTTATCAGTGACTGAGTTCTGGGCTTGCGGCAAAACTCCCGTTATAATCAACATATCTTATATTTACATTGTGTTTGCACTGTTAGTTATGATGAAAGCATTCGTTAATGTGCAGAAATCGGGTTGCAATGATGAGATCACTACATTCATGCGCTCTACATGTCAGTCATCGGCAATCATCACTGCAACCTTTCATGCCACGATCTGAATATAATGCCCTAGATCTAAATATAATGCTATAATCAACACTTTTCAGGATTAGTTAACCTTGAGAGCTATAATAGTAAAAACGTGCTAAATATTTTGGAGAGAGTTCCATATGTAATACTTAGATATTTCGTATGCTAAGATGTCAGCCAATCACAGCAGTGGGCGTTTACACCATAGACTGTAAAAAAATATGGACGTAGTGTCCGTGACGTCACCCATAGGATTCTGATGAGCCGTTCTGAAGCGCAAAGTATGGAATGGAGTGAATTTTTTTTTATAACTCATTTGTTTACATTATATAAAGCATTAAAGTTCTGCATAATTAAGGGCGTGGCCACTTCGAGTGACAGGTGGATAGCCATTTATCTGCTGTCTGTTAGTCATCGCGTCACCTCAGCTCCACCCACGTCCCACCTTTTTGCCCATATTCTGTTATCTGGGAGTGACACGCGCTGACGCGCTGCCAAGATGGCAACGGCCATCTCGTCCATACTTTGCGCTTCAGAACGGCTCATCAGAATCCTATGGGGGACGTCACGGACACTACATCCATATTTTTTTACAGTCTATGGTGTTTACACTGAAGTCTCACAGCAGCCAATCCCAGCAGTGGGCGTTTACGCTGAAGTCTCACAGCAGCCATTCACAGCAGTGGGTTTTTACACTGAAGTCTCACAGCAGCCAATCACAGCAGTGGGTGTTTACACTGAAGTCTCACAGCAGCCAATCACAGCAGTGGGTGTTTACACTGAAGTCTCACAGCAGCCAATCACAGCAGTGGGCGTTTCCACTGAAGTCTCACAGCAGCCAATCACAGCAGTGGGCGTTTACACTGAAGTCTCACAGCAGCCAATCACAGCAGTGGGCGTTTACGCTGAAGTCTCACAGCAGCCAATCACAGCAGTGGGTGTTTACACTGAAGTCTCACAGAGACAGAGTCTCGCATAACTCTTTATATTTGAAAGCTGATAACCGATATATTAGCCGATAAATCTAAATCCAAATTTGGATATAACCCTGATTGCAAAATCTAAATCCTGATTACAAAAACAAAAGTCTCACAATTAAAAGCCCTGTCCCAAGCACACAAGCACACAATTTTAATGTCCCCATTATAATTTTATGTAGCCTATATGACAGACTTGCGCAGCACATGTTGCACTTAACTGGATTTTCCTTTTTTGAAGCTATTCCAATCATATTTCAAGCAATTCATAACCATCATGTTGAACAGTGCGCATCTGAAGTGTCTCAGTTTTGGTGGTTTTGGTCTATACAGCTAATTTGGCCCTTAATAACAACTGTGAAGGGGGTGGAGTGCTCATCCATTTAAATAATATTAAGCCTTAAAGTTCTGAGTGACAGGTGGATTGCCGCTACGGTCGAGGTAGGCGGGAGTGGTTTCAGCAACCAGGCACCTCAGCTCCACCCACATCCCGCCTCTTTGCCCATTTTCGGAAACCGATAGGTGTACACTACAGTGGACACTACGTCCATATTTTTTTACAGTCTATGTGCATCCCTAATTAATGTTAAACAAAAGACAAATACTAAGTCATTCACTGCTCTTGACTGAATAACTTTAATAGTTTTAATAAGAATCAATGTATATTTAATTAATATAGTGAAGACTATGCTGTGTTTTAACGTTTAACTCAGGGTCTTTTGACAACTCATTGTTTAATGCAATACTGTGTTTTAAATGGTGCAAACAGAAAAGTAAATGGCTTGTTCCAGTCCAGTAGTAAAATTGGGAAGATTGTGATTCAGATATAACATTTTGGGAGGATCGTCCTCCGCTATTGGGGAAAGTTACTTTGAAAAGTAATGCATTACAATATTGCGTTACTTCATTAAAAAGTAACTAATTGCATTACTTAGTTACTTTTTAAGAAAAGTAATATGTTATGTTGCTCCCCTGGGCTGGGCTTGTTTTTTTATATATATATAAAAAAAGTTTTATTTTTGGGCAAATGTAAAGACCCTTTCACGTCAAAATAAAAATAACAAAGCGTGAAATGCGAAATCACGCGTGGATAGAAGAGGGCGCCGCTCAAACAAACCTTTGAACTGCGCTGCCATCACACCTCACCAATAAAAACAAAAAAATCTAAAGAAACTTTTGCTTATGGTTTAACTGAATCATCGAAAGTCAGAAGCAAGTACATTGTTCAATAAAGTGAGATTAAATGCATTAAAAAAATTATTATTTTTTTTTTTTCATATTTAATTATTTGAGGTTTGCGTAGTATTCTGAATACTGGATGTTTTTTTGTGCAAGTGAGATGAGTAAATGCATGCTCACATTTAGTCTAGAACTACAATAACCATCATATTTACTCACAATGTCTCTGTATTTACTCACAATTTCACTTAACATGAGGACAAGAGAGCTGTCAGTCAATAAAAGGGAAAACAAAGTAACTTGCGTTACTTATGTGAAAAAGTAACAGATATTTTGTTGTAAATTTAAAAGTAATGCGTTACTTTACTAGTTACTTGAAAAAAGTAATCTGATTACATAACAAGTTACTTGTAATGCGTTACCCCAAACACTGCCTATCACTATGACTTCCTTTTGTAAGAGGAACACAAAAGAAGATATTTTGAAGAATGTTTCTGCATTTCTCACCCTCCGCAGTAGCGTTTATGAACATGTACACTCACCTAAAGGATTATTAGGAACACCTGTTCAATTTCTCATTAATGCAATTATCTAATCAACCAATCGCATGGCAGTTGCTTCAATGCATTTAGGGGTGTGGTCCTGGTCAAGACAATCTCCTGAACTCCAAACTGAATGTCAGAATGGGAAAGAAAGGTGATTTAAGCAATTTTGAGCGTGGCATGGTTGTTGGTGCCAGACGGGCTGGTCTGAATATTTCACAATCTGCTCAGTTACTGAGATTTTCACGCACAACCATTTCTAGGGTTTACAAAGAATGGTGTGAAAAGGGAAAAACATCCAGTATGACTGATTCAAGCTGAGAGAAGAGCAACTTTGACTGAAATAACCACTCGTTACAACCGAGGTATGCAGCAAAGCATTTGTGAAGCCATAACACGCACAACCTTGAGGCGGATGGGCTACAACAGCAGAAGACCCCATCGGGTACCACTCATCTCCACTACAAATAGGAAAAAGAGGCTACAATTTGCACAAGCTCACCAAAATTGGACAGTTGAAGACTGGAAAAATGTTCCTTGGTCTGATGAGTCTCGATTTCTGTTGAGACATTCAGATGGTAGAGTCCATCATGCCTTATTACCAATGTGCAGGCTGGTGGTGGTGGTGTAATGGTGTGGGGGATGTTTTCTTGGCACACTTTAGGCCCCTTAGTGCCAATTGGGCATCGTTTAAATGCCACAGCCTACATGAGCATTGTTTCTGACCATGGCCATCCCTTTATGACCACCATGTACCCATCCTCTGATGGCCACTTCCAGCAGGATAATGCACCATGTCACAAAGCTCGAATCATTTCAAATTGGTTTCTTGAACATGACAATGAGTTCGCTGTACTAAAATGGCCCCCACAGTCACCAGATCTCAACCCAATAGAGCATCTTTGGGATGTGGTGGAACAGGAGCTTTGTGCCCTGGATGTGCATCCCACAAATCTCCATCAACTGCAAGATGCTATCCTATCAATATGGGCCAAAATTTTTAAAGAATGCTTTCAGCACGTTGTTGAATCAATGCAGAATTAAGGCAGTTCTGAAGGCGAAAGGGGGTCAAACACAGTATTAGTATGGTGTTCCTAATAATCCTTTAGGTGAGTGTATATGGGAACCCATATTTTTTTCTCATAATTTTATAGTGCTTTTTGTCCTTTTTGGAGATTCACAGCCCCTGGTCACTGCTAATGTTGTTGTTGTTGTTGTACGAAAAAGATCAAACTGAGCATTCTTCAAAATTTCTCCTTTTAAGTTTCTGCGGAAGAAAAACAGTCATGCAAATTGAGTAAGTGATGACAGATTTTCCATTTTTGGGCAAGCTTTAAACCGTTAGAACAAACAACGCACCCTAATCACAAAGTGAAACAAATTACCTAGTTAAGATCATTAAAGCACAAGCACATCATGCAACATTATCCACATAGCCAAGGGGGCGGATGGATAAAAGAGGGGGAAGAGCAGCTCAGTCTTTCTCCTGTCATCTTATATTAGGCTAACTTCCTAAAATACACCCCTCTTCAATCCATGTTACTTCCTTTCTGTCGTTGATATTTCAAATGTCTGGGAAAGCTGACACAAGTTTTTCCACCAAACATCTTGTTCAAAACAAAGCGGGATCAATGTGTAAAGAGTGTTTGAGAGAATATCCACCCTCATTCCCACCCTCTCCTCATGCATACTTCCAAACAAATGACCTTTCCCTATCCAGATGTGTTTCACAGTTGAGTGAAGGAGACGTGAGGTTGGGGGTGGGGAACACACTGTTTATTTCCTCCTCTCTCTCTCGCTGTCTTCCCTGTGCTATACAGTACGTGTCTCATATCTCTTCAGCTCTCCTTAAGAGTTTCCCATCAGTTCAAACTCTTGAAATGTCAAACCCTCAGGGGGTAGGTTACCTGTCAGGGAATATAAAGACATTGGTTGCACACAATACTGGCTGAATGGACTCGAGAAGAAGCTTGTTCAACCCAAGCACAACAGTAAAATTGTGTCTTTATCTACTCACTTGGTCGGTTTCTCACACAAAGCTATCGTTTGGCTTCAGAAGATTTGGAATACAGCACATGGGTCGTATGGACCACTTTTCAGGATTTAGTCGCCATTCATTGTAATTGTAATACAAAAAGCCATACAAGGGTGAGGGTGAGTAAAGGCCAGTTCACACCAAGAAGATAACGTTTCAAAGCATAGCAGAATCTACAACACAACTATAATGATTATGACACAAAAGAACGATATCATTGGAATCACTTTCAGAGTGTTTTTTTTCCAGCTGATAAACAATAAAAAACATTAAAGTCCCCCTGTGGTAAATCATTTTATCCCTTAAAACTCATCTTTGATCACCAAAATGACATATTTAAAGTTTTTTCCTATGAAAACAATTTCTTCACGCCTTAAAATTGCTTGAATGTAACTCTACACCCTTGCTTCATTTAGTATACGAGGACCCATGAATATGCAAATGATCCCTGCCTCCACTCACTCGTACGAGCTCAGAGATCTACTCGCCCACTTTACTGTAGTAAACGCTGCACAATGGCAAGTGGAAATGCTGGCTTAATTCAGCCATATATGATTGAACCAGAAACTGATTCAGAAGAAGAAGTGGAAGAATGAATACAGGCCCGTCTAAAATGGTCATGCGTTTATCGCTCTTTACAACGTCGGACACATAACGGTAATTAATATGATTAGCCTTTTAAAATTGCTTGATTACGTTAGCAAACAGCTAATAATGTGTTGCTAATGTTACACAAACCATGTTCCCGTTCACCGTTTCAGTTTGCCTTCTAAAAATCAGCATCCTTAGAAATGCGGAACGTCAGTGTAGAAAGGCATATTGTTCATATTCACATCATAATATACATCATAAACATAATTACCCCGCTATATTGCTAAATGTACCTGAGTTTTCATATCAACAGAATAAATATACTTGAGAATCCCCTGCTTCGTAGCACAGTTAATGATATGCTAAATCTCCGCCCCCCCCCCCCCCCGTGTCATAGGATTGGCTGCAACATATTTGTGACTCAGAGAACAACTGTGATTACTCAGCAATGGTGTTGACTTATGAATTTACACATGGTGAGTCTTAAAGCATAATAAAAACACCACATAGGAATATAAACAACATTAAAAACTTGGGGCCCTATCATACACCCAGTTGCAAACACAGAGAGTGTTTTTTGCTAGTTTCAGTCAGACGCAGTTATCATTTTCACGTCCAGCGCCATGTTTTTTAAATAGTAATTGCACTCGCGCCCATCTGTTCTCCCATGGGCGTGCTGGTCTGAAAACCAGGTGTGTTCAGGCGCATTGTTGGCGCGTTGCTATTTTGAGGGACTGAAATGACTGCGCCATTGACCAACAAAAACCTGCTCGCAAGTCAATGGCGCAGTATTTTTTGTGTTATTTAAAGGGTGTGTTAGTAATATGTGCCTATAGGCGCGTGCACATCGTGCGTACACTCTGCTTATTACACACACAGGTACGCGCAGCAGCACACACACATTTTAAAATATTAAAAATAAAAGGATTCTTCTCTGGAGAAGCGTTCAGTCTTTCTGCAAAGAAATAATAGCGAATCAACCATGGTGCGAGCGCAACTGGCTTTTAAAGGGAATGGGAGATGAGACTCTGATTGGTTTATTGCATGTTATACCCAAAACACACTCATGACTCATTAAGAGACTAGGGACAACCCTTTTTGGGCCAGGCGCGCCGACAGTTTTTTCAGTCTTTGAACTAGCAAAAGTGGATTCGGACACGCCTTAAGTGCACCAGCGCCATGAGCTTCAGACCATGTGCTCACATCGTTAAAATAGGGCCCTTGATTTCCACCACGGGGGGGGTATGGGTATAACAACCAATCAGAATCTATCCGACTTTTAAAGGCTTGAGCATTTAAAGCGGCAGACGACAAAACTGCAGAGCTCGCATACTAAACATAAAGTTATCCTCCATTAGTGTGGTTGTCATTATAGTTATCGTCCGTGTGAACAGTCTTTACATGATGACAGAACTGTCAGTTTTGCATCTCAATTACAATCAAAACAACCACTATAAAGTCACATTGGTCAGGTAAAATGAGCAGTTCTGGTGGACCAATGCCATTTTCCCTGAGAGTATATGGCTGGATGGCCTGTATAATGGCAAAATATATATGAAACTATTTTAATAAGAGCAACAGTGCTGTACACTAAATTGCTGAAATCACCAAATGATGTGCAATTTCTGCACCACTAACATCACCAAATGTATCTGCAAAAACTATTTTCAAAAAGTCCCCCATCTGCTGAGACTCAAACAGATGGTCCTGGCCCAAACTCATGGTTGAGCCAATGTTGGTGTTGAGCTGTTCAGGATGTTTAGACAGTCTTACAGAGTCACAGTGTTTCACTTTTCAGAGGACTTTCTTATAGTTAAACTGGGATATAGTATTTTAACATTACACAGTCCAACTTCACCCAAATGCCAAATGTTTGCACTCAAAATTCTTTCAAAATATATTATCTGTTTATTATCTAAGGCTGTTGACAGATTTTGACACATGGGGAAATTAACACTTATGACCAAGCATGGTGACAATTGATCATCATCATGTCATCTCAGGGCATGCTTTATGTAGGACCATATTCTGGCAAAAACAAAATGGGATTTTAATTCCTTGTTTTATATAAAGAGGTTGCTTTAAGAGGGAGACGACAGTGTGTGTCACCTCAAAAGACCCAGGAGAAAACAGCGACCTTCTGTGCAGTTCTCTGTTAGGGGCCCCTTAATTAACACCATTGATGAGCTCAGCCAGCGACAGAACTGAACATGAAGTCTTTCAGCTCCCTGAGAATGCATATTCTATACTGCGGTAAAAGCCATTGTGAGAAAATGATGTGTTATTATCATAGCGATTTGAACTGCACACTGCAGTCTGTGAGAAACAGGGAAATAAAACTATCACAAGGCAATGTAACCAAGCAGATAAGAATGTATTTAGGTTAGTATGTGTGTGAAGATACTTGAGTGGCAATGAATAGGGGGCGCTGGGGCACCGCCCCCTCAAGTTAGCCAGAGAAGAAGGCTACTTCAACCATAGACCGTAAAAAAATATGGACGACATGTCTTCACTACCTTCCAGGAAGTAGAGCCGTGATATCAAAAGCCCGCCCACACTCTCGCAGTCGGTGGGAAATAAACAATTATGTGTTTCTATCACAAACGCGTCGATTCGCTTCAGAAGGCCTTATTAACACCCGGAGCCGTGTGGAGCACGTTATTTGAAGGACAGATGCACTTTTTATGGACTTCAAAAACAGAGCAACTATGAATCCAATTCTAATGCTTGGATTAGCCTGGACTTTTGTAATATAACTCTGATATATAAGATTTTATTCGTCTGAAAGAAGAATTTCATATACACCTAGGATGACATGAGGGTGATTAAATTATGGGCTAATTTTCATTTTTGGGTGAACTATCCCTTTAAATATAAATCGCAAAATAATTACGAAATAACATTATTCGAATGGGTGTCTATGGTTGCGTTCCAGTCCAAATTGTTATGCCCTTCCCTCGCTAACTTCCCTCCTTCTCGTTCACTCGGATGTGCGTCATTGCTTACGTTGCACGAGTGCCCACTACTGGCGGAACTCGAGCATAAGGTTTAAATGGAACACCCTTAATAACTTGGAATTCACCACTGATTTATTATTTAAACTTTTTTACTTATGAATTTGTTTTATGTGCCATTCTATATGCATATAAGTTGTTTGAGAAAATATGTTAAATCCTATAGACATAGGATGTTGGAGAAAAATAAAATTACACAAACGAAAAAAAAAAGTAAATTGTATAAACTTTGACTGTGAACATTAGGTATTTACAAGTGTTATGCGATAAAATCTCAACATAATTAATATATTATACACTATTATGTGCTTAATTCTCAACATAAATAATATATCATACAGTTAAGCATGATCTGCTGTGATGTCACAATCAAGTTGAATTTTGGGATACAGAGCTGCTTGAATTGTACATCGGAGTAGACTCGCTCCCTCGGTCAAAATCGAAGGGACGATGGTCTATCCATATAAACTTCTCTCGCCCACTTCAAAATGGGGTAAGTGCTTAGGGAAGTTTGTGAGTGCACGTGTCTAAAAGTGGAGTGGAACTATTAGGCATGTATTTTTTTTTTTTTACGTATGTGGGCTGCGCTCTAATTGGCTTGTTTCAGATTGTCCTCAGACCCTCCCACTTTTGATTTTAGCGAATCAATATTGTTTTTATATATTTTGGCCTTGTGTGATTGGACCATTCTCGACTTTCAAGTGGGCGCAATATCTCGTCCGAGATAAATTTAAAATCCGTTTTATCCAAAAAATCCTTTCACAAGGCGTTCAAATGAAGAAATAAATAAGTATCATGGAGCTTGGATGGAGTTTGCAAGCTGGATGCGATGTTAGTCATGCCTTTTATTGTTCTCCCTGTTTGCTATTTCAAAGTCCTGTCACCAAAGCATTGTGGGAAACGACACAGAAGGTTAATGAAACAATGCAGTTTACCTTCAGGCGATCATCGGGGTCCAAGCACAATGGACATGTCTCTTTTCAAATAAAATAAGTGTCTCTTTATGGAAGTATTATTATATGTACTATATTAAAATAGACAAATAATATAGTGTCTCTTCTTGGACATAAATTCAGTCATATCTGCTACTTGACAAATATGTTGTCAATATCATTAAAATATAAAACTACTGTCCGTAACTTTTACAACATGAATCCATTTCCCAAACTGTGTTTTTGTCTTACCCTGAATCATTATGGTACACTTATAATAAGTGTTTATATTGGGACTATTTCAGACCGATCTGGTAGGAAGTGCTGCGGAGGAGCACAGTCCCTGCGTGACTCACCATAGACATAAACAGAGAGAAGTAGTTCCGGCTGCAATGTTCTTCCACAAGATTCATGCAGTTCTGTTTATTAACCACTAGAGTGCAAAAAGTTAGTAGTTACGGACTGCATCTTTAAAATAAGATTTAAAAAAATGAATGGTCTATAAGTATTTTGGAGATCACAGTTTTTGCAATCGTATTATATTGGGCTTTATTAAACTTTGTGAAGCTATAATTAATTGATTTTCTATTTTTACTACAAGTCAATTTATTGAACAATTTTCATAGTCTCTGGTGGACAACATTAGTATTCATTTCTGAATCGCATTAATATAAATGGCACATTTTAATTATTATTTTATTTCTGACAATATACCCACATCAAACTCAAATCCACTGATTCGTGGTTTATTACCTTATTTCATTAGCCTGGATGCCAGCCGAATTTAGCCCCGCCCACAATTTTTTTTGCTCGGGCAATTCGGTCTGGACTCGCTCCATAGAGGAGGAATTATGCCCGAACAGAAACTGTTCGGACCAATGAAATTGTCAGGGCGGGCTTTAGACGATGATGGACAGATGATCAACAGTAACGTAATCATCCACGTCATCGAAGGCTCTTGGGTTGAATTTGCTCTCATCCTAAACGGAGAACTTGTTCGTATATGCGTTCACCTTTACTATTTCTCTCAGAAACGATGATCGTGTTGGTAAGTACTCTGTGTATCCTTAAATTATTTTATTACTGGCAAAGATCGTTTACACGCATCTTTTTCTTGTAACGTTACTTAATCCAGCGTGCGTGCAGACAGGGTTTCCAAGTGTTTTTGCAATGTCGCGCACAATTGCTACTCAAAACTATAGCCCAAAACAATAACTTTCCGGGGGGTTCTCCAGAAAAAAATGGCGTTTGGTTGGCAAAATATGTTATTTTGGCAAGGTTGCCTGCTAAAATTCGCATTCCTGGGTTTATATAATCACATAATTGGGGTCGCTTCAACCCGCGGACATGGAGAAAAACACGGACTTGGTAACACAGTGCAGTTGAGTTCTGTTGACATTTGACAACTAACGTTACGCGTCGCTCCGTTGCTCTGATTGGTTGTGGGTCTATCCAATTGAGGTCTTTCCTTGCTCGGTTGAAACACGCCCCATAATCAAAGCTCAATGGAGCGGTACCAGACTCATATTCTGACTAGAATTGAGTATGGCCACGCCAGGCTATTATTTCATGCTTTAACAGTTTCAACTTTTTTAGCTAAGCAGTATTGATACATTATTATATCACTTGATAAATGGCAACAATTACATTCAGTCCTGCATTTACAGTTTGATTCGCCTTACCGCCCTTGGTATATCCTCAATAATAATTTTGTATTGAGGATACCAAGTCAGTACTGAAATTCAAAAAATGTGACGATACCAGCATTTTTCCTCTAGCATTTTAAACGCTGTTTAGACTGTTTAGGCGTCGGCGTCAACGCAGAGGGCGTGTCTGAAGCTGGTGCTGACTAGGGATTCGCGGTATACCGGTACTGGGAAAATACCGGTATATATTTTATTTAAAACGGTACAATATCATGATTTTGCTCATTTCGGTATATGCTGCTGTTCCGAAGTTCACCGCTAGATGGCAGTGCACTACCCAAACTGACGTGAAACCAGCAAATGTGGCGCCATAGAGGAACAAAATGAATACAGCAGTTGAAACACGCCCAAAACTAATTATTAAAGAGAGGATTAGACGTGAAATTTGGAAGTACTTTGCTTATAAAACTGTCAACAATCAAACCTTACCAAGCATCTGTCACTTGCCATTCCTGTCTTGTATAAGACATTAAGAGATCGACAGGTGAGAGCATAATTCAAACGATCTAATTAAGTTAGACATTTATTTTCTTTTAACACTCGTCAACACACATAAGATCGTATTGTTTAAATATCATGCAATCTCCAGCGTTCGTTTCAACCAGTGATGTTTAGATTTCATAATATTTGCATGCATACTATTGCACTATTTTCATTTGCGAAAGACATAACCAACTGTGTTTATGTGACTACTTACTAAAGATGGACATTTTTGACATAATTTTGTGTGTATTTGACTAAGGAAAAACAACTTAATTTGGAATGCGCAAGCTTTAGGCTTGTGTGTTTGTTGTCGGTATGAGCACAAAGAAAACTCTCAAAGAGCTCCCATACCATGTATTATGAAATTCCATAAAATCGCTTGCATGTTCAAATTGGCAAGGTTTAAAAAGACGTGGGCAAGTGATTTCCGTCAGCTCCCGAAACGACAGTGAAAGTGTTGAATCTGAGCGCGCAGATTGCTTTAGTGTAGGTATGATGTCTTTTAAAGCCTGAAGCAATTTGCTAATTTTGAGAGCTAGAGAAGGGAGACGCGCAGTATTGCTGAAATTACTTCTTACAAAATAGTTAACAAATGCCTGATTTGATGTGATTCATCTTTGTTGATTAATTTAAGAATAAACAATTTCCCGCTTCATAAAACCCCAAACTTGCGCGAGTGAGTAAAATTATGTGCAATACCCGCGCCAAAATTCAGACCCTGTATGGTATCGATTTAATATCGGTACTTCGGTATTAGATTGTGGTACCGTACCGAAGCCAAAAATGTAGTATCGAGCCATCCCTAGTGCTGACGCAACCGTCAGTGACAACAGCCAATCAGTACTCAATACTTTCAATACTTTTCCGGTGTTGCATGAACGCAATTGGTTAGCGGATGCACTAGGGTTTTTGTGTAACCCCTCCTGTTCAAATCGCCCGCTCCAAGCGGGACTCGAACCCGAGTCCACCAGCATGAGAGTCGGACGCTCTAACAAGGAGGCTAAAGGCTGCAACCTCTAACATCAGTCGCTAGAGCATCTCTTGAGATCAGAGTAGTGAGGTTTATTCGCACAGCAACTACTAGCTGACCTCCGTTACACTCACCCCCCTAAACCTCACTCCCATCCGGGTCACGGCACCAATGTAACTCCTCCTGTTCAAACCGCCCGCTTCAAGCGGGACTCGAACCCGGGTCCGCCAGCATGAGAGTCGGACACTCTAACAAGGAGGCTAAAGGCTGCAACCTCTAGCGTCAGTCCCTAGAGCATCTCTTGAGATCAAAGGAGTGAGATTTACTCGCACAGCAACTACTAGCTGGCCTCCGTTACACTTGCATAGGCGATATGCGTTGACGCCAGCGTTGGAGCTTGCCGCAAGCAATGCCAGTGACGTGACGCAACGGAACCCACAATTCAGTTCGGCAATGCATGACAACACGTCACCCATTCAAAGTAAGTGAGACGTGTTGATGCCGACGCCCCATGTGAATGCAGCATTAGAGCAGTCGATTCTTAAACACCTCTGATTGGCCATCGTCTTCACACACTCAACATATATGTCTGTGATTGGCTACAATGATCGGCACTCTTCACAGAGCAGACATGGGAACGTTTGTATAACGTATATACGCTGATGGACACCTGCTTTCAAACGCTCCCGTGTGTGTCTGTGTAAGTGCTCGGTGAAGAGCGTCAAATATGTCTATTTACAACATGTTTTTGTAGCATTGATCATTGTAGCCAATCACAGACATATATGTTGAGCTTGTGAACACGATGGCCATTTAGAGGTGTTTAAGAATCTGTTCAACGGCGCTCAGAATGCTAGGGGGAAACGCTGATATCGTCACATTTTTAACATTTCAGTACTTGGAACCAAGTCAGTACTTTGACAACACTAGTCCTCAATGTCAAAAGAATTCATTAACTGTGTTATTTTTCTAAATTGTGAAAAAGAGTAAAGTATTCCTTTTGTTTCATGGATAGTCTGTCGTAATTATCAGGAGCTTTATATAAAAACAAAGAGTCTGTGCTACGTCCTCATTTGCAGAGCTAAGTAAACAAGTGTGTAGTTGTTTCCAGAGTTAGGATGTACTTGCACTCAAAGCAGTTTACTTAGTAGATGGCTTGTTGCATTTACTGCGCACACACACGCACATTATACAATACAGTATGTTGACTTCAGACCAGAATCTGTACAGCGCTGAATGTAAACCTTGACAAGATGACAGTGTGATACAATTCATGGTTCATATCCAGATCACAAAGCTTAGAGTTTGAAGCTCATTTGTCCACTCAAAGCACTTCAACTTTTGAGCTTCATTACAGACTGCATACATGTAAACAATAATGTGCAAAAGACAGACTGCAAAGCTTTCAGTGAAGGTGCACATCATGCATTTCATTCCAAGATCAGCACTCCTTCCTTTCCAAATCCATCTATAGGTTAGTGATGGAAAGGGCCTTCTGGACTGCAGATGCACACAGCCTACTCATAAGAGCTGTTCTGATTCAACATAACACAACTAAACAAGCAATCTACTTCATTCCCCTCAACAAAATATCCTATTCGCATAACTGTCAGTAACATGCATGTTGTTTGGTGCAACACGCAGAGCTGATGTGGAAAAGTTGCCTGTGTCATGTTGTATTCTGGGCATGTGCGCTGTGATGGTTCATCCACAGATTATCAATGTATCTGCACTCCTGAGCTGGTTATGTGATGCGTGAGTTGCTACTTCAAGGTAAACCGTTATCTAATGCATTATTAGACCTCACACATAACCGTTCCTTTATTTCTGCGTTTAGACATTTTGCATTCGGCTTACATAGCAATTAACTGTGCATCAACGCATGATTTGATGGATAAATGCATGGCAACAGTTGCTGAATTGTGGGTGTTGTGTGATGATACATGTACCAAATGAAAAGCCAAGCCATCCTCATGCACTCACCATCTATTGCCCTTGCTGGCACCACCTCCAAACTGTGTAAAAACCCCAAAAAGAACAATCCGACAAGCAGCCTGCCAGCTGCGATGCGCAACATTATATTTCACAGAAAGAAAAAAAAATCCAGAAACAAAAGAGCAAATAAAATGCAAAAGCAAGGTCCGATGATCCAGCAGAACTGCAGTCTGATCACGGCTGATGCGCCTCTCCAAATGCGCACACTGGCGCAAAAGGCTTCTTCTGGCACGCACGATTCACGTATTCCTTGAATGCATGGCAAAACCTATGGATGATATATGTCTGATACACGGCATCAACACGGAGACAGTGCGTTCAAACCATTCCTTTGTTGAGGATGACAGCCAGCGCTCCGCTCTGTGCCAATGACACCTCTGAATGTGAGCCCGATTCGCTCTGTTGCTGCTGGTAACACAGATTGGGCGAAATGTGTGGTCCAATCCTGAACTAGTGATGTTCGACTCGTGAACCGGATCACTTGTGCGTGAACCGCGAGTTGCGAGTCGACTGAGTTTGACTGTATAGGGAAATATTGTATTCATCAATATTATATTTATAGTATACGCTATATATAGTCTATGTATATATGTACATATTCGTGTTGCCCAGATATTTATGTTGTGTATGTATTGCATTTAATGTGTAGGCCTGTATGTCTGAGCTTCTGTGATACAATAACAGTAATAAGTCTGGCACAAAATAAGCCAATAACTGATAAGTGACATAATTATTGAAGCTTGAAATGAATAAATAGATGTTTGTCAACGTGTATACAGCGTGTAAAATGTCACGGGACGTAATAGAACCGATGAACTGGTCAAATGAAATAAACTGTTCAAAAGAACCGATTCGCGTGAACGAGTCGGACTTCCCAACATGAGCCCCGCTGGCTGCTGTGTGACGTCAGGAGGAGAGCTCCATCTCCGTGTTAATCGATGGAGAAGCGCGGAGCTTCGTGATTGGCTGATGTGATGTCGGCAAAGTGTATCAACCAATCAGCAACGTAGTCGACCCGAGAAATACGACACCTACAATGCATTAGAAGAATTAGAAGTTATTGCGAAACTGACTACTTTGAGTGTTTTAACGACGTCATTACATCTAATGTGGAAATACAAACGACCTGTGATGTTTATATTGAACTGGGGATAGTATTTAGTTAAATTAGGAACATGTACATTGCAAAACACAGAAGCAGGACTCTAGCATCCTCTTACTATACAGTTCATTCTCACTTACTGTTTAGTTCCTGTTCTGATCAGTGTTTTGAGGATTTAAAGAATAATTAATAGCACATAGACAACAGTGTGAAACAAAATGTGAGGCATATCTGAGCTGCTTGTTTCCCCAGGATGTGTGGGGGAGTTTAGAAACATCTAAACTAAAAGTTAGACACAAATAAACACAGGAATAAACATGTGCATGGGTTGAGAATCAGCCTTTATTCTGCTCAACGCTCACAAATAGAAAATACTTATAACAAAAAAGGAAACACTTAGCTGGCAGCATTCGCAACAATTATTCATTTTCTCCAAGAGGGCAGAACTGCTTACCGTGCAGTCAGAGCTCAGCTCAAATCCTGTTGTGTAACTAAATGAGTTTATCCAAGAATCTCACTGTGACCAACTGCGCAAGAAAAGAACAACTTTCAGTCTAACACACTAACAGATGGTCAAGAAAACAAAATTCTGGATAGGCTACTGAGGACAGAGACATTGGGCTTAATGTACTGTGTTATAAATAATTCTAGGTTTAGATTTTTCCACAGGTGTTTTACTCGTATTTTGAATTAGTCTACACATTGCATTGTGTTTTAGGGTAAAACGAAATGTCTGTAAACAGACAGAAAACCACCAGTAGGCCTCCCTTTTCCATTTTTCTAAAGAGTTTTTTCTAACAAAAGGTTGCAAAGACGGACTAATTCAGGGCATTTACAATCCTTAATGCTTCCATATAAGCTTCCCAACGAGAAACATAGTAACATATTTAACCCTTAAATGCATACCTTGGGTCTTTAGCGATCCACATCATTCACTACCCCCCTCCTCGTTATTTTTTTAAAAGTTAGAAATCAACCTTCTTAGTATCCCTCAATCAATTCATTATAAACAATGTAACAAGAAGAAAAAAATGATAAAAGAATGCCTGTTTTTCCATTCGTTTTTTGTAAAAAATTGTATAGGGTTAGCCTGACAAGCCAGACCCACAAAAAGATGTTGGGTCTGGGAACTCACCATTGACAGGGCTCAATCCGAGGGGCGGGACAAACGGTTGTCTTTCAAATTCCCTCTGCACGCAATTGGATAGCGCTACAATCAACCAGAGAGCAACGTGAAGCAGAGCTAGTTGATGGATTAAACTTTCGCCGTATCTGGTCGGCAAAACTCTGAACACATCTTCCTTTCTTAAGAATGACTTCAGTGCCGTTCTTTTCTCAATGAAAAGCTTAACTCAAAGTCTTCCAGAGTTGCGGCCAAAGCCGATTCGAAAGACCGCCGTTCGCCAGCTTCTTTGTTTACGAGCAGCACGCGGAACCGCCGCAATTCTGCCGTGACGTGCCATCATTATGTTAAGCCTGCCCACTGACTTTATACACAATGTGATTGGTCTGACCAGAGTTTGGTTTTTCCAGCTCGCAGGTCTACCGAGAGTTGCTATACTACACTCACGGCAAATTAGATTTTCTGCCGCTAGGGTGCATCTAGATTTCTAGGCTAGTGTAGGGTCGCTAACACCCCGAGATGTGTAAGAGTGTACTTTTTTCTGCACAAAAATAAATGAATCTATAATGACGAAATAAGTGCAATTCAGCTTTGTTCCACAAGATGGCAATGTCTGATACACAATGATGAAGTGATGTTTCACTCATAGTTACCTCAGACAGAAAACGAAACAATAATAATTATAATCTGCAAAACCTGAAATTGCTAAGTGATTTACTGCAGAGCAAGTAATGAACACAATCAAATTGTCACAGATGCATCAGCGTCAGACCTCTACACTCCGCCCATCCGCTCCGCTTCACCCGAGTTCTGATTCATCGCACCTGTGTTCATCACCTGTCCCTAATTCCCCATCACTACACTTCCTGTTATAAGCACCTTCAGTTCCTACAGTCATTGTCAGGTCTCGTCGATACTACATCGCCATACTGACTCACACTGCATGAAAAGTGGGATTTTCGTCAGTATGTGACACTGTAGATTGCCGTGAAACTTCAGGTTTACGACTGTGCACGGCAATTTGCAGGCAACACCGAAAACTGCCGTAAATTGTCGGAAATTGACGTGGGCCTTGCTTGGCAGTTGTCCCCCCATGACCCCCCTCCCCTTAATTCTAGGGGAGGCTTTATCATGTAAATGAACATGCTGTGAGCTACACAAATGCAAATCAGAGTAGCAGCAGGGGGAGTTTTATCTAGGTTCTGAATTTTTTTAACTAAAACAAGTTTAAAGTTTAAGTTAAAATGTTAACTTAAATTTAAGTTAAATGTACTCGTTTTAGTTCACATTACTAAATTTTTAGGGCAACCAGTTTGCTCCAATTTTTTAAGTAGATTCAACTTGTCCGGGCTTACAGTGTAGATTAATTACTCTGTATGTCATTAGCAATAACCAATGTTATGTAAAAAAAAAAAAAAAATACAGGACAGCAGTTCATGTCTTCAACCTTTAGAGAGGTTATGTGATGCAACAAGACAATGAACCAAAGCACACAAATAAATCAAGTAAAGCATACAATTTACATACCAAAATTAATTTTTCCACCCTGCACTGTGAATGATTTTTTTAATGGCTATTAATCATAAATGTGAAAAGTACAAGTTTGTGTGTTTATAGTTGAGTCAGATTGTGTTTTTCTGTAATTGTCATTTAAATTGAGCTCACACCACATTTTATGAATTATCAATGCAGATTTTCAAGAGGTGGTTTCCTGGACAGGGTTTAAATTATGCCAAGAGTAGGCCTAATCTAGTAAATCGCGAGTTAAAAAATTGTTGCCTGGAACAAAGATTAAGCACAGATTACTAACACCTGGACTATGAGTCCTGAACTAAAATAAACTGGATTCATTTACAGTTTTATCTAATTGCTTACACACAATTTCTGAAAATATGGCTCCATTTCTTGTAACTCTACACACAAAACACACAACATGCAAAACATCAGACATCGCTTGCAAAAGCAACACTTTGTGCAAAACTATTTTAACTATTTCCAACAATGTTGTTTTTGCATATATCTAACTACACACAATGCACAACTGAGGAATTTACAGTTGAACTGAAATCAACTGAACTGAATCAACACTGAAGTCACTTGAGCTGAATATTGACACTATATTGGCTTGTTAGAGCCGGTTTACAGCAGAATTTGTTTTGAACTTGTTACTGAAGCTGCTATGAAACAATATATTTTGTTGTATGCATATTCTTTCTTTCTCAAACCTTAGTTTTGATTTCTAAGTGATCAATTTATGTATGTGTTTTCACACATGATCATTGGCTGTATGGGTCCTCAGTAAATGAATGTGGCATTTAAATGGCAAAAGTTATTCTTGTCTCTATAACTTATGGCTTCCTAAAGACACGTTTATGGGTAAATAAAATATTAATAATATAAATAAAATGAATATCAAAACATATTTTAAATATAATGAAGTCATTTTATTATAGCACTCATCAGATGTTCCTGGAAACAAAACAGAGACAGAACAGTATAAACAAACTATACAACAAACTAAATACCAAATTACAAAAAACATTATTATGTGAAAGTGAATAAAGTTGTGTGTGTTTTCAGTTATAAATATGTGCTGTGTAAATTAGCCTATACTTTTAGAAATTATATATAGCCTAACTTTAAAAAACAAACAATAACCCATATAGATAAATTATAATAATTGTATAATATTAAGCATTTACTTAATATACATTGTAACATTAGGCTACTTTACTCTAGCACAGTAGTCAGTTAAGCAATTAATTAATATCTTATATTAATATGTATGTAGCCTAGGCTATATATAAAGGTAAGTCTGCTTTAAAAAAAAAAATATTACACTTCGACATGTACAGAATGTGCGCGTTAAGAAACACGTTCAAATGTGTCTTCTTAACATGTTAAAACTGTGCGTGAAGCGGAAAACAGGGCGTGTTGAAGGTTGAAACGATCATAAGTCACGCGTTTCGTATAAAGAGATTTGGCCCCGGGCGCGTTCCATATCAGAGCCCTAGTCCAATGAGGTGCGAGGTCGAGGTCATGGCCATGACGCGTAGAAGACGAGCTTTAAACTATTTTTTAAATGTTTTTTGCTGCTTTCCTTTTTCGTGATCAACAATGACAGGACACCGTCTTCAACTCAATCTCTGCATGGACGCGACGAACTTTTTGGACTCATTTTCAGGAGGCTGTCTTCGTCTTCACAACTCTGAGGCAAACTGCAGGCGTTATGAACCACAGCATGGGTAATGTAACGTTACGATTTAAAGAATATGCTTTTATTCAGCTGTATAAGGAAATGGATGCGTTAATAGATCCGAGCTTAAAACTGCACATTTTGTTTACACAGACTATCCTCGCCTCATAACGAAGCCGTGAGCTCTTATCTGCTTGGAGCGATTTCCGCGAGTCCAGATTTAACCGCTGATCATGACGAAATTGTGTGTAAGTAACTTCTAATGTGTTTCTCATTCCTTGTTTAATTTTACCGTGACTGTTTTTATTAATACCAGTTTCATGTAATTGTTTTCCAGCTGCCTGTAAGACGTATTATGAATCGACACGCCGGAGCTTCAGATACAAACAACCTGAACTTACATAGCAGGCGGAAACTGCGAAGAGTTTAGCTCGGAGTCGATCAAGAAGAAAAAGGGTAAGATTTATTATATTAGATCCGTTTTTTGTCAATGTGAGTATTTTTCAGGTTGCTTATTGTCTTTATGGATTGTATTACAGTTGCTGGAAGCGAGAGTGTGCTGGATGAGGTGGACATTTGGAAGTGCGCGACCATTGAACTCATGTTTGACGAGGAAGACGGCTTTGTTGATGGGGTGTCTGGATGGATTGTGCGGCCACCGCCCTCTCGCAGCCTGGAGCTCGACGAACTTTACATTACGAGACATTACTGCTGCACTGTACATAGTTGTGTGTTTAACAATAAAGCTCTTTCTTTGAGTAAACCGCTGTGTTTTATAAATGAAGCCCTTTCTTTGAATGAACAGCTGTATGCTTATAAATGAAGCCCCTTGTTTGAATAAACGGCACGGTCCGTATAATTTTCCCATATATTCCTTGATGGTATGAATACTTCATAGCACAATAACATTAATATAAAACAAATTATTACAACATAAATTATATATTTATTATTATTATTGGGGTTTACATTTATAATGAGCCAGGGGGGCCAATAATGATTGGTTTGCAGTGATCTGCCAACCAATCACGAGGGATTTTTCTTTTTTAAATGTAGTGGCTTCAGCCAATAGTGAGTGAGTAATTTCAAGTCTGGCCGTTGACTCTCTGGTTTCGCTGCTATTCATATGCAAATTAGAGGTGTCGCACCTCCGCGGGCTCTCTCAGCGGGGGCTCTCCACCTACGTCATGGTTCATTTACGACAATTTGTGGCACAGACGAACGCGACGTTCGCTGCCTCTAAATTGTCGAAAACTGCCGAAAATTAGGGAGATTTCCAGGAGTATACAGGCGTTTACGAGGTCGAAAATCCCACTTTTCATGCAGTGTCACTCACTCGATCCTTACCTTCAGAAGACTTACCTGTGTTCCTTCATCCGACGATCCTTCCTCAACCAGCCTGCCTTCTTCAGATCACCAGCCTTGAACTTTCACCATCCCGACTTCCATCCTGCATCAGATAAGAGACTCATTCAGAACACTTCATCAGTTACCGCTCCAGTTTATCTCATCACTTCTTCATGTCTGCCGTGACCATTATATGTTTGTGTTAAATAAATATCCTTTCAACTTACCTGTTTGTGTCATTCAGCAACCCTGACAGAAGACCTGACCAAACATGCACGAACCATCTGGTCACGGCGACGGAGAAGCTTCCACGCCGATCTTCACCACTGGATCCTCACCTGTCACTTCATCACCCGCCATCAATTCTTCTTCGTCTGCCTCTGTCAGTCCCATGGCCCGGCCAGCGCCCTTCTCTGGCGAGGAGGGGGAGTGCAGCGGATTTCTCCTGCAGTGCGAGCTGTTCATGGAGATGAACGCATCACAATTCGCCTCCGAGAGATCTAAGGTAGCTTTCTTCATTTCCCTTCTCACTGGAAGAGCATTGCTTTGGGCACAATCGCTTTGGGAAGCGAAAGGAGCTGTGACTGAGACCCTGAACAACTTTATTAGTCACTTCCGGGTTGTATTTTCTCCAGTCGCTAATGCTTTATCAGTTCATGATCAATTATTTCATCTACGACAAGGCAAGTCATCTGTTTCTTCATATGCCCTTCAGTTTCGAACCCTAGCAGCCTCTAGTGGATGGAATGAGCCGGCTTTAATCACCGCCTACCGGCAAGGGTTAGATCATGAGATCCGGTTACAACTCACCATTCATGATGATGCCATTGGTTTGGAAAGTCTCATTCAGCGTTCCATCAGAGTGGACCAACGCCGCACTGCCTGTCTGCTCGCTCAACCTGCACTGCCTCCTCCTCGTCCTTCCACCACAGTCAACCCTCTAACACCAGAACCCATGGACCTCAGTTCTGCACATTTATCAGCAGTTGAACGCCAGAGACGTATCTCTAACAACCTGTGTCTATACTGTGGATCCGCTGGCCACCTGCTAGTCTCTTGTCCAGTTCGTCCCCCACGACCAGCGGTGAGTACAGTACATCTTCCATCACCCATTTCTCAACTGAAATACACTACTGTTCAGATCTCACATCGTCAGCACTCTCTTCCAGCACAAGCGCTAATCGACTCTGGGTCCGCTGGTAACTTTATCTCCCGTTCCACTCTTCAAAAGCTACAAGTCCACCATGAATCCATCCCGCAGTCTCTTCAAGTGCATTCCATCCTCGGCAGACCGCTCGGTCGTGGGAGGATATGTCACCGCAGCCCCTCTGTAACAATGAAAGTTGGTTGTCTTCATCAAGAGGAATTGTCTTTTCTGGTGTTGGAGGGTTCTACGGCAGATATCATCCTGGGACGCCCGTGGTTGGAACTTCATTCTCCAGATATCAACTGGTCTACGGGAGAGGTTCGTCAATGGGGAAGTAACTGCTTTTCACGCTGTTTATCTCAGGTTAAAAGGGTGTCTCACCATCACTCATTACCCGTCCAAAAGATTTCCATGTGTACCACCTCCATTGAAAGCCCAGCTATTAACGACCATCATGAGATTCCTCACAGTTACCGGGCGTTCCAGGATGTCTTCGATAAGCAGCTGGCCACGAAACTTCCACCACATCGGCCATGGGACTGTGCGATTGACCTACTGCCTGGGGCGGTCCTACCGCGTGGTAAAATCTACCCACTGTCCATCCCAGAACAGAAGGCCATGGAGGAGTACATCGAGGAGGCACTTCACCAAGGATACATCCGACCTTCTACTTCCCCTGCTGCTTCAAGCTTCTTTTTCGTCGGTAAGAAGGACGGAGGCTTGCGCCCCTGTATAGATTACCGGACCCTCAATAATTCCACCGTCAAGTATAGGTATCCTCTTCCTCTGGTCCCAGCCGCCTTGGAACAGCTTCGTGGTGCAAAGGTATTCACTAAACTTGATCTCCGTAGTGCCTATAATTTAATTAGAATTAGAAAGGGAGATGAGTGGAAGACCGGATTCATCACTCCTGCAGGCCACTATGAGTACCGCGTCATGCCCTTCGGGCTGTCCAATGCTCCAGCGGTCTTCCAGGGGTTTATGAATGAGATATTTAAAGATTATCTGAACCAGTTCGTTATAATCTACATCGATGATGTCCTTATATATTCTACCAGCCTGTCTGAGCACCGCCATCATGTCAAGTCAGTTCTCCAACGTCTTCGGGATCATCAGCTGTATCTAAAACTTGAGAAATGTGAGTTCCATCAAGAAACCCTCCACTTCCTAGGGTATGTGATCACTCCTCAGGGAGTCACCATGGACCAGAGGAAGGTGGATGCCGTTGCCAACTGGCCATTACCCATCACCATCAAAGAGCTGCAACGATTCCTGGGCTTCGCAAACTTCTACCGTAGATTCATTCAAGGTTACAGTCAAATCAGTGCTCCTATCACCTCACTCCTGAAAAAAGGGGCCAAGTCTCTGTCCTGGACCTCTGAAGCCACCCAAGCGTTTGATGTGTTGAAGCAATCATTCAGTTCCGCTCCTACCCTTGTGCATCCCAATCCAGATCTTCCTTTCACCGTCGAAGTGGATGCGTCCAACACTGGGGTAGGAGCGATCCTCTCTCAACAGCAGGGGAAGCCTCCTCGACTCCATCCATGTGCCTTCTTCTCCAAGAAGATGTCCCCGGCGGAGCAGAATTATGATATCGGCAACAGGGAACTGCTGGCTATCAAGCTAGCTCTGGAGGAATGGAGACACTGGCTGGAGGGAGCGAAACATCCCTTTATAGTCATCACAGACCACCGAAATCTGGAATACCTTCGAGAGGCCAAAAGACTCAACACTCGTCAAGCTCGCTGGTCCCTTTTCTTTACAAGATTCAACTTCAAGGTAACATACCGTCCAGGGGACAAAAATGTCAAGGCTGATTCACTATCTCGTATACATCAACCCGAAACCTTCACTCCAGAACCAGAACCTGTCCTCCCTCCAGCCTTGATTGTTAGTCCCATCCAGTGGGGTATAGATGACCATATAGCCGACGCCACCCGAACCGAACCTGCTCCGCCGGGAGGGCCAGTGGGACGGACTTATGTTCCCACGCGTCTACGTCCGTCCCTCATGGACTCGGTCCATACTTCGCTGGGCTCTGGACACCCAGGCAGTCAACAGACCCTCTCGCTCCTTCAACGTCGGTACTGGTGGCCCAGTATGAGCCAGGATGTGTCCCAGTACGTTAAGGGCTGCTCAGTCTGTGCCATGGCCAAGGTCCCTCGTCGGCTCCCAGAAGGTAAATTAGTACCCTTGCCTATTCCAACCAGGCCGTGGTCCCATCTGGGGATAGACTTTGTTACCGATCTCCCTTCTTCTCAATCTCAAACATGTATTCTGGTGGTTGTTGACCGTTTCTCGAAGGCCTGTAAACTCATCCCTATGCCAGGTCTACCCACTGCCTTCGAAACGGCAGAAGCATTATTTAACCAAGTCTTTCGTCACTTTGGGTTACCAGAAGATATCGTCTCCGATCGCGGACCTCAGTTTATATCCAGGGTATGGAGAGCCTTCTTCAACCTTCTGGGAGTCACAGTCAGCTTGACGTCAGGATACCATCCCCAGTCCAATGGCCAGACTGAGCGGAAGATACAAGAGGTCGGACGGTATCTTCGATCCTACTGCCATGACCATCAAGACTGCTGGAGCAGGTATCTACCCTGGGCCGAGTATGCACAGAATTCCCTTCAACAGTCTACTACTGGTCTCACGCCGTTTCAGTGCATACTCGGCTTCCAGCCGCCCCTGTTTCCCTGGTCAGGTGAGCCTTCAGATGTTCCAGCAGTCCATCATTGGTTCCAGGAGAGCGAGAGGGTCTGGGACTCAGCTCATGTTCATCTCCAAAGGGCTGTTCTGAGACACAAGAGTCAGGCCGACGCTAGAAGATCTGCGACTCCGAGGTATCAACCAGGGCAAAAGGTCTGGCTCTCCACCCGGGACATCCGTCTCCGTCAGCCCTGTCGTAAGCTGAGTCCCCGATATATAGGTCCATTCGCAATACAGAGGCAGATCAACGACGTCACCTACCGGTTATCACTCCCTGCACACTACCGCATCTCACCTTCATTTCATGTCTCCCTGCTCAAACCCTATACTGATCCTTTGTTTCCTCACTCCTCAGAGCCTGGCGCTGATGAGGTACCTCCTCCTCCCGTGGACCCCGCTGACGAGAACATCTACCAGGTCCAGGGCATTCTCGATTCCCGACGACGGGGCAATCAACTGGAGTACCTCGTGGACTGGGAGGGTTTTGGACCTGAGGAGAGATGCTGGGTTCATCGTGATGACATACTAGACCCTATGCTCCTACAGGACTTTCACTCATCTCATCCCAATCGTCCGGCGCCGAGAGGTCGAGGTCGGCCCCGTCGTCGGGTCTTTCGGCCCTCAGGAGCTGGCCGTGGAGGAGGGGGTACTGTCACAGATGCATCAGCGTCAGACCTCTACACTCCGCCCATCCGCTCCGCTTCACCCGAGTTCTGATTCATCGCACCTGTGTTCATCACCTGTCCCTAATTCCCCATCACTACACTTCCTGTTATAAGCACCTTCAGTTCCTACAGTCATTGTCAGGTCTCGTCGATACTACATCGCCATACTGACTCACTCACTCGATCCTTACCTTCAGAAGACTTACCTGTGTTCCTTCATCCGACGATCCTTCCTCAACCAGCCTGCCTTCTTCAGATCACCAGCCTTGAACTTTCACCATCCCGACTTCCATCCTGCATCAGATAAGAGACTCATTCAGAACACTTCATCAGTTACCGCTCCAGTTTATCTCATCACTTCTTCCTGTCTGCCGTGACCATTATATGTTTGTGTTAAATAAATATCCTTTCAACTTACCTGTTTGTGTCATTCAGCAACCCTGACACAAATATTAGTGTCACTGTCAGTTGATGGTGAATCAAGAAGCTGTCAGCGATCAAAATATTGACGTTGAAAATGAGTTTTGAGAATATGTTTGAGATGGCGAATATGAGCCAGATGAAGCATCATGAAGCTTCGAAGCGTTATGAATCAGTGAGTCGATTCAGCGGTTTGGATTGCCAAAGTCACGTGATTTCAGCAGTTTGTCGGTTTGACACGCGATCCGAATCAGGATTCGACTCGCTGATTCATAACGCTCGAACGACATGAGGGTAAGTAATTAATGACAGAATTTTCATTTTTGGGTGAACTAACCCTTTAATTACCGTTGGTAGTTCGATTTATTGTAATGCCTTTTTTTCCTCAGTTGGTCAGAATAAAAGTGGTAGACATGTTAGTTACTTGTTCAGATTACATTTGAAAATTTTTATTTAGGTTATACTCTAAGATGTAGAATCTGTAATTCTGATGGACAGTATCCACACCGGTGGATTAATGAAAGCTGCACATACTCCTCAAAACAGATTAATCCGTGCTGAGGAACCGTGACGATGCACAACCCACGAAAAGAAGATAATTCCGCAAAATAACTGCAATTGCAGGTTTCAAACAGAGATAGCGACAAAGTGGCAAAACTTACAAGCGGCAGCATTAAAAGATTAGTTCACTTTTAAATAAACTTTTGCTGATAATTTACTCACCCCCATGTCATCCAAGATGTCCATGTCTTTCTTTCTGCAGTTGAAAAGAAATTAAGGTTTTTGATGAAAACATTCCAGGATTTTTCTCCATATAATGGACTTCAATGGGCTCCAAACAGTTCAAGGTCCAAATGACAGTTTCAGTACAGCTTCAAAGGGCTTTAAACAATACCAGACGATACCAGACGATCAGTTTCTGCCAGAAACCGAGCAGCATTTATGCTATTATTTTACCTCTTATCAGACGAACGTGATCATCTCTGAGCTCAGCCATAACTTCCGCTAAGTGAGGTCAAAATACGAGCGTGGTCATAGAAGTATACGTAGATACCTCATTAGCGCTTGCACGGATCAATAGAATGAGGCATCTACGATCGATATATCTATGACCACGCTCGTATATGGCTGAGCTCAGAGATGATCACGTTCGTCTGATAAGAGGTAAAAAAATAGCATAAATACTGCTCGGTTTATCGCAGAAACTGATCGTTTCGCTAGATAAGACCCTTATTTATCGTCTGGTATCGTTTGATATCGTTTAAAGCCCTTTGAAGCTGTACTGAAACTGTCATTTGGACCTTGAACCGTTTGGAGCCCATTGAAGTCCATTATATGGAGAAAAATCCTGGAATGTTTTCATCAAAAACCTTAATTTCTTTTCGACTGCAGAAAGAAAGACATAGACATCTTGGATGACATGTGGGTCAGTAAATTATCAGCAAAAGTTTATTTAAAAGTGAACTAATACTTTAATAAAGGGTAAAAAAAATTAATTTATTACTCACCCTCATGTCGTTCCACACCTGTAAGACCTCCGTTCATCTTCGGAACACAAATGAAGATATTTTTGTTGAAATCTGATGGCTCAGTGAGGCCTGCATAGGCATCAATGTAATTTACACTCTCAAGATCCATTAATGTAATAAAAACATATTTAAATCAGTCCATGTGAGTACAGTGGTTCAGTATTAATATTATAAAGCAACGAGAATATTTTTCGTGCGGCAAAAAAAAAACTAAATAACGACTTATATAGTGATAACCGATTTCAAAACACTGCTTCATGAAGCTTTGAAGCGGAAACGAATCAGCAAGTCGATTCAGCGGTTCGGAGCGCCAAAGTCAAGTGATTTCAGCAGTTTGGCGGTTTGACACGCAATCCAAATCAGGATTCGACTTGCTGATTCGTTTCCGCTCTGAAGCTTCATGAAGCAGTGTTTTGAAATCGGTTATCACTATATAAGTCATTATTTAGTTTTTTTGCTGCACAAAAAATATTCTCGTCACTTTATAATGTTAATATTATGCCACTGTACTCACATGGACTGATTTACATATGTTTTTAATGGATCTTGAGAGTGTAAATTACATTGATGCCTATGCAGGCCTCACTGAGCCTTCGGATTTCAACAAAAATATCTTAATTTGTGTTCCGAAGATGAACCGACTCAACGGAGGGCTTACGGGTGTGGAACGGCATGGGAGTGAGTAATAAATTACATTATTTTCATTTTTGGGTGAACTAACCCTTTAACTTATATTGCATTTTATTTTCAGGCAGCAACTGGATATGTTTATATTTGGAGCATAACATTCAATATCCCAAGCGCTGTGGGATAAAAATATTAGTCTGACTTGATATGGCATTTTATGTTTGTTTGTTTTTTCTTCATGCACAGCGCATCAATGTAGACAAAACATTATAAATAAGAGAAATGATGTGCTGTGAATTCCAACTTGTGAAGGTTTTTAATGGTTAATTTGCGTGAAACACTTTTCAAATAAGAGTATTGCATACAGTTATAGTGGGCTTCCATTAGGAGTGACAGCAAAAATGAGACATGCTAATGTTAATATAGTATTAAATGTTCAAATGACAAAAACAAAAAAATCTATTTTTTTAAAGATGCAAAATCATAGAACAGATGGGCTCAGTACCTTTATGTAAACAAGAAAAGCAATAATAATAACCATAAAAGGTATTACAAAATGATTTGAAAGGTTTTTTAATGTACAGGTTTCTAATGTACATTCAAAGGGACAACTTTGTTCTTTGAAGTCTTTTGTACCTTCCTATTTGAGAGTGCATAAGTCTAAGATTACATAATAACCATCGTCATTAAGCCATTAGAAATCTTTTAAAGCACACTTTCTGTAGTTCTGCATTCATTTTTGCACGCACTATGTAACAGCAGTCTATGAGCCTGATTCTCAAGGACTCTCTTCTTCAGGAAGAAGATTAATTCTAGTCGGAAGAGTTTTATTCTCTTCATGTTCAGTGGTTCATATCGACAAAATATTTATGATGCTGTCCTGTAAGTGTGTGGCTCCGTGTCTATGTGTCAAAGCAAGCAAAGACACGCATGATAAGTGTGTTACGTGTCTCGGTTTCAGTCACGCTCAAGCCATGTAAACAGCTTTAATCGCTCACACTTTAAAGATGAAGCTTAAAGGGTTAGTTCACCCAAAAATGAAAATTATGTCATTAATTACTATCTAATCATGAAGCTTCGAACCGTTATGAATCAGTGAGCCGAATGATGATTCGGATCGCGTGTCAAACCGCCAAACTGCTGAAATTTGGCGATTCAAACTGCTTAATCGACTCACTGATTCATAACGCTTCGAAGCTTCATGATGCCTTGTTTTGAAATCGTCATCACTATGTAAGTCGTTATTTAGGGTTTTTTTGCACACAAAAACTATTCTCGCCGATTTATAAAGTTATTTTAGAACCACTGTAGTGAGATGGACTTTGTAACGACGTCTTTAGTACCTTTTAAGGGTCTTGAGAGTGAACCGTGCATTGTGCCAATGGAGGCGTTTCAGAGCCATCAGATTTCAACTAAAATATCTTCATTTCTGTTCCGAAGATGAACGGAGGTCTTACGGGTGTCGAACGACATGAGGGTAAGTAATTAATGACAGAATTTTCATTTTTGGGTGAACTAACCCTTTAAATATGCTTTCTTTCTGAGGAAAGAGAGCGAACCAGCTCTCCCTGTGTTGCTCACACATGGGCTGGCATCCTTCAGAAATGCCCCCTTGTGGAAATCATGGACTACTCTTCCGTCCAAATCTTGTCTGCTTTATTGGCAAGTCTCATATGGCCTCTGGTCAAGCAGGTGCGGCTCTGCACACAATGTCGGTTCTGCAGACGTACAAGGACTTCCTTGGGGAGATGGTGCCCGTTTGACCCCTGAGGTGGTCTAAGAGCTGAGTAGGGGAACAGATTTCATGCTTTGTGCTAATACTAAGTGTGCCGCACAAGTCCTGAAAAGTGAAGTCAAAGCGTCTCGATCGCCCCCAGGTGGCTGGATGCAGTATAGGTCATGAACCCCACCCTCTAACATATAATTGAATGTCTCGTTGCCACCCTGATCTGGCTTGCATTTCCACCGTTCTTGCGCAAAGAAGACAGCAACACTGGACAACAATGGACAACATACAGCAGATCTTGTTCTTGCTTCTCGGCATGTGGCTGTTGTCACAAGACACGCTTTGTTTGAGCCAAGGCTGCAGACTGCAAGGAAAAACACAGCCGAAAAAGCATGGCAAGTGACGATTCTCTGTCAACCAATCAACGTTCTGCAGTGAGTCTAGCTCCACCCGACATGTTCACAAGTCCCTGCAGTCCAAGTCAAGTCTCAAGTCAAGTCTTCTATTTTTAGCAATATTTTTTTCAGCTAGTTGTTATAGGCCTAATTAACAATGTATTGAAATATCAAAACAGGTATTACTTTTACTTTAAAATGGACTAATAAAGCACACAAAATACTACTTAAATCGTTACTATTACTTTCCAACTTTATACAAAATTATATAATTTAGAATCACCACAAGGGAAAAAAGTGCTGTATATTTTGAGCTATTTGATCTGCCGTTGAAGGAATTGAAAATAATCAAAGATATTTGATATTTGAAATAGAAATTTGCTTTACTGTTGTCAACCCACATTCCTTATCAGAAGGGCCATCTGGAAGACAATAGAGAGGCCTGCAGGCCAAATGTGGGTCACACCTTTAGTACAGTGGGGTAAGTTTGGTCAGATTGGTCATTTTAAATTAATACATTTGGTTTAAATTAAGTCACATGGTCAAGGAGAGATAAAAAGAAGTTGTAACTGTGGATCTTTCTCTCTTTTTCTCTGGCTCTTGAGGTCATTGGGGCTTCTCTTCTTTGCTCTCTTCCTCTCTCTCTCTCTCTCTCTCTCTCTCTCTCTCTCTCTCTCTCTCTCTCTCTCTCTCTCTCTCTCTCTCTCTATCCCTCAGGTAACATTGTATTCATGCTGTGTACGATTAATGGTATAAGTTTATCAGCTCATACATCCATTTTGAAGCTATTTTAAGTGTAACCATAACCAGATTTTGTCATTAAATCCTTTCTATTACAAAAACTGTGCTAACTAGTTTTGATTTGGTATTGACTTTGAAGTGCTCCCTATTGCAATACAATATAGACACATAGCAATGCTCTCCCACATATTTTGCTATTGTAACTGCACTTATTTCCGTCGTTGGTATAAGTTACAGTGGGTGGAAATAGACGAGAAATGTACAGTTTTCTTCCATCTTTCTGATAATGTTTCTTTAGTCTTTCGGTAACCCTTCAGCCTGAACCCCTGGAGGAGTCCACTCTTACACCGTAGTTTGCTGTAGATCTCAAGTAATGCCCAGTGAGCGCCGACGGAAGCAAAACCTGTGTATCGTCTTTGTCATAGACAGTAAAAGAAATGGACACAGCGACCCCATAGACTTCAAGTGAAGTAAATTATAAGCACTCACTTCCTGATGACTGAGCATACTGCGCAGCCTCAGACTGAGCTTGACGACGTAGATGTGACGTGAGCAACCAGTCTGACAGTTGTAAGTCTTCTAGTAGTTGTGCAAAATGAAATCTGAATCATGTTGAAATATTTTGTCCTGTTGCTTGTGGCTCTCTATGGGCTTCTCCCCATGCTGCTCCCTTGACTTTATCGGACTTTATGCCTCCACGTCCTCATTTATGCCTCATAGACAGTAAAAGATTGCCTGCGAGCTTCTCCTCCTGTCTATACGGTAATTTCTCTACTATGCGACAGAGTCGCGTGGTTATGACGCAATCGTTAGCCTATTTTTTACAAAAACGGCTTCTACGGGGCGATCGAGTAAGATACAAGGTAATGGAGCCTTTTATACATTGTTGTGTTTCTTTAGAAAAAAACAATGGTCAAATCGAGTCTTTAAACGCATCAGATGTAAAGTTATTCGCTGTTAAAGTGACGCCAAAACTGGGAGTCAATGGAATGCTAACAGCAGGTGATGGCTTGGTTAGCAATGGTTGCCCCTATGGAAGGTACGCTTACCAGGTGCTGGATTACCCCCTTGGTCTTTGTCAGGTGATGTCACACTTGTGAGAACCGAAGTGCATTATGGGTGGAGCCGCCATTTGTAAGGTATCAATGTTCTGTTGTCAGAGATCTGTTTTTGATTCATTTCTTTTCAGTGATAAAATGGTACAATCTTGTTGTGTGATAGACTGCAATAGTAAGTCTCATGACAGAAAGGGTCAAAAACTAAACTACGGGTAACGTTTTTTTTTAGCTTTCCTACTTTGAAGAAAAGACATGGACAGAATGTAGCGATTAGCGAACGTAACGAGGCGCCGGATGGCCTGGGTTGCAGCGATGCGACGCAAAAACATCACTGTAGTAAAGTTCGTTGTTATAGGAAGAAGGAGGCGGGAACCGGCGAACGTTCAACAACTTTAATAAAATAATAAACACAAACTTAAAGTAAAAGCGGCAGCCCCTCACGGACGACTGCCGCGCACACACATAACAAAACAAAAACACAACACAATGTAAAATCCAGGCCTGGTCGTCTCTCGTCCTTCACTGGTGTCGATCGTCCTTATATGCCTCAGTGCTCCCTCATGAGAGGACTCGAGACCGGTGTGCCTCGCAGGTGACGCTCATTCTCAATCACGCACACCGATCTCGCTCGCTTCTCCCATGTCTCTCGCTTGTCAACCTCGCCACAATCACCTTTGCAAACATATCTCCGAATATACTATGGTAAAATACACTATTAAATTCTACATACATTGATTTACTTCAGTAATGTCAAACAGTTTGTTTCATGATGATGACTTGTTTTATTGGAACATTGTTTCTGTTTTAGGCCTTTTGGTTTGTGTAATTGATACAGTAAAGAACAAAAATGCATGAAAAGGGGGCAGCTTAGTATTAAATAATTCAAATTTCTTCCTACTCGCAGCACGTTCAAAATAAACAAGCCATCCTTAATCATTAATGAATTATACAGTTAACATGACATCATTATCATTACAGCAAGCCCAACTTTGCTGATACTACTGTGTTGTCGCAGTCCTTCAGTCAGAATGAAAATATATCCTGTACCCAGCCATTGGTGAAATGTCCGTGGGCTTCAAGAGATTATAGTTTTTAAATTGTTCACTGGTATATGCACTTATACCATAAACAAGATAGTTGACAATGTCGAGGTATGAAGTTGGAGCAATGCGGGGTCAGTGCTCCAACTTCAGTCAGCTCATATGGATCTATGTTCTGAAAGGATGATAATTTTTCCAAATAACGGCCCCTAGCATCTTTATTGAGTTAATCGCGAGTTAATTTTTCTTTTGCTTCTCCATTTTTGCGAGTTATTTATTTGTTATCTCTACTCTTATAATCTTCAATACAAGTCAGTCAGTAGCGAGACCTCAGAAATGGCGCCGCGGTGACGTCATACAGAACAAACCCACGTGACTGACAAAGACAGACAGACAAGCGTTACAGTAAACGCCAAAAAAGATCAACATTTCCATCTGCGTGTCTTGTTTGTGGAAATGAGACGAACAGGGTCATAAATTGCGTATAAAAGTGTTTGTGCAATCCAGATGTAAATTAACTTGTTAAATCTGGATTAGGCCCTATATGCATATGTTAGCATTAGCAAATAGCCTACTATGGGAAAAACATGAAAAGGACATAGAAACACCGCAGCTTCCCTTCGGATTAATTGATTGCTTTTTAAATTAAATGACAAAGTTTATCGCAAGGTAAGACTTGCCTATATTTTTACTATTTGTTGCTAATTTATTTGACAGCAGTTTTCTAATGGGTGATGAATTCGCGTGACTTCAGATGCATAAGCATCTTCAGATGCATTCTTCACAAACAAAACAACATCCATCAGCAGTCAGTTCTCATCCCCCCACACACAGGATTTTACATCAGCCAAACCCACAGCCGATCATCATCTCTCCTCATTCGCTACACTCACTGAGGGAGAAGTATCTAAACTTGTCCTCTCCAGCCATCCTACCACCTGTCCTCTAGATCCCATCCCCTCACATCTCCTTCAAGCCATCTCTCCTACACTCCTACCAGCACTCACTCACATCATCAACACATCTCTCAGCACCGGCATCTTCCCTACCACATTCAAGCAGGCTCGGGTAACTCCACTGCTTAAGAAACCCACATTAAACTCTTCACTCATAGATAACTACAGACCTGTCTCTCTCCTACCATTCATAGCGAAAACACTTGAACGAGTTGTTTTCAATCAGCTTTAATCCTTCCTCTCACAGAATAATCAGTTGGACATCAACCAATCAGGTTTCAAAAGGGGCCACTCCACAGAGACTGCATTACTGTCGGTCACTGAAGCCCTGCGGATTGCAAAAGTTGATTCCAAATCATCAGTTCTTGTCCTCCTCGATCTATCTGCTGCCTTTGACACGGTCAATCATCAGATTCTTCTGTCCACCCTTTCATCACTGGGCATCACAGGGATTCCACTCCACTGGTTTGAGTCCTACATCACAGGTAGGTCTTTCAAGGTTGCCTGGAGAGGGGAGGTATCCAAAGCACATCAACTGACCACAGGGGTTCCTCAGGGCTCAGTGCTTGGACCTCTCCTCTTCTCCATTTACACTACATCATTGGGACCCATCATACAGGCACATGGACTCTCATACCACTGCTATGCTGATGACACTCAGCTCTACCTTTCATTCCTACCAGACGACCCCACAGTACCTGCACGAATCTCCAGCTGTCTGGCGGACATCTCGGCATGGATGAAAAAACATCACCTGCAGCTCAACCTGGCAAAGACTGAACTTCTCGTCTTCCCGGCCAATCCGACAATACAACATGACTTCACCATCCAGCTAGGTTCATCTCGGATCACCCCTTCAGGATGGGTCAGAAACCTTGGCGTAATCTTTGACGACCAGCTGTCCTTCAAAGACCTCATTTCAAAGACAGCTCGCTCATGCAGGTTCGCGCTCCACAACATCAGGAAGATCAGACCTTTTCTAACAGAGCATGCAACACAACTTCTCGTCCAGGCCCTGGTCATTTCTAGGTTTGACTACTGCAATGCGCTTCTGGCTGGACTTCCATCATGTGCGATCAAAATGCTCCAAATGATCCAGAATGCAGCAGCGTTACAAAGTCCATCTCACTACAGTGGTTCTACAATAACTTTATGAAGCGCTGAACCACTGTAGTGAGGTGGACTTTGTAACGATGTCTTTAGTACCTTTTATGGGTCTTGAGAGTGTAAAGTGCATTGTGCCAATGGAGGCCTTTCTGAGCCATCGGATTTCAACTAAAATATCTTCATTTTTGTTCCGAAGATGAACGGAGGTCTTATGGGTGTCGAACGACATGAGGGTAAGTAATTAATGACAGAATTTTCATTTTTGGGTGAACTAACCCTTTAACAAGAGTACATCCATCAACAAACCCATGTGTATGTATATATATTTCAAATGTATTGCGGTGCACATGCGGGAAATGTATCAATAACAGTGCATATGTTAGCCCAGCACTAACGTAACTGACTGATGTAAGACAGTAATAACGTGAGTTAGCCGGAAACGTACACAATATAAAACACAAAACTACGTAAATTGAATACTCAGTAGAAATAATACATCAATAATTATTCATAATCACAGGCTGTGATTCAGAGGAGCAAGTTGGTCCTAATAAATTGGGTACTGAACCATCTTTCAAGATCAAGCTTTTTGAGAATCCCGCGTTGAACTCTAAGATTTGAGAATCAGTCGTCAGTAAAATGACGTGTTTGAAGGCAGGACAAGTTGTTCGCTGGCAGACAATGTACAACTAAGGCGAGCATTATGTGAATAACTTTTCTAGTGACGTAGAACCCTCACACAGTGGGATTGTAATAAAAAAGGACTCGTTTAGTTGGTTGAGAGTCGATTCTTTCTTTTGGGAGACAATGGGCCCTATCATACACCTGCCGCAATGAGGCGCCAGGCAAGTGTTTTTTGCTAGTTTCAGTCAGACGCAGTTATCATTTTCATGTTCAGCACCACATTGTTTATAGCAAATGCACTGGCGTCCATCTGTTCGCCCATGGGCGTGCTGGTCTGAAAACCAAGTGTGTTCAGGAGCATTGTTGGTGTGTTTCTATTTTGAGGAACTGAAAACGACTGCGCCATTGACCAACAAAAACCGGGTCTAAAGTCAATAGTGCAGTATTTTTTGTGTTATTTAAAGGGTGTGGTAGTATGCGCCTATAGGTGGTGCACAACGTGTGTACACTTTGCTTATTACATACACAGGGATGCGCCTTTGTCGCCAAGAACCGTTCATCTCACAGGAAGTCCCATGTGTGGCCCAAGGCTGACCTGTATGTCTTTCTACTGGTGTGTTTACTTTTGGCTGTTCTGTGGCAAGCTCAGAAGGACAAGGTCTGTATTTTCATAGTGACCCTATTCAGATCTGATCTCTCTTCTGAAGAAACCTCCTTGGAGAATCCCAATCACAGACAATCTCTCTCATGTTCGGGGCTTGCTATGGCCCTACTGTCCAGAGATATGGAGACCATGGCCTGTGAACAGGGGACTTTGATGGATTCAGGCCTTTCATCTGATATCCTGAGATCATTCTGAATGCTAGAGCCTGTGGTTTTTACTGCTGGAGCAAGTATATGTCAGAGCTGTTGCTAAACATGTTCCTGTTAACAGCGTATATTTAGGAAGACACTCACTCATGTTTTGGTGCATGCATGGGATGAGAATGAGATAGTCCACTGAAGGCGAGCTGGATGAACCCAAGTGCAGTTTTATTAATTCAAAAGTGAACAGATGCAAAATAAACAAAGACTTGACTCGACTAAACTTTAAACATGTAGTAAACAAGAACTTAAACATGAACAGAAACTCACCAACAGCAGGTACAAACAAAGCTAGACAAAAGATATTAGAAACATGAAGACTATATATACACAAAGACTAATGATTTTACAAGACACAACTGTGAATAATCAAAACGATCAACCAATCAGAACATGACCCAGGCTGAAAAATTATGTTTTTTATCATGATTTGAGCATTTTGAAACAAAATTTATGAGACAGTTGTTGTCAGATTTCATTGGTGATTTCAAATATGAAATTTAATCGTAAGCTTGGTGAACAGTTTTGGAGAATTTGATGTTTCCCAATTTAAAGAGATAGGAGCTGCACTTACATGCCCGAGAGGCGTTTCAAAGATGGCCGCCGAGTGAAAGGGACAGTAGCTGTGTCTCATTTCGAAAGGCTGCATCCTCCGGAGGTCGCATTTGAAGGCTGTCTCATTTCAAAAAAGTAAGTAGGATACTCCGAATGCGACCTTCAAATGCGCCCTTCTTTTCAGGAATTCGGAGTGTGCATGAGATGTATCCTTCGTTGCTGCAGATAACCCACAATTCTTTGCGTCGCCATTAACAACCGTCATGTTTTTAAAATATTATTTGAAAAATGGCGCCGCCGGCAGATATACATGCAAGCAAAGATGTGGTGTTTAAACTTAAGTAGTTTAAAGCTTGTTTTTGTTTTTAAGCTGTATATATACCTCAAATAGATAGTTGTGGTAAACAGGATTACAAGTGTTGTGATTTTTTTTTTAAACGTTTAGAACAGTACTTTGCTGTCAAGGCAAAACATTTCATAGTCATTTTCAAGTTATAAATAATTTTCATTCATATAACTGGTGTGAGAGCGCAACTCCACGGTGAACGTGTTGGCATAGCAACGTGATACTTCCTGCCTGTGTGTCCTACGGAGGACGTCTCGTTTAATTCTGATTAAGGACTCTCCGTATACCGCATCCTTCATAGGATGTGTCCTCCAGAGGATGCAGCCTTCAAAATTAAATGAAATGAGACACAGCTACTGACATGACACATAAGACAAGGGGAGCACAAGACACATGATCAAACCAGCTGATCAAGGTCTTAATAGGCATAATATAAAATTATAGGCAGGTGGGTTGAGGCAAGCTGGAGCTAAACTCTGCAGGACAGTGGGGACAATTGGGGACTTGCAAGCTTGTTCGCGAGCCCTTCTTGTTTGGATTTTGATCCCTGTCTGGTTACGGTCATGCTGAAGGCAAGACTTGGTTATCTTCCCATGGTAGTTTCTTCTTTGCTTAGCTCACAAGCTGTTGTTTTGAAGTCTTTCTCTCCTCCTACCTTTGAGTCACAGTAGAAAGAGAGGTTGCATAGACTTTGTCCTGTTAGAGCTTTAAGGATTTATGTTGACTGCTTATGAGGTGCGTGCTTTGCCTTTAAGCGTCCATGCACACTCTTCTAGGAGTGTGGCTTCTTCATAAGCTTTGGCCAGAGAAGTATCACTGGAAGATATATGTGTGGCGGCAGGCTGGGTCTCTCCAAGTCTCAGCCTCAGACGTCATACCCGCGAAGAACGCCGTCGTGTTTACAACTGTGATAATGAGCGCTTACCAGGATCAACTAAACGCTGGATTTTAAAAAGTATGTGATGTTCACAGCTCCATTGTTGCAGTAAACTTGAAAAACGTTCATGAATGAATCATTTATAGATGCACGTTGGTCTGTTGTTGAAGGGACATCGACTTTACATTTCCATGCCCCTAAACATGACGCGGAACAAAACGAACTCTGATTGATTGCTTTACATCAAATGTCCTCTTGGGCGGTCCTTGGCCAATGAAAGCTGCGATAGAGTCCAGAATTCTAAAGAACACTTTTATCAGATTTGTGTAGATTCAACTTCTGGTTCCCAGTGGTTTTAACCAGTTTTGTCACTATGTTTAGTAGTCTGTGCAACTTTGCCTCCCACCTCCGACATGGTCCCCTAGCCGTCGTTGCACTTACTATGGGCTATCACTCATGCGCAGAATAGCAAAGAGAATAAAAACTTTAAAACTTTCAATACATTTTTATAGTTTGATAGTTGATAGTTTTAGGGGGGCTGAAATGACAGATAGGCTAAAGCCCCCCTTAAAAGGAACTAGAATTGCCGCTGCATGACACTGCGTTGCTGGTCATTTTTTTCTGTCTCTCCAAATCCAACTATGATAGCACGAGCACGCCCTTAAGCTTGGTTTATACTCGCCGCATCCGCACGAGCACGAAGGTGCGCGCAACAAAAATTACATCATCGCGGAATGGGCAGTGGTGCGCATGGCGGCGCTGCACGAGTTCGAAGTGAATCGGCACCCAGTTTGCACGTACAAATTAGTTGCTTATATTTTCCAAATGAGCCTACAATAGCAGAAATAAGCCCTTTTAATGAAAATAAAGATCTTGGTTTAATACATTTTTTTTATGAAAGTTAAATTAAATTGATAAATATAGGAAATATTTAAGAGATTGTTAATTTAGCTATACACGTACACGTTATAGATTTAGTTATACATTTAGTATACAGTACATGTGTACATACATTTTGTTGTAATGTCACAAGTAATAATCTGAAGGTTTACTGGGTTATACACATTTCTTTTCTAGTGTGATTTTTGGTGAAGTGTACTAAAATAAATATCGTCACCTGTGTAGGCTACATTAATTCTTCTCACCGCTGTTTCCTGACAGTGTATAGAACAATTATGAGTCGCCCTCTGTCGTTTCAAAGAATAGTACAACGGCGAGCATGTCAAGTATAAACGCCTCGCCCGTTTGTGGAGGAGCGCACACAGTTACACTCTAAAAAAAAGGTTCTATATGGCAACAAAAATGGTTCTTGGCTCGTAATCAAAGGGGAACCTTTTTTAGTGCTATATAGCACCAATTTTGGTGCTTCAGTGGTTCTTCAGAGGTGCTATATAGCACCTTAGTCAAAGAACCGGTGAAGAACCGCTGAAGAACCACTGAAGCACCAAAATTGGTGCTATATAGCACTAAAAAAGGTTCCCCTTTGATTACGAGCCAAGAACCATTTTTGGTGCCATATCGAACCTTTTTTTTTAGAGTGTAGCTGGCGCTGCGGAGCCAGACGAAAAGTGGCGAAAAGGCTTTATGATATGTCGCTTCTCTGAAGCCTCATAAGGATGTGCTTGTGCTAACATGAACCCCTTTTCCACCAGAATGAACCGGGTGCTAGTTCAGAGCCAATGCTAGTCCCAGTTCATTGTTGGTTCGACTGAGAAGCCTTCTAAGAACCGTTTGCTTTTCCACATGCTGAGAGCCACAACAGAGGCAGGTCTTACGTCACTGTATACGTCTCATCTTTCTCAGCAACGCTAGCGAGGCAGCTGGAAACACAAACACACCAGGCTTGTTCGAGATGCATCGGCGCTGCGCAGACCAATCCATGTATGATATTAAAAAAACGCATGAGTGAATCAAAAGCATAAGGAGTCATATGCTCTCGCTGGACTCGTTGTCATATGGCGAACGGTCTGCATAGCACCGCTGCGAACAAGCCTTCCATCAACAATGCAAACGTTGCGTTACTATTGATTGACATGGCTTTACGATCCTACATCGGCATCTAAACACAGCGAATCCAACGCATTCATGCAGTTCGCCGTAATTTGTATAGACAGAGATTACAAACGAGCAGCAACTATTACCTCCATTAGCAGCTATTTAAAAAATGGCGGATCTCAAGTTTGTCTTCGTCTTGTTGACCCCGCCCCCAGCGCCTGACGTAATCGGTTCTTACTTCTAGACCAGCAATGTTTTGGTGCAACTTAAGAACCACTTTTCCTGGCTCGGAGCTGGTGCTTTGGGTGTGGAAACACAAAGAACCGATTTGAAACTAGGCTCTGGCTCCGAACTAGCACCAGCACTGCCTTGGTGGAAAAGGGGTAATAGACAGTGGGTGGAGCTAGTGCTGTCTGCCAATGAATCGGCATGATTCAATACGGCTTCAGACATTCTTCACACCCGAGCATCAACTACTGACGCAGCGTCTCGTTCCCTACCTAGGAACCAAGGTTACATAAGTAATTGAGATTTTTTTATCAAGTCGTGTTTTTGGATTCTTATTAGTTTCGTTTTTGTTTGTTAATTGTTCAATAAATCAGCAACTAGATTTCAATTCATCATGTGTCATGAGAATTACATTACAAAGCAGCAAAATATTCTTGGACATAAATTTGAACAGTGTATCTATTGTTATAATATATTGTTTTACATTAGTGGAACATACACATGTGGATCCTCTAGTTTAGGACAGCTGTAAAGTACAAATTATACAATTATGCGGTTACACTTTATTTTACACACTTTTTTTTAAGGTATCCATGTTACAGTGAAATTTTATATTTAAGTACTGAGTAATATTAATTAACAACATGTACTTACTATAGGGTTAGTGTGTGATTTAGGTTAATTGTATGTTGTATTAAGCACAATTAATAGTAAATAAATACTATAGTAACTACATGTAACGTGTGTAACAAAAACACTAAAATAAAGGGTTGCCAAACATTGTTTCAGAATGTTCAAAACTGTTTTTCCAATGTTTTAAAAACCGTTTTTTCTTGGCTATATTGTATTAATGTTAAAGGGAACATTCCATTGTGTAAACAAACGGTTATTAGACTTCTCTGAATCTCAGTCTAATGAAAATGGATCTTTTCCTTAATTAAATACAGACATGAATACATCTGTGATGTTTCGTATTAAAGCTCCTTTTAAAAGGACATTTATGGTCATCAATATTACTTGGGGCAGATAGTTCATAGTGCTGAAAAAATGCCATGTTATGAGTACAGCGTGTTCTATATCGCCCTTATTTGACTACAAACTGTGAGATGTATCAGGCATGGGAAAATGCACAATGCACTCTTTGTCTCAACAACTTTAAACTCCCTTGGAGTTGTTGGTTTTGGAAAGTGCTACCTGTCTCCCTGAGTTAGGCTTTTGTGAGTCCTTGTCAAAACAGGATAAAGGGTTGACAAGTGCAACAAAAAGTGAGGAAGTGCCTTTGAAGTCAGCTCAATGTTAATGACCCTTTAATAAAATAAAATAAAATAAATAAATCGTTGTAATTGTGGCAACTACAGAGCAGACCTGTGTTGTCCATGGATGATCTTCATCTAATATAAAGAAATGGAACAAAACATTGTATTAATGTAGATTTTTGCTACATAATTACTATGTAACTAACAGTATTTTAGTGTGAAACTCTTGGTATATGATACTGCCATCCAGTGGACAGAGAAGGTAAAGCAGGCAGTATGGCCTGATTGTCCACTTAATTTTTTTTAAATCTTTCTTATTACTTACAACGCACTAAATGGTTAAGCTTCTCAGTACTTGAACGAGCTCTTAACGCATTATACTCCATCACGTCTATTGCGGTTTCAAAACTCTGGCCAGTTGATAATACCGAGAATATCAAAATCAACTGCAGGCGGTAGATTCTTTTCCTATTTAGTGCCTAAACTCTGGAACAGTCTTCCTAGCATTGTTCGAGAACATTATCAATTTCTATTATTATTTAAATCAGTTAAATGATTGTTAGGCTGCATTAAAATACATTTTGAGTTTAAATCTTCAAATAAAATTATTATATCACACATAACATTTCTTCAGTAATTTACTCAAGGGTCTGAATACTTTTGAATGTTACTGGATAATATCTGCTTAATTTGCATCTGCATGCTAATAGATGTGATTTTATTTCTACAGAACATATAAATCAAATCCTCATTCAATGCCTTTGGCCTTTAACTCATCTTTCACTGTCTTTAGGTAGCCTGGATCTGGATAGCCGTTTCTGTGGACAGAAAAGAGAGAAATAATATGTCAAGTAAAGTGATATATATTACATGAAACCCATGTAAACATAAAATCTTTGATTAGTGGTTTTGCCTGACATGATTCATAGCTGAATACAGAATTCAAATGAACTCATACCTTTTAGGCCCACCCAACATGTTGGTCTTATGATGGATATCATTCCAGGTGACCACATTATCTGTATGCGTTGTTGTAGATCTCCCGACAGTAAAGATCAGTTTCTGTTGAAAAGCTCTCTGCAGCAGTGCGAGCACTTCATTTCCTTTATGGTTGTCAGGCAAGTACGCTCGACGATGTGTCCCATAATAACGTTGTCCCGGGTCTGGATGCTTCTCCTAAAAATGATCAGAAAAATTATGTATTACCAAAACCTTAAACTATGTAATAAAGCGAAATGATTGCAAACATTATAAACACTATATACATAGCTATAGGCTATTATAATTTATAATTTTTATGTTTTTAAACATTTCACTGTATTTACTGGTATTGTCGTTGTTTCCTAATGTAATAATAAAATGGAACATAATTTTTTATATTACTGAACTGATAGTATTAAAAAATCAAAATGTTTACTATTGATTAATGGATAGCCAGTTAATTATGAGCATCCCTACTGTGTATGATTCTATATTAAAGTCTCAGTTTACATGTGCACACCCGCAACAGATAAACTGCATTGAATGAGGGCTTAAAGATTTTGCTGCCAAGTTCAGATATCTGCAGTACTGTATGTGTGCATATACACTATATTGCCAAAAGCTTTTGGATGCCTACCTTTACATGCACATGAACTTTAAAGGGGTCATGAACTGGCTTTTTTTTACTGTTGCCTGAGGTTAACATATGACGTTGTGTGATTTTACATTAAAAAACATCATAATCAATAAGTAATAGGCTATTTTCTACCCTGGTTTTGAGCCTCTCTCATGGAACGTTTTTATGGGCATGCCGCACTGAAGACTTGGAAGTAAACTCCCACTGCTATGATTGGATAAGCTTTGCATATTATAATGAAGTTCTGCTACCCCATGAATACATGTGAGGAATTGTTTTGAAAGCATGTGGGAAAACGGCAATCGGAATGAATCGCCCACAGGACAGGCAAAATGTCTTTATCAAACAAACACAATGATTTATCTCTCATCCACCCGCAATTAATTGGAATGTTATTTTTTATTACTTGGCGTGCCCGATCGGTGGATATAACCGCAAACCGTGTATCACAAACACACACACATACACACACACACGCGCACGTACAATTCTCACTGCAGAGTCAGACAAATCAGCATGATCAAAACTTTTGCGATTGTATTTTTCCTTCCAATATTAAGTCAAGAGAGTGAACAACACACACTTGGTAGCCCGTCTGGAAAATACATAGCCCCGGGATGTTGGCCAAAACATGTCCGAGTCTGAACACGAATCGCAGCACAATGAACCAACAACAACCTCAAATAAAGGATTCTCCAGCCTGTGACAGCGTGCTAAGTTATGTTCAGTTAGACACTTACACATAATCAATCAATATCAAACGATCTGTAACAATGCAATAATATCACATATAAAAAAATGTTTTTTACTCTTTTACTCACATTAGTGTTGCTTCATTCATTCTTGTAATCATATCCTGTCTGCAAATCCAGTCTCTTGTTTACAAACGAATCCGTGGTGAAATGAAGGAACAAACCCGTAATGTCTTCCCCACGTGAGCTGGATATTCATTAAAAATTATGTTCATCCATACATTCATAATATTGGAATCCGAATGAAGCTTATGCGGCATGTTTATTGCTTGGAAGTTCGATCCGGTTTAGCTCCATGTAGGCCTGTTATTTATCTATAACATGTCAGGCACGAGTCGGTGGGCGGGGCTACAGAATCAGGTGTTCTTCTTCTGTTGAGGCGTTGTTTCAACACACTCTGACGTCACAGCCGGGCACATTCTGAGATCTCTCGTTTGCTGGGCCTGGTGTCAATAAAAGCTTTTCTTTGACTAACAAGGAAGTTTTCAGCTCTGAAACTAACAGGATATTCTTATATTACCATGACCTTTTATATATCAAAAGCTCAAGGGAAAGTTGATTTCTCAATTCATGACCCCTTTAATGACATCCCATTCTTAATCCGTAGGGTTTAATATGTAGTTGGTCCACCCTTTGCAGCTATAACAGCTTCAACTCTTCTGGGAAGGCTTTCCACAAGTTTTAGGAGTGTGTTTATGGGAATTTTTGACCATTCTTCTAGAAGCGCATTTGTGAGGTCAGGCACTGATGTTGGACGAGAAGTCCTGGCTCGCAGTCTCCACTCTAATTCATCCCAAAGGTGTTCTATCGGGTTGAGGTCAGGACTCTGTGCAGGCCAGTCAAGTTCCTCCACACCAAACTCGCTCATCCATGTCTTTATGGACCTTGCTTTGTGCACTGGTGCGCAATCATGTTGGAACAGGAAGGGGTCATCCCTAAACTTTTCCCACAAATTTGAGAGCATGAAATTGTCCAAAATATCTTGGTATGCTGAAGCATTTAGATTTCATTTCACTGGAACTAAGGGGCCAAGCCCAACCTCTGAAAAACAACCCCACACCATAATACAAACCCCACCCACCACCACCACCAAACTTTACACTTGGCACAATGCAGTCAGGCAAGTACCGTTCTCCTGGCAACCGCAAAACCCAGATTTTTCTATCAGATTGCCAGACAGAGAAGTGTGATTGGTCACTTCAGAGAACACGTCTCCACTGCTCTAGAGTCCAGTGGAGGTGTGCTTTACACCACTTCATCCGACACTTTGCATTGCACTTGGTGATGTAAGGCTTAGATGCAGCTGCTCGGCCATGGAAACCCATTCCATGAAGCTCTCTACACACTGTTCTTGAGCTAATCTGAAGGCCACGTGAAGTTTGGAGGTCTGTAGCTATTGACTCTGCAGAAAGTTGGCGACTTCTGCACTCTGTGCACCTCAGCATGCGCTGACCCCGCTCTGTGATTTTACGTGGCTGAGTTGCTGTTGTTCCCAGTTGCTTTCACTTTGTTATAATACCACTAACAGTTGACTGTGGAATATTTAGTAGTGAGGAAATTTCACTGATGGTCTTATTGCACAGGTGGCAACCTATCACAGTACCACGCTTGAATTCACTGAGCTCCTGAGAGCGACCCATTCTTTCACACATGTTTGTAGATGCGTCTGCATGCCTAGTGCTTGATTTTATACATAGTCCATAGAAGTGATTGGAACACCTGCATTCAATAGTTTGGAGGGGTGTCCCAATACTTTTGGCAATATAGTGTATGTGTTTCCATTTGGTCAAAGTATTTTAATTGTTGTCTCATCCATTATCCATATTCAGAAAATATGCATTGTGATGACTGATTTGTTTACTAAGGAATAATGTGCAGTCAGACAGTCATTATCATAAAACAAACCCTGACAGAATGCAAGATTTAGAATGCAGTAATATTAATACTGAAGGTTTCTGATGTTATCTGAGTGATAACTGAGACGCAAAATGCCTCCAGTTGTGTTCGAATGAAATGAGAGCGAGTCTGTGTTGTGATATGAGAGACATGAAAGTAGAAACTAAGAAATGTATAATAAATATTTAAAAAAAATGTGTGCTTCTTTGTCTTTCATAACAGTAGGCCAGCACTGTATACAACAGCGCGTCCTCTGCTGGCTAATAACAAAGAAATAGTATGAATGCTTAAAAGATGTCTGTCTCAGCAATGCACAAGACGTAACAGCATGAGAAAAACTGTAAACTATGAGAGGAAAAAAAAGATTAGCACTAAATCCCTCAACAGTAAAAAAAATATAGAGGTTTTACAATAGACTTGGTCGGTGTCGTGTCATAGCTGGGGGAGTGACGTGGGGGAAAACAGTCCATTCCCCACAATGTAAATGCATGGGGCTAACCCAGTTTAGCCTGTGTAGAATCACTTTTGCTGCTCGCCAGAGCAAGATATATAGAAAAACTGAGCCGTATTGGGTCAGCTTGTCCGTACAGTATCTGTGACTAATAAACGACCCAACGGAATCAATGGCCAGAGGTGTCATTTTCTCATCCAAATACATGCTGCTCCGCCGACCCCCACATAGGTATGACATGCAAACTTCATAAATCATAAGTCTTTCGATTAAGACGTTAATTCAGAGTTTTGAATTTTCCCGTGACAAGTATTCCCGTTTTGTTCAACAAACTTTTGCCATTGCAATTAATGAAATCTCTTTTTTTAATCTTTACAGTAATACCAACATCATATAGTGCAAATGTTTAATTGTACTGGATGTATTGCACAGGCTTTCGGAATTGACGAACAGCTCTGTCTGTTTATTTAGCAGTATAAAACTTCAGGGGCCCATTCTTCGTACCTCGCTAACTCAGTTAGCTGGATTTGATTGTTGACGATTTGGCATGATCTTGGATTGTTTGGTTCTTCGAAGCTCATCCTGGACTTGCTGTCATAGCAACAGGTCCGTAAGCTTAAACCTGCTCGGGAGCAGCTTATTTCATTTAAACAGGATTAGATTGCATCTTGAGGTGATACTTAAAATCTGTCCCAGCCACCGCTACTTTATTACAAGAGTGCATTACTGAACCAGGGGCAATAATAATAATTTTAAATAATAATATAAAAATGTTATATTGTATATGTATATGAGAATGTATAATGTCGTGTATAATACTATAGACACAGCCACTTGATTGAGCGATTTATTTGGGATGGAATAATTATTTTATATCATTTTGTTTTTATTGGTTTACACACATGTTGTACAGTTACTCTGAGCCGTGCATTAAGTGATCACGGATATTATGGGAGTGGCTTGATGCAGCGCAAGAGAGGATAATTTTATCTTGACCCATAAGAAACTGTCACGTTACAAATCTGCTTAAAATTAAATTAAAAATTAAATTACAACATTGAAATAAAAATGTAAAGGGTGTACAAATAATGTATAAAATCGTGAATATAAATAATTGGTAATCATGTTTAAAAAAAAAAAAAAAAACATTTATCATTTATCTATTATAACTTTTATGTTAGTTTGGTCGTTTGGCTGTTTCCTTATAAAGGTTCAGAAATTTGTGGGGGGTTTTTTGTGTAATTTGTCAAGTTTTTTTGCCAGGTGGCTTTTTAATTATATGATGTCATTACGTTGCTGTCTTAACGCCAGCCAATCGCTGCATTGCTGATCGTGGTTTCGAGTATCGATGCATCTGCCCTCTTCAGGGAAAAAAAGAACGCTCAGTAATCTTAGATCATTTAATCCAGATATTTTAATCCAATCCGCAAATTCGTTTGAAGAACCAAATTAGCCAGATATCAGTTATCACGATTAAAAGATCTGGGATCTGTCAAATCATCTTAGATGTATTAAGCGAGGTACGAAGAACGGGACCCTGATCAGGGTTTTTTTATTTACTAGAGTTGCAGAACGCCACATGGCAACTTTTCGGGACTGCACCATCCATTAATAAATCGTAATCATTACAAAGAGTAAATATAAAGCGTCTAACAAGGTCTATGTGCATGCATTCTAATGGATTGTTTTCCCCCATGGCATAAGAGGATATGACGTTTTTGTGGGCGTTCCCAGTAATGCTGACCAAGTCTATAGAACTACAACAGAGATTTTTTTTTTCATCAGCTGTATTATGTTCCTGTGTAATCATAAACAATATGATGTTTATGTATAATGTGAAAAGTCAAGTTTTTATAATATAAAAAATCAGTTTGACCTTACCGTTTGAACACCATCGGGTATGTTGTAGTTGATTTCAATAGTGCCACAAACTGGATATCCAGGGAGACTCGATCTGTTCTTTGTTACAGTCATTGTTCCATCCGGTTGGTTTCCCTCCAATATCCCATACACTTCCTTACACACAGGACAGATGGATCCCAGACTCTTCTCTGACGCGCTTATACAATCCCGACAGAATTCATGTCCACATTTAATTTTTTTCTTGTCGGTGAAGCTGTCCATACAGATAACACACATCTCCTCTTCAGCATGAGCGTCTTTACTCTCATGTCTAGAACTGTCTTTTGACTCTTCATTGAATCCAGTGTCTGCTTCACTTCGCCTTCTAAGATTCACTCTCTCATCCCGTACGGATCCTCCAACTGCTCCTGATCCATAATCAGGCGTCTGATGCCATTTGATTCCTCTTCTGTGACGAATGTCCCCTGAGTAACCAATCGATTTCTCTCGTATTGTCATCTTGTCATCAAACACACTCTTCTGAAGTTTGTTCTTAGATTGTTGTTCCAGTTTTGTTGTCTCTCTTTTAATCATGTCTGTAAATTTCTTCGGTCCAAAGAACAGGCAGTTTTTGGCAGACTTTGTGAACATCAGCTTTGCCTCCTCTGATTGAATGGCAAGAAGGGCCTCCTTCACAATATCTGAATCCAAGTGATTATGATTAATGTCAGCATTACTAAAACAACCCACACATCCCTGAACAAGTTTGTGAAAGTCCTCAGTGGTTTTAGACACAGAATCCGGGCTTGAGCTCTGCAGATGTTTGATTGAGACTGACACTTCTGCACAAATAGAGACTCCATGCCGTTTCTCAAATTCTTCGAACTCCTTTCTGTAAGTGTGATGCATGTACCAGAACTCATAGAGGGGGACAGTAAATCCAGCTGGTGTCTCAGGGGTCATTTCAGCAGTTTTACTGGTCTTAGCTTCATTTGGAGCTCTATCAGATGCAGACACGTCCTCAGCATTATTTGTGTTGTCTTCTGATGCTGCAGTCACAGGTATAGAGCCAATCACCTGAAAACATATGATGGGATTTGATTAAAGGACTTTATACCCATAGTGAAATAATTTACCAAATTATTACTAAATTATTGCTAAAACTCATGGATTTGTTTGTTCATTACTACCACTACTAGTAGTACTACTGTGATAAGAGTCAGAACAGAAATTATTGCATTAGTCAATCTTCTCCAGGAGGACGAGGACAATCATGGACGTCTATTTCTTAGTGTGATGCTTCAAATCTCAAGCTAAACATTTCTAAAGAGATGTATATAGATTTTAGGAAAGAGTCTTCAGTGAGTGTAACCACTACTAAATTGGAGCCTATTCAGAGCATTGCGGAGTATAAATACCTTGGGGTTGTCTTATATCATAAATTGAATTGGGATAAATGGACTAAAATCATAAACAGGAAGAATATAATCTCCCAGGAAGTTGGTGTCATTGTTAACCCTTCAATAATTAAAGCGTTTTACAATACTTTTATTGAAAGGGTTATGACATTTTGCATTACTTGCTGCTTTGGAAATGTTACTGTGTGGAACAAAATAGTTAATTTAGAAACTATTGCAAGTAAGTTGTTTGGTTTTCCCTTGGCATGTTTAGAAAAAAAAAAAAAAAAACAGATCTCTTAGTAAAGCCATGAAAATCATTTCAGATCACAGGCACCCATTGTCCAAGCAGTTTGAGCTTTTACCTTCAGGTCGAAGGTTAAGGATGCTAGTGTTTTAAAAAAAAAAATAGGGAAAAACAATCCTTCTTGCCACAGGCAATTAAGTTTTTAAATAAAATATTTTTTTCATAGATTAAAACTGAGCGGGTCTCAGTGACGATGAGTTTGAGTTGGCTGTATTAGATGATGGATGTGTTATTTTTTTCTTAACTGATTATATGTGAACGCCATGTTTATTGAAACACTGAAACAGTTTTGTTTCACAGGGCCAAAGAAAGACAATAATTGTGTTGTCATAATTCTACACGAGTAAACATGATACCTTTGATGAGGGAATTACATTCTCGTAGAGCATGGACGTCGGGCATGGTACAGTCACACAATGTGTTTCATCCAGACATATCCATGCTGTCACTTCCTTTTTTTCATGTTTAAACAGCAAAGGTATAGACTTGAACTTTTTCAAAGCTTCTAGAGCTACAGAGAAAACAAAGAGTCAATTTAATGCTGAGACTTAAATACAATAAATAATAATAATGGTTTATCATAAAACTGAAATGAAAAAAAAATGCAATTGGCAGTGTCTGGAAATGTTTCTATAAAATAAACTGTAACATTATGTATGTTATGCAGAAGGAAACCTAGTGCAGCTTATTCAAAAGACAGCTCAAATAAATCAATCAGAGGATGTATATTAGCAGTAAGAAACCATTTTGTTTAGTGATTTTACTGGAATGTATAGTGAACAGCAGAAAAGCAATAGAGAAGTGAACTGTGCTTTATGTGAGAGAGAACAGTACTGCTTTGCTTTCAATTATTGATGATAAGCACCGCAACTTAGAAAACATTAAAAAAGAAGCAATGCCAATAATGGAATTTAGTAATACTGCCACTTATAAAAAGCACAAATATAACTTTTGTACACAGCAAAATCCACAGAGTTAAATCTGCTCAGAGTACAATTGGTCCCACTCTACAGAGAGTTCAAATAACACTGAAGCAGTGTTAAAGATAATGAGATAATTAAGAGATGAATTAAGTGATGGTTGATCATTAGTGATGAACACCTGCTGTTAACATAATCACTAAAGGAAAGAGAAACACAAGGGCTGCGTCCAAAACCTGTAAACCGGTAAACCATACCACATCCTAATCTAATGTTAGCTTCACTTTCTGTCTCCTGAGATACCTTCAACTGATCCATTTTCGAAGGCAGCATTTATGTATCCTTTGCTGCCTTTGATATCCCACAATCCTGTGCTTAATTTTCAGTCAGAACACATTTCACACAGCAGGAGTTTGAATCACTGACATGTCGAAATATTTAGCATGCCAAATTTCTCACGGGCGTCGGCGACTCAATGGCGATTCTCTCAGATCGCGTCTTTGATCATTCATACTGCATGATTGTCACTCTTGTGCACGAGCACCGATTTGCCTACAATTTCACGCATTTGTCGGCGATTTTGCAAAACCTGTCGGTGAGTCAAAATCGGGGCTAAAATCAGGCAGTGTGAACTCGGCATTAGATTAAATCAACCGAAGATAAAAGAAACAACTTTTTTCCCCGACACAAACACATATGAATCTCAACAATGGTGACATGCGTAATGCCACAATGCACTCTGGGAGCCACCATAGTATAAACCTCATGGCTCCCAGCATTGGAGCTACATATTGACTGAGATCTTTACAGTAAGCTTTCACTTGTTAACATTTGTTGACTTAGCATGAACAGCAATGAACAATAAAAAAAAATAATTTTGTCTAATAAACATATTAAACTAACAAAGATTAATAAATATTTTAAATGTATAGGTCATTGTTAGTTCATGTTAACTAATGCATTTACTATATTTATAAATGGGGCCTTATTGTAAAGTGTTACCACATTTCCTATATATTGAACAAGTGACCAATTTCACACGCAGTGTTGGTCTGATGCATGTGGTATTTGTAATTTAGAGCAAGAAGTTCATAACACCTGAAGTGCTTAAGCTATTATTAAGTAGCTTCAAAAGTACAGTAACACTGTCATCACATTGTTTATTAAAAAAGTAATCTGATAAGGTCATTTGTATTATTAGTATGGTGTTATCCCAGCAGTTTTACCCTTGTGTATTAATAAAGAAAAATACTGTATCTTAGCTATTTGAGATACTAACATGAAATTTAAATAGAAAAAAAGTCCTGTACGTGAATTCTCATAAATCATCATATCACCTGATGATGGTGTTATATGCACATCTGCACAGGACGGAGGATCCAATAGTTTAAGGCAGTGGACAGATGCTTGTCCTTCCAGTCTTGACAAACAGCTCTGAAGAGCTTTCTGTAATGTTGCTCTCCATCTCTCTGGAAAGGGTTCTGTCCAGTCCACTTTGATTTTAAATTTGGCAATATCCAGTGGTGCAGAAGGTTGTGGCATTTCATCTCCAGCTGTATAAATGTCCTGTTATAGGGAAAATAAGTAAGAATGCAAGCTTACATGTCTGAATTTCTGAGTGAAAAAAATACTGACCCGTGACTGAGTATGTTTATAGAGTGTAGTTTGTGTCAAATTCAGCCCATTAACTACCTCATTTAATTTCTAGTAATTTTATATTGTTAGCATTTTATTCAGAATATGATCTTCAGAAAATCTATGGCTCAAACTCTACTATTTAGTCAATACCTCTTCTGGTTGTAAGTATTGCCAATCTGATGTGAAGTTTTGATGCTTCATGTCATCCAGAGTTGTTCTAGAGTCTTGACCTTCAGTGCCTGCTGTATATAAGTCCTAACATTCAGGGGGAAAAAACATCTTGAAGCACAATTTGAAAAACATTTATAACATATATATAAATTATAAGTGTAATGTATTATTACAAATATATATATTTCAACTCAATGTCTGGGATTAAGGAATGAAGCTGACTGGTGATGACAGAAGAACCATCAAATAGTTATTGTCTGTCAAATCTTATTTCTCCCACAGGATGATCCTGTCTAACTAAACCTGCCTGGTTTCCCCTGTTTTATGTTTAAGGTGATTTTCTATGATTTTGCTGTTTCACTTCCAGTTTTGAGTTCCTGTCTGCCTTTGTTTCCATTGCTGTCTTTTTTGTTTCCACAGTTATCCTTGTTTGTTGCCATAGTGATTCATTACCAACACCTTTGCCTTGTTTAGCCTCAAATGCATTTGGCAAAACGAATCAAGCTCCGATACAGTGCTTTAATGTGAAAGGTGTTGTTCTTCTGTTTGACACAGAAGCTCTGAAGGCCAGACTTCAAGACCTCAGCCGTCTTAGCTGCCATACCAGAATCCATGAAAGCCATCTCGGGGCATTTGGGACTGGCATCCAATGTGGTGGACCATCCAGTGATGGTAGCCCCTCCATCTATGTAAACGTTGTCGGTGGTCGCAGCGCTTTCTAGCCTGGCACTTCCATGTCCAGTGGCCTCAGCTTTTCCAAGTCAGATGGTCCTGGAGGTCTTCCCACTGCTCTCCGTAATGGCAAAAGCCATCCTGTGTGTTTGGGCCACATACACATCAACAACTCCTCCTGAGGTTGCTGTGTCTGATCCTGAACTTTCAATCTGCCATTTCACAACCAAGGAGGCTTCCTCTGAACCTTCTGTGCTCCAGCTATGGACATGGAGGCTGCCATTGAACCCTCTGTGCTTCCTGTCATGGCCACGGAGGCCATTTCTGAACTCTCTGTGCTCCTTGTCCTTGTTCTGTATCCGCTGTCGGCTCTGTTGCCACCTCAGAGACCAACTCTGAACTTTCTGTCATGGTCACAGAGGCCGTCCTTGGATTCTCTGGGCCCCCTGTTTCTGTTTCACCATGGCCTACTGACACTAAGTGGTTTTCTGCCCCACCATGGTCATCTTTTCCATCTTTTCTCTTCTGCTTCACCTTGGTGGTCTCTTGCTCCACCATGGTCTTTAGCTCCACCTTGGTGGTCACTGGCTTTGTCTGCTCCAGCCTGTTGTTCTCCAGCTCCATCTGCTCCACCTTGGTGATCTCCAGCTCTGTCTGCTCCGCCTTGGTGGTCTCCTGATGCTTCTTCTCTTTGGTGGTTGCCAGCCCGGCCTGCTCCACCCTGGCCCCCTGCTTTATCGACTCCACAATGGCTCCCTGATCCACCGGCCTCTGGTTCTGCCCTGGTCACTTGCTCTGCCTAGGCTCCCTGAACTGCCAGCTATCTTGGTTCCCCACTCTGCCCTGACTATCTGCTCTGCCCTGGCTCATCACTTCGCTGGTTCAGCTTCAGTCTCAGTGCCCACTTCCACCACACGTGCCAGGTCCACCATCCCTCCCCCTGGTCTGCCTCTACTCCACCACCCTCCAGGACTTTGTAATCCATCTGTACTCTGCTCCTTTATTTTGATGTGTATTTTCTCTTTCTATAATTGTGCTGTTTCACACCTGTTTGTTTTTATAATTACCCTGGTTAGTTGCCATAGTGATTCATTACCCACACTTATTTTTGCCTTATTTGGATTTCTGCCTTGTCCAGACTTGTGCTTTGTGTGGATTATCTTTGTTGTGGGTTTGTCACTAAAAACGGCTGCATGCTAGCATAGAAATCTAGACACACCCTAGCGGCAGCAAATCTAATTTGCAGCCAGGGTCGTCTAGCAACTCTCCGTTGGCTTGCGAGCTGGAAAAACCAAACTCTGGTCAGGCCAATCACATCATGTATAGAGTCGGTGGGCGGGCTTAACATAATGACGGCAGAGTTGACGCAGTTCCACGTACCACTTGTAAACAAAGAAGCTGGCGAACAGCAGTCTTTCGAATCGGTTTTGGCCGTGACTCTGGAAGATTTGGTGTTAAGCTTTTCTTTGAGAAAAGAAGAAAGAACGGCACTGAAGTCATTCTTAAGAAAGGAAGATGTGCTCGGAGTTTTGTCGACCGGATACGGCGAAAGTTGAATTTATCAACTAGCTCCGCTTCACCTTCTTCATTGCTCTGGTTGGTTGTAGCGCTATCCTATTGCGTGCAGAGGGAATTTGAAAGACCACCGTTTATCCCACCCTTCGGATTGAGCCCTGCCAATGGTGAGTTCCCAGACCCAACATCTTGATGTGGGTCTGTCTTGTCATGCTAGCTGCATGACTCACCTCCCCTTCCAACACAAACAGCACAAGTCATAAATAACATAAACATGGATTTTTTTTTCTTTGGAATCGCATGGTTTCTGAGGCAAATGTTCAAAAAATGAAGCTGGACAAAGTAGACTGTTTTATAGTTATCATGCCATTCAAACATGCCCTCTCTGATTTGTGAGCCAAATGGATTTTGAAATTTCAAAAGAAAAAAAAGTAAAACATTTTTATTTGATAATTAAGTTCCATGGTTATTTTAGTTATAAGAGTAATAGTGCCCCACAGTCGCCACCTTTTGGTGAATTTCGCCAAAATCAAATCCAAATATGTCTATTAATTGTGATTGTGATTAATTCGTGCTGAGTTTGTGTGTGTGGTTGAGGGAATCTGTTGAAACTTTTGCAAAATATTAACTTTATAAATTACTATTGAGCTTTACTAAATTTATAACACAACACAGCCAAGAAGTTTTAGCATTTAATGAGGTCTGTATTGTCACGAATGGGTGCTAGCAAACAGACGAGGAAGACGAATGTAATCCAATACGAAGGTTTATTAAAGTCCCTGTAAAGTCAAAATTAAAGATGTGTTCTGAGTTTGTCACACCACAGACAAATGTGTTATTAACCACCCAACCAAATTTGAATCATAAAAAAATCTGCCATGTAAATAAAATAGCTTATCAAAATCTTGAAAAAAAATAAGCAGCATTCTCTGCTCTTAAACGCTGGGAGCGTGTCTGCCGTCTGCGCTGAAACCACAAAATGATGTGAATGTGCTCTAGTTATGATAGTGTTAGGGGAGGGGCCAGGCTCAGTGGCTCCAGTGCATCCTCAACAGTTATGATAGTGTTAGGATGGCCGATTACGTGGACCAAGTGACAACAGCCCACAGTGGAGACGAGGGAGGGAGGTGCCAAGGTGTAGATGGGACTGTTGACATCTGGGGGACGACCGACAAGTGCAACCTCCAGCAGAGGCCATGAAAGTATCTGTGCTGCTTAAAAACAGAGGTGAAGAATTGACAAATGGGGTGGGACAGGGTGGGCGATGATACCGCCATATGAAAATCCATCAGCCAGTCTTCAGTTGCTAATTCCACCAGTACACCCTCGGCCACCGATGTCGCTGGCTCACACCCCTGGTCAGACTCACTGGGGGGCTTCCAGGACGAGGTTCAGCGCTGTCCACTTGTCCTTAGGTTGTAGGGGCAGGTGATGGCGAGACGAAAGAACTGGTTGGTGAATACAAAAAAATGTAGGCTCATTTGAGCCACCACAGCAAACTTTGCTGTATAATGTACACTTTTTGAAACTTGAATGCAATGAGCTCGTAATCATGACTTCAGAAGTCGGAATTATCAAATTTCTGATAGCATGTGAAGGGAGCATTAGAACAGGTAACACATGTGACTAACGAATAAAAGGTCCATAAAAACGAAAACTAAACTGAACTGTATTATATATCCATTTACATATCAGCCTTTTGTGAAAATGATGCCATAGAATCTGTGTAGCAGGTGTGGCACAATAAGGACAACAGCTTCCAAACACAGAGATAAGGTGCAGTTTAGCGTTGTGGTGTCCAAAGTCCTCACTTTAGGCCTCTGTCCTAGAAACAGAATATTGTACAACAGAATAATGCACAATATTTTTTATTCATTGTATGTCATCATATTTTTTTATCCCAGGTCTCAATTAGATTTTAAGTTTACATGTGCCATCAGAATTTTGATCCCCAGTGTGTGTACTTCAGAATCCATGTTCAAAAATCATGTATAGAGATCTTAAAATTGAAGCTAAGTGTACCCTAGTGCATGTTTTCTGTGTGAGGGATTGCAACATTAGAAAAATGCATATGCCAGAATGTCTGGTTGAGGAACAAGGACGTTCTGAGAAAATAAAGAAATTAGCATCTGAACTCACTCATACAGTTAACACTCCCATCTGAGACGACGTCACACTGAATCATCTGAGAATGGCTTTAATTTACAAAGCCTTTCCTTTCACATGAATCTTCCCCCATCCTTCCTTCAGAATTCACCCAAAATCTATATGGTTTAATGTGAATTTTCACTATACAGTAATATAAATGTTTGATATCGTTTGAAATGTCTCAGTGCGACCGATACAAAGATCTCATCCCCACAGAAGTAAACCAAAAAATAATAAAGGTCTTTGGGGAGTTTAGAGATATTTTGCTTATTACGGTGGGTGTGGCTTCGGAAAAATTGCCCACCTCCTGCAGTCAATACAGGTCAATGGGACAGTGACTAATGTAAATTCCCATTGTTAACATGTGTCCATTTGAAAGAGATTTCTGAGTCTTGGTCTGAGTATTTAAACCAATGTTTCAGAAAGGTCAGGGTGCAAACTTTACATCGTTCCGCCCATAACGCTGGGTGTCTCCTACAGACAGTGGTGTAGTCTAGTTTTTTGTAGTGAGTATACTGTGATTTTTTCCCCTCCCAGCCTCATACGCACCCATCCCAGAGCGACACCCCATAGGCACCACCACACTCACTAATGCATAAAGTATGCATCTACATGTAATTGAGAGCATTATTAAAGACTGCTTATATGTTATCAACATTCCAATTTATTATAAAGCAACAAAAGACAGTCAGCTGATAAAACCTGTGCTCCAGGTACCATTTTCATATAGTATCATCATTCTTAAAAGTATAGTTCACCCAAAATTGAAAATTGTGTTATAATTTCCTCACCCTCAAGTTGTTCCAAAACTGTATGAGTTTCTTTTTTCTGTTCAACACAAAATATAATATTTTGAAAAATGTTGGTAATCAGACAGTTGGCAGCACCCATTGACTTCCACAGTAGGAAAAAATATAGACTATGAAAGTCAATGGGTGCTGCCAACTGTCTGATTACCAACATTTTTCTAAATATTATCTTGTGTTAAACAGAAAAAAGAAAAGAAAAAGAAACTCATACAGTTTTGGAACAACTTGAGGTTGAGGAAATAACACAATTTTCATTTTTGGGTGAACTATACCTTTAAGAGCTGCATTTAGCCTTAAATGTTATATGAATATGGTACCTGGAGCACAGGTTTTATCAGCTGTCAATTTTCAATGCACATTTAAGAGTGAACAATAAACATTTGTTCAGTTCTATCACCAACACTCTTTCATTGCAGAATATTATGAACTGGTAGTTTACAAAGCTTTCCAAATACATTTGTACTTGCGCATCTGAGGAGTGCATTGCCTCCTTGCTTGTGTGGCAGAGCGATGGCTTCTCAACCACGATGTAACATACTTCCTTGGCTCAAAAAGTCTTACAGGGGGGCCATTGATGCTGATCATCATCAAATTACTAACATTTGCCAACAACAGTGTAGATCTTTTGTCTGTGCATACATTGTTCATGAGACTAAAGCCCCTTTCACACTCGGCAGTGCTGCAAGGGAAGGTCTGCATGCATCGTATGAGTGGTTTTAGGCTTTCAGGCTCACTGTCTGGGTGCTCAAGGAAATCTCTCATACCATTAACTGCTTGCTCTTCACAAAGATTGAACCGCCTACACAGTCGTTTCACTTGTGCCTCGCCATGCCGTATGCCAGGTGTTGATGGCCAGTTGTCTGTATCCAGAACGCTGAGATCATGAAGCATTTCACCTTCATATGAGAGGCGTTTCTCCATGTTGTTGATCAGACTTTGTAGGAACTGCTTTGCATTGATTGGAGTGAGCTTTGAATTGGACTCTAGGCGAACTGATCCAAAATATCCCAAAGCCTGTGCTGTCAGTGCCTCCTCTGATTTCTCTCCTGGGGTGTCTTTGAATGATGCCAGTACTCTGATGGTGCGCTTCAGAAGCTGGTCTGCTCTCAATAGTGTGATTGAATGGGCCTGGAGTTGCTGAGACAGGTTTGCAAGTTCAGACAGTGCATCGTACATTAGTCCAAGGTCACAGGAATTCCTTGCTTTGCATGCGACGTGCCAGGCCTCTGTAAGTTTGTCTTTCTTTGCTGTTTCTTGTTTGGTCTCCCGCAGCATTTTCAAAGTGTCTATTGAGTGCTTCATACGACCTCCACACAGCCTTTACAGAACGGAAACTGCTGGCCACCCATCGCGTACTCAAAACTCTGCTAATTTTCAGGACTTGTGAACCCACTTCTTGTGCTGCTTCCAGAAGCTCCCGGGAATTTTTATTGGACTGACTAGAGATTGTGGATCTTCTCCATGAACGCTTTGAAGTGGTTGACTGCCTGAACCTCATCCACAGCATCAGATACAGCCAGTTCCAAACGGTGGTTCATGCAGTGCCATGTGAAGAGGTTAGGGTATCTTGCAGTCAGCCTGGTTGCCACACCAGAGTTCTTGCCTAACATGACACTGGCTCCATCAGAAACAAATGAGACTCAGTTCTTTTGAAGCCATGCTTCACTGAAGCCTGCAGTGTCCAAACAGTTAAGTAGAGCTTCTTCTATATCCTCTGCCCTTTGGCTCTCCAGCTCCACCAGTTCCAGGAACACAAATTCAGGAGTAGCTCCATCTACTGAGGCTTTCACATTGACAATCATGGCAGATTTGTGACTGAGAGATGTAACCTCGTCAATGAGAACAGACAACTTGCTTGAAAAAGACACAATACTCTGAACTATTTTATTCTGCATCTCTGTTGCTATGTGTTCCACAATTTTTGTGGAACTGTACCTTGAGTGCAGACTAGTGCCCATGTTGACACCATTTATTTCCTGAAGCTCAATGAGACTGTCATGGTCAGTGAAAGGTTGGTTCATCTTCGCAAGATAGTATGCTGTTCTGAATACAGCATCTGTCTCCGCCAACACAGTCTCTGACAGTTCTCACCAAATTTCCAAGTAAATCCTGTCCACCCTTTTCAGTGAGTTCCTGGGCTATTTCGTGTGCCCTGGATGTCTCATGTCGTCGTATCTTGTTCCTCAAACAGGCCAGAGATGTTGTTCTGTTTGCGTTTGAGGACTGGATCTTAAAATGCACCCACTCCTCAGATATGGACACTCTTTTTTCTGTGAGGATGCCTGTTGATTTTGTTGCGCTGCAAACAGCACAACCTGCAAGTAAACAAAACCATGACTAATTAGCATCATCATAGAAGTTTTGTATCTATATTAACAATAACATATGCTGAACAGGGCCAACATTTACTCAAAAGTATTCAATTAACTGTTTACAATCTTCACACCATGGCTAACAAATGCATGAAAAGCAGGTGAAAGGAGAACAATTTTCCACTCTTTTCAATAGGTAATTACTATACCTAATATCACCATATAGTAATTTATGGGTGTAAATGTTTTAAATTAGACATGTGCCAGTATCTGTTATACAATATATCACGATAATGAACATGCACTATATTGTTATCGTGGGCACTTCAAAATATCGTGAATAATTATTTTGATTTTTAGAATGCATTTTAAGAATACATTTTCCCTATTAACCATTTAAAATGCACAGCACCACTGTATTCTAAGTCATTTAATTACATGCAATGGCAACATAAGTGTTGACCAACACCAATAAAGTTATACTTGAATGTGTGAGGTTATAGATGTACAAAACATTAAAAAGTCTCTGTTTCATTTTAGGGCTGGGCTCATGTTTGTGCTTCAAGCTTACAAGCTGATATAGTCACATTACATCTCGGCAGATGTGGGTTACTGATGAAAAGGCGGTCGAGATGTCCGTACAGTGTGTATGGCTAAAATAGTCATGTCAGGATATGGGTGATTAAGCAAGCATAGTCCCAGGAGGGACCTGAAGTTTCATCATGCCATATAAAAGCTTAAGCAATTGTTGCACTATGAAAATTTGATACCGTCACATGGCTATTTTAAATTAATGGACATTTAAGGTGACCATGAAGTAACTCTCATTTGCAGTCATTGACTTAATGATTTTTAACTCATTTAAGCCCACCGGCAGTGTATAGTTGTCATTTTCCTTTTGTAAGTATTTTTCTAGATAGTATCCATGTTTTAGATCTCAATGACACGCAAGAAAACAGCCAAATAAAGGATTTCAAGAGGAGAAAAAAAGATTATCTACATAATCGTGAAGGTCTCTAGAATCATCCAAACAAAACAATTCTTACAAGAGATCTATAGTTTTTTGTATACTTAGTCAAAAGTCCAAGTGGCAACTATAGTTGCCGGTGGTCAAATTACTTGTAAGTACATATAATGGGGAAATGGGGTATACTGTGTTAACAGGTTAATAAATCAAGATTTTTGGTCTTGTTTAGTGCTTTTTGCTTTCATAATATCCCACCTAAAACATTACTCTTTTAACTGACATCTCTACTGTACAGTAGACCTTAATTCGATAGGGAAAAATATCATATTTTATGATATGTCTTGTTGTAAGGGCCAAAATATTGAGGACCCTTCATCCAGTTTGGAATGGTTGCGTTTCATTCTAATCGGTCAATGACCCTAATTCTTTAACTAGTATCTTATGATTCCATTATAATGTGGAAATTCAGACAAGTAATGAGTTTACATATACATTATATGAAATCACCTACTACAGTCAGCCATTGAATACTATGGGACTATTTATTTATTTTTGTTATATAGATGTATTTTTTTCACTATGTTCCACCACTTTAAGACAAATGTATTTGTTGTTGGTTGTATTTTCATATTCAACAGATTATAAGATAGATGCAGCTTTTTTGAGTTTGCATCGAATGTTCTTCGACTTTTATACATCATACATTTGTTTGTGATTGTTTGTGTAAAGACTGATCTGTTGAAAGCAGTTATTTTGAGTTAGATGCCAAATTTTCTCCTCCTAGTCAAATTTGACATTGACCGGCAACTATAGTTGCCGCACATTCAAATACGATTTTCAAGAAAAAAAACTAAAACTTGGGGAAAATAAATGCAGAACACGCTCACATAGGACACTATTAACATGACTTATATGCATGAAACCATTCAGAAAAATTTGGCCACACATGGGTTAATTGTTTATATCAGATTTGCATGTGTGCTGATATCTACCTAACTTTCTGTCCCTCCACTCTAACCAAGGATGCCTGTTTTTAAATTCCCTAGCCTGAGTTTCAGTCCACACGGCTGGCCAGGAGCTCTCATTTCTCTCATCATCTGAAATAAGGAGATATGAAAATTGTATTCTGTTTACCACAAACACACACACACACAATCTCCCCTCTTCTGCCGCATTAATTGATCCACGGTCCACGGTCCAATAGTGAAGTTAGCAAGTTCTGGATAAAATCCAATATACCAACAATCCCCTGCTGTTACAGTTACGTTTATGATAACATGTACTGCTAGCTTTACTTACCAGGTAATGTCACGATAGCATCAGCCTCATCATCAGCCGGAGTTTCTGTAACGTTGTCATCTGCTGCAGCTGAAGTGTCACCCAAAGCTGCTGTAGCTTTAGGGGCAGGCGTCCGAAAACACTCAAAAGAGTGTAGTTTGAGTCTGCTTTCGTTTCATATCTTTTTACAAACTTTCGCCAAAAAAGACCGCCAAGCACCTGTGCTTTTCCTTGGTAGGTGACGTCACGTCAGATCCAGGTCACAGGCCACAGAAGCCCCAATGGTCCAAAAACGTTAGAGATTCGCAATCGCAACCACAGTCTTAAGTTCGCAACACAGACGGGGTGAATTTATGAATGAAAGTTCTGTCACAAAACGATGTTGTTACGTATCCTCACGCTTTTTTAAGTGGGTATACGGAAATCCTTGGCCTTTCCTAGTGGGTATACGGCGTATACCTGCGTATCACGTAGACTACACCACTGCCTACAGATGCTCAGCATTATGTAATTTTAAGAAGTCAGGTATCCATATTTTATTCTTTATTTCAGAGTATTGGATGTTATGTATGGATTATCTTTGAATTGATTATGTAATTGGTGTTATACATTTACCTGACTGTTAATAAATTGTTACTTTTTGATTTATTCTGATTTTCTCTGGAATTATCTCTAGTAGATTATGAACGGATATAATTTCAATAAAGTGTTAAACAGAATAATTAAATGTGTGATTAACTATTAAATATAAATGACCAAATAACCAATTGGCATTCTAACAGATAAAATATGAATTGGAATTAAATCCCTTTGCCCAGCTGAAAAGACTGAACACGCAGCGGCCTTCACCCACGATCGTTAGCCTCCATTGGAATGATTTTTAGCGGGCCTTACAGGATCAATTCTATGAATTGATAAATTACTTCTAACACCAAACTACAACAGCCAAAAACTTCTATCCCATCGACCACACATCCTTTATACAAGGGAGTATAACAACAACACAGGACGCTTCATCTACGTGTAAGGGTTCTGCCCTGGCAGCCTTGTCTGTGCTGTCTTTGTTTCATGTCTCTATGTTTGTGTTATGCGTCAGCACATTGCTTTGTCTTTGTTTGTGTTTGCCATGCCCCGCCTCTTGTTTCCCGTTACCACGTCCCCTTGTTTAGTCCTTGTCAAGTCCTTCCCTGCATCCCAATGTGCATACTATCTACCCAATCCGCCGTACAGTGTTTAATATAACTAATGTCACATACTATTTAGGATGGATAGTATGCACATTAAGGATGTTTCTCATTTCTTATTTGTGCATCCTTGTTTCCTTTCCTTGCTTTCTTTCCTTGCGTCTCAGCTCCACCCCGTAGGATGCGAGGGAAGGCTGTAAGGAAAGGAATCGAAGGAAAGTTTATTTGTATATTGGAATATTCTTGATCACTCAAGCGTCACTTTACAGCGTCATCAGCTGCGCTCAAGGGATCTGCCTCTATGTTGTTGAAGTTTGGTTATTTAAGAAATTAATAAATAATAATAATAAAGCAAGATGCCCTGTTGAAATATGTGCAATATACACATGGGTGTACATGGTCTGCAACAATGCTTAGGTAGGTGGTACATGTCAAAGTAACATCCACGTGGATGGCATGACCCAAGGTTTCCCAGCAGAACATTGCCCAAAGCATTACACTGCCTTCGCCAGCTTGCCTTATTCCAATATTGCATCCTGTTGCCATGTGTTCCCCAGGTAAGCGACGCACCCGCACCCGACCATCCACGTGATGTAAAAGAAAACGTCTCTGGTTACTTGTGTAACCTATGTTCTCTGAGTAGGGAACGAGACGCTGCGTCACTTTATGACGTAATGGGAACGCCCGATTGTCTGAAGCCCTTATAGAATCACGCCAATTGATTGGCTGATGGCGCCATCTGCTCCTCAGATTTCTCAGCCAAAAAGGAAGGCCTGTCAGCAGCGCGAGGAGCTTGGCAGCGTACGCAGCGTCTCGTTCCCTACTCAGAGAACATAGGTTACGCAAGTAACCTGAGACGTTCTCTTTCATAGGTTCACTCAGCGCTGCGTCACTTTATGACGTAATGGGAACAATATACCAAACACGCCAAGCTAAAGCGCTGCCGTATCTGGCTCAAAGAACACCAGATAACCTGCATGGCTAGGTTAAGCAGACAGGACATGCAAACCCGGAAACATGTCGAGATCCAAGCTATAGAATCTCACAAAAGTGTGCGGGGAGGACCAACCTGCCACTACACAAATGTCTTCCAAAAGAGCCCCTCTAAAAAGCGCTTGAGAGGAAGCCACACCTCTGGTAGAATGCGCCCTAATGTTAAGAGGTGAAGGTAAACCACGCACCACATAAGCCAGGGAAATAGCCTCTGTCACCCAATGGGCAATCCTTTGCTTCGAAGCGGCAAGCCCGCGGCGGCCAGTACCGAAGCACTCCAAGAGCTGGTTAGATTTCCTCCAACCGTCAGAACGGTCCACATAGCACTTCAATGCTCGAACAGGGCAGAGCAAATGAAGTTTCTTGTCTTCCTCCGAGTCAAAAGGAGGGGGGTGAAAAGAGTGAAGAGTGATCACCTGAGAGCGGAACGACATGGACAAAACTTTGGGCACATAACCTGGCCGAGGTCTTAAGGTAACCTTGACTAGGCCTGGAGCAAAATCCATACAGGTCCCGTTAACAGAGAGGGCCTGTAGATCACCCACTTGTTTCAAAGAGGACAGTGCTAACAAGAGAGTAACCTTGAGAGTCAGAATTCGCTCAGGAGCTGACTCCAAGGGCTCAAATGGAGCCAATGTTAGCCCTTCAAGGACCACAGAGAGGTCCCAAGAGGGAATACCAGGGGAGCATGCTGGTCTCAGGCGCCTAACCCCTCGCATGAAAGATGAAACCAGTCTATGTTTGCCTAGAGGGACTTCATCCGATTCCCTACAGGCAGCGATAGCGGCGACATAAACCCGAAGGGTGGTAGCCGCTGCTCCAGCAGCAAACTTCTCCTGCAGGAACTCCAGAACTGGACCGACCGGGCAGTTAGCTGGATTTACCGCATGGGACGAGCACCAAGACTCAAAAACCCTCCACTTGGAGGAACAGAGCCTCCTAGTGGAGGGGGCTCTCGCACTCGCAATGGTCTCCTGAACGTCGGCAGGAAGACCAGTGTTTAGTGCTGCTGGCCCTTGATGGGCCATACCCACAACTTCCAAATCTCCGGGTGAGGATGCCAAATCCTCCTGAGACAAAAGGTCCTCTCTGATCGGTATCTCCCATGGGGGGGGGAGTCCAGGAGGAAAACCATCTCCGAGAACCAAGTCTGGGAGGGCAAGCGTGGGGCCACCAGCAGGAGGCTGACCCCACTCTCTCTTACTCTGCACAGAGCCGCCGGAATCAGTTTGATGGGCGGGAACGCATAGAATTTCAGATTGGGCCATGGATGCGCGAACGCATCTATCCCCAATGGGGCCGGAGAGCTCAGAGAAAACCAGAGCCGGCACTGAGACGACTCCTTCAAGGCAAAGAGGTCCACTTCCGCTTTCCCGAACATCTCCCAAATCTGTGACACAGTTTGAGGGTTCAGCATCCATTCCCCCGACCTGAGCTTCTGCCTCGACAGGTAATCCGCTGCGAGGTTCAAGACTCCGGGTACATGGACTGCTCTCAGGGACAGAAGCTTGTCCTGAGACCACAGGAGGAGGCGGCGCGCATGCCTGTCCAGGGTGCATGTCCGTGATCCCCCTTGGTGATTCATATGAGACACCACCGCCATGTTGTCTGTCCTGACAATGACATGATGTCCCCTGAGTGAGGGGAGAAATTGCTGAAGGGGCAGGGACACAGCTCTCAACTCTAGGCAATTTATGTGGCAGGAGAGAACTTCCCCCTCCCAGACCCCGCATGCCAGTCTGCCCTCGAATACCGCACCCCAGCCGGTTAGAGAGGTGCCGTTGTGACCATTTTGCGACGGAAAACAGCCCCCATCCTGACCCCCTCCCGAAGAAAGAGAGGGTCCCGCCACATTGATAGGGCACGGAAGCAGCCGCTCGACATCTTCAACAGGTGAAGGGCCGATCCTGTTGACCGAGCCCCTGAGCGTTCCATCCACCAAAGGAAGGGCCTCATATGGAGCAGCCCCAAGGGAAGCACCGGGGAGGCTGCGGCCATGAGACCCAGGAGCCTGCGACACGCACCCACAGAAACATGATGGCCTAGCCTGAAGCGGGCCAAGCATGTTATAATGCTGGAAACCCGAGCAGGAGCCAAGTGGACCTGCATCGGAACGGAATCCAGATGAACACCCAAGAAGGTGGTCTGCTGAGCCGGAGTAAGAACGCTCTTGTCGGTGTTCACTCTCAAACCAAGAGATTGAACGTGTCGAAGAACGACATCTCTGTGGTGAGTCGCCAACTCCCTGGAGTGGGCCAGAATGAGCCAATCGTCCAGGTAATTGAGAATACGGATGCCCTGGAGCCTCAGCGGGGCCAGAGCAGCATCCATACACTTCGTGAACGTCCTTGGCGCCAGGGCGAGGCCGAAGGGAAGGACTTTGTATTGATAAGCCCTCCCCTTGAAGGCGAACCTGAGAAACGTCCTGTGTCGTCTGACAACCTGGATATGGAAGTAAGCATCTCTCAGGTCTATTGTAACAAACCAGTCCTCCGCACGTATCTGAGACAAGATAGCCTTGAGCGTTAGCTTCTTGAACTTCCCTTTGTAGAGGGCGAAGTTCAAGCGGCGAAGGTCCAGAATGGGAAGCAAGCCGCCGTCCTTCTTCGGAACCAGGAAATAGCGGCTGAAGAAGCCACATTTCTCCTCTGTTACCGGAACCTCCTCTATCTCCCCCTTTAGGAGGAGAGAGGTAAGCTCTTGTTGTACCACAGAAGCCTCTGAGGCGCTGTTCACTACCATTTGAGCGACCCTGTCGAAGCGAGGGGGTTGCGACAGAACTGAAGCATGTAACCTGACTGAATCGTGCGGAGGACCCAGGATGATATCCCTGGCAAAAGCTTCCACTCGTGGGAGAAACTTGATAGAGGGAGTGGTGTGTTGAGGTGCGGTGCGGTGGACATACCTGTAATAGGGTGTCGAGCTGAACCTCAGAGGGGGGTGTGGCCAGCTTTGGGTCGATGCGTCTGTGAGGACGTTGGCAAGGAAACGGACGACCACGAGCAGACCGTGGTGGGTGGGGGATGACTCTGGTCGCTCCTCTTGTAGGTAAACTCCCTTCTGTAGGAGGGGCGTTCTCTGGACTGAGAGGGGGAGGGGTTAGGAGAGTCCCTAGCTCTCCTCGGCATTAATTGTTTAAAAGCGGCAGACTGGGATTTTGCAGCTCTGAACTTCTCAACCACAGTGTTGACCGCCTCCCCAAACAAACCAGACTGAGAAACCGGAGCATCCAACAGGAAAACCTTTTCCTTGTCGCGGATCTCAGTAAGGTTAAGCCACAGGTGGCGCTGTGTCCCTGTGGCCCGCCCATAGATCGTCCTATAGCGCGAGCTGTGTGCTTAGTAGCCCGTAACGCCAAATCCGTGGCTTTGCGCAGCTCCTTCACTGCTTCCGGTGTCAAACCGGCGCCCTCATCCATATCCTTCAGTACATCCGCCTGATAGGCCTGGAGAATGGCCATCGTATGAAGAACCATGCCTGCCTGACCAGCCGCCGTGTAGGACCACTTCCTCTCTTATCGGTAAGTCCTACACGGCGGCTGGTCAGGCAGGCATGGTTCTTCATACGATGGCCATTCTCCAGGTTTAGTGGGAAGAAGGGGGCGGGACTTCCACGAGGGACCTGAAGATGGAGCGAGGTGAGTGGCCAGCGTGTCCTCAACCGCGGGAATGGCAGAATAGCCCTGCTCCACAAAACCCACGAGGTTGGAGAAGTCAGCGGCTGCCTCATTAGTTAGGCAGGCTGAGAACGGCTGGTTCCAGGATCTGGATATCTCGCTGTGCAGATCGCTGAAGAATGGCAGCTTCCTCCGCGATGGCCTAGAATTAGGGCCACTGAGGAATCTCTCGTCCAACCGAGAATATTGAGCTTCGCGGGGTTCATCCGGCCACTCGATGGCGAGCTTTTCTGTAGAGCGCGAAAGTACATTCACGAGCTCCGCATAGGCCGCTGATGGCCGTGCTTCCTGGCCACTAGGCGGGAGAGCGTCGTCATTAGTAGCAGGCCCGAAATCCTTAGAGTCGGACGCTGCAGTGAAAACGACATCATCCAGTCCGAAGGAAACCGCATCGCTTGCCTCCGGGCTGGGACAAAGATAGTCGTGCGAGTATTCCACGGGCGGAGTCCCGCGCACGTGCTCGGGGGAGAGAGGGAGAGAAAAGGCGAGGCCCGTCTGCTCGCACTCCACATCCTCGAGCTCTACATCCGAACCCCAGGTCGCGGATCCAAGAGAGGCCTGTGCGGCCTCGAGAGTGCGACGGGGGAAAACGGAAGACTCCCTCTTAAAAACCGCGAGCCTTGAGCGTAGGGTTTTGAGAAGGAGATTATCACAGTACTTGCAGTTAGAAAAACCCTGAACCACCTCGTGCGCGTGAGCAAACCCCAAACATTTAACGCACTTACTGTGGGGGTCGTCAATCACGATGAAGCGAGTGCACGGCGGTGGACAACGTCGGAAATCCATAGCACTTCACCACAAGGAGAACAATGTTCCACTATCCGAAGGGCATGAAATGGCCGCTTCGTGAAGGCAGAGAAATCTGACGAGCAGATGGCGCGCGCCATCAGCCAATCAATTGGCGTGATTCTATAAGGGCTTCAGACAATCAGCACACCCAGAGGGCGTTCCCATTACGTCATAAAGTGACGCAGCGTCGAGTGAACCTATGAAAGAGAACATTATTCATCAGACCAGACTCTGTGGTCCAGTTCTGATGCTCACATGCCCCCTATTGGAGCTTTCGGTGGTGGACAGGGGTCAGCATGGGCACCCTCACTTGGATGCGGCTATGCAGCCCTGTACGCATCAAACTGTGATGCACTGTGTATTCTTTCAGAACCAGCATTAACTTCTTAAGCAATTTGAGCTACAGTAGCTCGTCTGTTTGATCGAACCACACGGACCAGGTGCATCGCTTCCCACGTGCATCGCTTCCCACGTGCATCAATGAGTTTTGGCCACCCATGACCCGGTCGCCGGTTCACCAATGTTCCTTCCTTGGACCAATTTTGATAGATACTGACCACTGCAGACCGGGAACACCCCACAAGAGCTGCAGTTTTGGAGATGATCTGACCCAGTCGTCTAGCCATCACAATTTGCCCCTGGTCAAACTCCCTCAAATCCTTACGCTTGCCCATTTTTCCTGCTTCTAACACATCAACTTTGAGGACAAAATGTTCACTTGCTGCCTAATATATCCCACCCACTAACAGCTGCTGTGATGAAGAGATAATTAGTGTTATTCACTTCACGTCATAATGTTATGCCTGATCGGTGTATGGTCTTTTTAAACTGCAAATGTAAAGCATAAATTAAAATTATTGTGAAGGGAGAGGAGAATTTATACGTGCATCAGGCTTCTCAACAAGAAAGACTTCTGCATATACACCTGTGCATCCTCGCTCATAACTACTCTGTAAGCTTCCTCACTCCTCACCTCCTCTCGGTGCAATTAGAGAATTGAGATATCCTTCAAGATGGCTAACTCTGATTGGTTTCAGGGTCACAGGCTGGAGGACGGAGGAGCGAGGAAGCATCAATGGGTTCCGGCAATGAAACAACACCCTGATTGTACAACATCACTACTGGTATATGAACAACAGCAGAGCTCAAATCTTTCTGACATTACTTGTCATGTTATTTAAAGTACATTATAATAAATACTTTGCTTGTTACATATACGTGCAACATTACAGATGTAAATAAATTATAAATGCTAGCTAGACTGTGTTCATGATCTGTCTAACGATGTATGTTTATCCTGAAATATAATACAACTATGCTTTCTATTTTGAAACATATCGCGTGTCATTATTGGCCATTAAGTGTAGTGAGTTGGCTCACGTGATTTAAGTTTCATGCTTCAGAACTTCCGTTAAGGGAACATAGTGAGCATCGATGCACCCTGGGTTTTTTGGTGCATTGTGGGACTTTCTAGAGAGCAAATGTTTCAGTGCACTGGAAGGATTCTGCAATTGAGACAGCCCTTAAAATGGCTGACTCCTTGATCAGTGCCCTAGCTACTGAACTAGGGAGCTGATTGAGACGCACCCAATTTAAGTATTGAAAAGCACCCTGAGATGCAGGCCTTGTTTCACTAATTGTGTTCACCTGGGGCCTCATTTATAACCATTGCGTACGCACAAAACAGGCTCTGAAAGAGGCGTACGCCACTTCTGACACATAAGTTGTGATTTACTTTGTTGTCAAATAACACCTCTCGCTTATTCTGCATCTGGTCCTCGCTCTCAGAATTCCTGACACTACATGCACCTCAGAAAAATATATGGGATTCATAAATGAGTTCTAAAGTTACTTACATATTCGTCAATATCCATTGGCTCCTGTTCCTGTGACATGGCTGTGAGAGAACCTCCAATCAGCAGCTGAAAGCAAATTTTGGCTCTAAATAAATAAAGTAAAACAAACCAGGGGCCTCTTTTATGACCGTTTTGTATGCACAAAACATGCCCTGGAAGAGGCACATGCCACTTCCAACGCATAAGTTGTGATTTATAAAAACAGATTTGACAGAAAATTTGTGCACATGTACGCAAACTCTGACCCATGTGTACAAACATTTTGGAGACAGAGCAGTTTGGCGACACCGATGGTGAGCTGAGGGGCTGACAGAAGATAAAGGAAAATCACTTTAAATCCTCATTATGAGTCCTAATCATAAATCCAGTGCATGCTCTCAATAACAGTTTAAAGAAATAAAAGAATTATATAAAATCTGTTTTACATCTAATATACACATATAATTAATGGAGTTAAGCACTTAAATTACATGAAATCATTATCCAGAAGTTACAACATTTTTATATTCTAATAAATAGGCATATGTGGGATGCTTTTGAACACTTTTTCTGTGGCATGCTGTGTTTTAATGTTTTAACTACAGCTTGGAGTATGATAATGGCTGAGAAAATATTTTCACGCTAATAATTATCAATAATATAAAATGTAAAAAAAAAACAAGATGGCGGCGCAAGTAGTTCGCGAGGCTCTGGGTCTCTCCAGATTCTGCAATTTTGCAGTATTTTTCTTGCTCATCTCGGGTCTGTTCGTTCAGAATAGTTGTGCCTTAACATCGTACACCCGTGGTGAGATTTTGGATATTGGTTTGCGAATTTCCGACAGTTTTATGGACAATCTTCGACTCCTTCCTGAGATCGCTAGGACACCCGAGGCTATGCACTCTACCCGGCCGGGCGGAAGTGCTCGCAGGCGGCGCCGAGATCGTAAACAAAGGCGGGGGATACGCGGGGGACTGAGAGCTAAGCTAAGGCTAAAGCTAAGGCTAACCCTACATCTGCTCTCTTTACCTAGTATTTTCCTTACCAATGTACGGTCGCTAGTGAACAAAATGGAGGAGATTCGACTCAGCATCACACACAGCAAGAAACTTTTGAAACCTGGCTAAACGGCGGAATACCGGACACCGCTATTGAGCAAGCGGGATGCCACACGCTCCGGGCGGATAGAACATTAGATGGCTCCGGTAAGACCAGAGGTGGTGGATTGTGCATTTACATTAACAAAGCCTGGTGCACAAACTCTGCTATTGTTGGGAGTCATTGTTCAGCTAACCTCGAGTTTCTCATGGTTAAATGTAGGGAGTTCACTTCCACCATTATAACTGCAGCCTATATTCCCCCGGATGCTGATGCCAAGCTTGCTATGAAAGAACTTCATGCAGCCATCAGTAAACAACAGACTGATCACCCGGAAGCTGCTTTTATTGTTGCAGGTGACTTTAATCATTCAAACTTAAAGTCAGTGCTACCCAAGTTTCACCAGCATGTTTCCTGCCACACCAGAGGAAATAAAACCTTAGACCATGTTTACACAAACATGGCTGGCGCTTACGTTGCGACACCCCTCCCCCACATGGGCCAGTCAGATCACCTTTCTTTGTTCCTCATCCCCAAATATGCACCCCTCATCAACCGTGTGAAGCCATCAGTGAAGACCATCAAGGTGTGGCCTGCGGGGGTTGATTCCACACTCCAGAAAAGGTTTCTACACACAGACTGGAGTGTGTTTGCTTCTCAAGCCACCAGTGGCGCTCACACAGACATTGACTGCTACACCTCCTCTGTATTGGATCATATCAATACCACCATTGACAGTGTTACAACCCAGAAACAGATCACCACATACCCAAATCAGAAGCCATGGATGAACAGGGAAGTGCGACTCCTGCTGAAGTCACGCAATACTGCCTTCAGATCAGGAGATGCACAAGCCTACAGTACGTCCAGGGCAAACCTGAAGAGGGGCATCAAACAGGCCAAGCACTGCTACAAGCTAAAGATAGAGGGTCACTTTTCCAACTCTGACCCTCGACGCATATGGCAGGGCATTCAGGCCATCAGTGACTACAAACCCCCCCACTCCACCCCCGCAGCCACTGATGTCAACTTCCTGAACGAGCTAAATTACTTTTATGCTCGCTTTGAAAGAGACAACAGAGAAACTGCCACCAAGCTCAAACCCTCAGCTGACCCACCTATCACACTCTCCACCACAGATGTCTGCAAGGCACTGAGCCGGATCAGCGCGCACAAGGCTGCTGGACCAGACAACATCCCTGGTCGTGTTCTCAGGGCATGTGCGGAGCAGCTCGCTGGGGTTTTTACAGACATTTTCAACCTGTCTCTTGCCCAAGCAGCTGTACCTTCATGCTTTAAACGCACTTACATTGTGCCAGTGCCAAAACACTCTAACCCGAGGTGCCCTAATGACTACCACCCTGTAGCACTCACACCCATCGTCATGAAGTGCTTTGAGCGGCTGGTCCTGGAACACCTAAAAGACTCTCTATCATCCACATTGGACTCACACCAGTTTGCCTACCGCAGCAATAGGAGCACAGAGGATGCCGTTTCCATGGCACTGCACTCTGTGCTCACTCACCTGGACAATAAAAACATTTACGCACGCATGCTGTTTCTTGACTTCAGCTCAGCATTCAACACTGTCATCCCAACCAAGTTAATAGCCAAACTTGGAGACCTGGGCATCAACACTTCAATGTGTAACTGGATTTTGGAATTCCTAACTGACAGACCCCAGAATGTTCGTTCAGGATTCACCTGCTCCACATCCATCACTCTTAACACTGGTGTACCACAGGGCTGTGTGCTAAGCCCGTTTCTCTACTCCCTCTTCACCGCCGACTGCAAGCCTGTGTATGGATCTAATTCTATCGTCAAGTTTGCGGACGACACAACGGCGATTGGTCTCATCAGCAACAACGATGAGACTGCCTATAGGGAGGAGATTCAGCACCTGGCCACATGGTGCACTGAAAATAACCTGCTCCTCAACACCACCAAAACGAAGGAGCTCATCGTGGACTTCAGGAAGGAGTCAAGAGGCACACACGACACCATCCACATCAATGGAATGGCTGTTGAACGTGTCTCCAGTTTCAAGTTCCTGGGGATCCACATCTCGGCGGACATGTCGTGGACGATCAACTCCTCCAGCCTGGTCAAGAAGGCTCACCAGCGCCTCTTCTTCCTGAGGACACTGAGGAAGAATCAGTGTCTTCTCGGCTATCCTGGTGAACTTCTATCGCTGCGCAATAGAAAGCATCCTGACCAACTGTGTGGCAGTATGGTATGGGAGCTGTTCTGTTGCGGAGCGCAAGGCACTGCAGTGGGTGGTGAAAACTGCCCAGCGCATCACAGGGACTCCACTACCTGCCATAGAGCACATCCAGAGGAAACGCTGCCTGCATCGAGCTCGCAGCATCCTCAAGGACTCCTCTCACCCAGCCCACAGACTGTTTTCTCTCCTGCCCTCCGGCAGGCGTTTCAGGATCCACCGGACCAGGACCAGCAGACTAAAGAACAGTTTTTTCCCCAGAGCTGTCTCTTTACTGAAACCCCCGCTGATCCACTCCCCTCATATACTGATAACTCTCCTACCTCACATCCGCCTTCACTTTGTTATTTGCACTACCGACTGTTTATTACAGTCACAACTGTTTACTTATTCATTTTGCACTACCATACCTTAACTGGATTATGCTCATTTGCACTGCCGACTGTTATTTACAGTACCTACTGTTTACATTTGCATTTTGCACTGTACTTCTAACTGTAATATGCAATCACTTTCCACTGCACTTTCCACTTTTTTTTTCGGATAGCTTCTGTCCATAATTTATTGCACTACCTTAATCCACTGCCATATTCCTCATTTTAGCCTAACATATCATTGTATACCTCTATCTGTTAAATTCTGTTTATAGTAATGGCCATCTGTATATTATATTACATATCCACCTGTAAATTCTGTTTATAGTAATAACCATCTGTATATTTATAGATATATTTATATATACTCAGTACATATCCATGTCCTGCACTTATGCAAACGTTGTATATCCTGCACTTGCTGCTATTGCACTTCTGGTTAGACCTAAACTGCATTTCGTTGCCTTGTACTTGTACTTGTGTAATGACAATAAAGTTAAATCTAATCTAATCTAATCTAATAATGCGCAAAAAGGCCTATCTGTTTCCATTCAAAATATAAAGCAATTAAAAATACTATTTTGACCAGTGGAAAATATTGAGAAAAACTCTCTGAAATTAATTTTAAACTATTTTGATTTATTTATTCAAAAACAAAGTAAGGATAGGCTACTGAATGATTTTTAGCAATGGAATGTGACAGCACATCCGTATCTCATTTTCCTCATGTCTTGTACCATTAAAAGGTAACTCAACCCTAAACCAACTTTTTTTAGTTAATGTGGTTACCAGGGTAACGAACAACACAGTTCATTCTGGTATATCTGGTAGATCGCATCGTCGACATCGGGAGTTAACGCAGTTTGAGCCAGCGGCTTGAATTGATAAGGCCCTGACCCTGTGTCCACAGACAATTCACCCTCCTCCACTTCAGGTGAAGGTGGGGTAGAAAAGTCCTCTACTTTAAATGACCGATCTGTTGCAAAGCTACTGGCATCACTCCAGTCATTCTCCATCTTTGCGAGTCAGACAGCTGTCAATCAATCCGTCACTGCCGGTCTCAGGTCCCACCACTCAGCCCCACTCTCGGTTCGTCCCCTCTGTCTCCGCTGGGCTCTGCCCACTTTTCCAGCATTTTTCAAATATTGCCAGTGGGTGGAGTTAGGCTCTGAAATGGGGCTGAGTTACCCTTTAAACATGGTATCACGTGGATGAATATGCATATGTAAATGATATGCAGATGAGGATATGCATAGTAAAACTAGGCATTGTAAGCTACATATATGGTTATTTCAGGGAGGAGACGGGGTGGAGATGCACGTACACACAATCTTCCACTGACTGGCAATATAAAGGGAATTTTGCACAGGTTCTGGTGTACGCATGGTTTTATAAATCTGAAACTTTTATTCAAAATCTAGCTTTTGTGTGTACGCACACTTTTAGAATTAAATCTATGTAAAGTTTTATAAATGAGGCCCCAGATTGTCAGATTTCTTAAAGGAGTCATGAGACAAAAAATGTTCCTGATATTTTGACATCAGATGTTATTGCACAATAAAAGACATACTGTGAGTTTCAAAACGTAAAGTTTCCTCTCCAGTCCAATAAGAACATTTATTGTTTTCTTTATGCAACAATGTCTTATTTCCAAGAACGTTTTTCAGAGAACATAAAAGCCATTTCATGTAAAAAAAAAAAAAAAAAAAACCTAACAGTTTAAAATTAGCACAAATGACTGTTAAATTGAAGTTCACTGTTGGCAAATGATTGATTTGTAAATAGGCTATGATTTTATGTAACATGTTATATAGGGGAGGGCAGGGCACAACCTAACGTGGGGTTAGTTGTAACACACATGGTTTAAAACTTTCCACACATGCCAGGAGGACCAAACTTAGTGTATTTACTAGTTGCCATATCAACATTATTTAGAGGAAAAATTGCACCAAAATTAAAAAAATCTTTGGAAGATTTCACTGAACATTTATTTAATCATAGCAAAATTAAATCCTACTCAAGTTCATTTTTCATCTCAGTTTTTTTTTTTTTTCAGACAAATCTGATATTGTTTTAAATGTTATATCTGTTATTTAACAGTTGAGATCTTTAATGCTGATCTAACAGCAGAAGACACGAGCTGGAGTTAAATCCCAGTTGCTCAGGTGAGGCATGTTATGTCACGTTTAAACAAAGAGAAACTGGTTGAGGACTCAAGTGCAGGGAATGGATTATTTATTAAACATAATACAAAAACGAAACAAACCCACGAGGGGGAAATAACATAGCTGTCAACCCTCCCGTTCTTTCCGGGTTTCTCACGTATTTTAGCTCTTTTCCCACTGTCCCGTTTTAGTATTTTCCCATAAAATATCCCGTATTTTTACGCTCTGATTGTGTTAACTCAGAACCTGCTCAGAACACGCAACTATCTGTGTCTGTGAAGTGACTTGCACTTGGGTTGCTAGACCTCCAGTCAAGCAGGTGGCAGTACACAGACAGTACCTTAGGCCAGTGTTTCCCAACCGGGGTGCCGTGTAAAAGTCCTTAAAATATATATATTTTTCTTCAATTTTTCAAATAATTCTCTCTTTGTAAACTTTGTTCATTGCATGCCGTATGTTCGAATATGACCAGTCATTTTCGCCGTCATCGCCCGGGTGTAGTGCCAGAAGACGCGAATGAGAAGTAGCGCGCGCTGTGAGAAAATGTGTCTCTGTGCACTCATCCGAAAGCGTGCACACGTCTCACAGCGCGCAAATATTGAGTTCTCTTTCAAGTCTTGCTCTTGAACGGACAAACTCACACAAAAAGTATGTCAACATGTCCAGCTTGATGAGTATTCTAGCAGACAAACATGCAATTATTTTACATTTGATCAGTTTCTGTACCTGAAAACTAATGTTAGACGTACCTGAAAAGCATAGTTTATTTTATTAGCATCTTTGCTCAATAGTATTTATTTGTGCTGCTGCTTGTATTTAAATTATTTGTTCTTATTATTATTATTTTTTTTATTTGACAGTAGCCCTTTTTTCCCTGAACGTAGCAAATACTGAACTGTACCGAAACCGTGAACCTAAGACCTTGATACAAACCGAACTGTGAGCAATCTGTACCGTTACACCCCTAGCGTAACATATGAGAGGGGGTGCCACAAAATGGAGCACATTTTCAAAGGGTGCCATGACTGAAAAAAGGTTGGGAAACACTGGCTTAGGCTACTATCGAAGAAGAAAACAGTTGCAGCGGCAGGCGGGAGGAAGAGGGAAAAAGTAGCGGGAAGTGAACTTCAAGGAGAGTAGAGTAGATGAGTGTGATGTGCGATGATGGATCAGGACGCTGACGGCCAAAATCTAAATATATTGTGTAGTTATAAACTCTTTAGACTGTTAATGATTAGTGCTCTTTTTTTTTTAAAGTTTGTGGGTGAGAATCGTGTAAAAAAAATCCCTTATTTTGTGGATGGATTCTGGGAAATCTCCCTTATTTTCAATGTTGACAGCTATGGAAATAATCAAACATGAAATAACAAAAGACCAACTTGGAACAGAACACCAGGAACATGAAAGACAACGACAACGTACCAGGGGCCCGTTTCAGTAAGGAGGTTCAACCAACTCTGAGTTTAAACCTGAACTCTGAGTTGACTTACTCTGAGATGGGAAACTTTGAGTTTTGGGTTTCAGAACAGCTGAATTGAGGTAGTTCAATCAAATCTGAGTAGACTGACTCTGAGTTAAGCACATGCACTCCAACTATGAAAAGCCACGATCAATGGAGCTACGAAATTTCGATTCACCATGGCAACAGCACCCAACAAAAATACGTTTGCATACTTCGGGTTAATATGTAAGTTTAATTCTTAATTATTTTAATTAAGTTTAATTTTCATGGTATCCAAAAGGCAAAAAAAAGAATGTGGCAGCAGCTAAAAATGAAAATGAAAACATAATTCAATCAGATAAAGCTTTAAGCATAAAATGTTCAGGGGTGTAGGTTTAATGACTTTACCAACATTTGACATATTAATTAAATATCATTCAGTGTCCGATGTGCAGCAGCAGCGTAAATCCTGCAACATTTTTTGTATTTTTTTTGTATTTTTAAATGTATGTACATTTATAACACTAATACTTTGTATTATATTACTTTTGCATCAAATTACAAAAAAACGTAAAAATTAACATCTTTCTCTCTTTTCACTTCCATTATCAAACTCACTCTATTTTTTCCCTCTTTTTGAAAGTTGTGAAATCACTATTGTGGAGTTTTTCTTTTGCTATTTGAGCAAATGGGGGCACAAAAAATATATATTTAATGTATTCTTTCATTCACCGCTATAAAAGTTAACCCTATGACGACTTCAGCTCTGAGAAACCCAGAAATGTGAAAATTGTTTATTTTTAATTATGAAAAAAATGCCATTATTTTATATGAAAAAGTTGATAATTTTATTTTATTTACAAAATATTTTTGTTTGTCTTATATATATTTTTCAATTATATCAGATAACATTTTAAGCTGTCATATGGTAATGTTACAATGTGCCCCACCTATGGGGCATGTTGTCACATTTCACTTCCATTCTTTCGAAGTATATCAAGAAAATAATTAAACAAAACCACATAATTGTACTATAAATGTGTGAAATTAATGTGGAAAAAATTTAATAATCTGAACCCCAAGTGGATTTACACAAACTGAGAAAGTCAAAAAGCGTTAGGTTGTGCCTCGCTCTCCCCTACGTGAAGACTAAAGCGACAGTTTTTAGTTTCATTTTCGTTTCGTATAGTACAGAGCTATAAAAAGGAATATACTACTTTTAAACATTTCATTTAACTTTGATGGATCTTAATGTTTGTCTTCATACATTTTAACTGTATTATTTGGACTGTAGACGGCGGTTGTTGACAGTCGAAATTACGGTAGGTAGCCTACCTATGGTTATTAAATTTACTGCGCATTGTCGACAATAAACTAGCTACTGATCCATTAGAGAACAAATAAAAGGAAAAAATCTTTCTTTTAGTCTTGTACTTACCGAAAACCGTGAGCTTTGTGAGCGGTCAACCTCTCTCTCTCTCTCTCTCTCTCTCTCTCTCTCTCTCTCTCTCTCTCTCTCTCTCTCTCTCTCTCTCTCTCTCTCTGCGCGCGCGCGCGCATAAACGCATTTTGGTGTGCTTAATGTCACCTTGTGAAAGAGAAGGACATGCAACATTGTAACAACTTAAATCCCCGTTTCGAATAAGTCTGATAATAACTAGGCCTATTGTTATGTTGTAGCCTAGGGCTACTACACAGACAGGACACGAAAAATAGTAATATTATGTATTATATAAAATACAGAAAAATGTAACATGTTCATGGCTCAAGCGAAACCTGGACAAGCACAAAATAAATGTACAAAAAAAAACTGAGGTTGTCCAATCAGCCAACAGAAGTTCCCTTGTTTTTGGAGGCTTTTGGATTTATGTTTTTGTTTTAATTTTATATGACTCAAGTGTAAAAACACACCAGTTTAACATCAGCTGAAATACAAATACAAACAGGCTATAAAACTAAAAAATATCTGTTAAAAATAAAAATTTAAAGGAAAGTACAGGGTTCAAGAAATAATAAGTTAACATCTTGTTTATTGAAGAAGAAACAAAACACCATCACTGTTACAGTAAGGCTTGCATTTACCATAGAAGTAATAGAACCAATCTATAAACGTAAAAATACATTAAAGTGTTATAGCCACAGGACAAACACGTTAACATGATTTTAGTGTGGGGTAAAAATCATGTAACCTTTTCTGTGTAGAGTTATATCCAATATTACAAGTTTGTTGCCATGATGATGAGGTTTCAAGTAAACCCAGTAAGCAATTCTATAACATAAAAATTGTGTAGAACAGAGGTTTCATCGCACTAAAATCATATTCACTTCATACAGACCCCATTCACTTCAATAGTACAAATTTTACTATAATCATAATTTTGTAACATTATTTTTTAAATAAATTCTTGTCCTACATGTTACATGTACTTAGTAATAATAAATTATGCATAATTACATGCAAATCTAAACCAAATCCTAATCCTATCCCTAACCCTATAGTAAGTACATGTACTTAATTAATATTACCCAGTACTTAAATATATAATTACACTGTAACAATGACAACTTAAAATAGAGTGTAAACTAAATATTTTATTTAGTAATCAATATTATGGTACAAATTATGTTGACTGAACTAAATGAGGGTTCATCATGATGAGGGTTGGTATACAGCCTGAAGGAGTTTGAAGGCTGGACATCAATCCAGCCAGACAAGACCAACAGAGGATTAAGAAGTTCAAAGATGGAAAATATGGTGGGATCTGGCTCGACATGAAAGTCTATTAGCAGCTTCTCACTTGTCTGTTTCAAGGTCAACATGGCTACAGGCTCTGGGATGGACACAGAGGCAGCATGTCTCTGAGATAGACATGGCAAAAGTCTCTGGCTCCATACTGAGGGTGGGCTCTGGGTCAATGGCTGGCATGAGCTCTGGCTCTCGGCCCATGGCGGGCGTGTGTAAGCTGATGTGGTACTCAGGGATGAGGGCTGATGAAACAAGAAGGATAGGAGTGGGCTGGGGGCTGCGACCAAATGGCACCGTTGCCTTCATCCATTCATACCTCACTGACAACATAGAGAGAGCCATGCAGCCATAATCCACATACTGAGCCAGGGTACAGGTGGTCGCTCCCACCGGCGTTAGTTGGGCCACATACACTTTTAAAAAAAACTTTTTTGATTTGAGTAAAATCAATACATTTACTGTTAACCCAATTTATTTGTCCAATGTATCTTCTCCTTATACACTAAATCACTGGGACCCATACGGGCACATGGTCTTTCCTACCATTGTTATGCTAATGACACACAGCTCTACTTTTCATTTCAACCAGGCGATCCCATGGTAGCAGCACGGATCTCAGACTGCCTGGTGGACATCTCGGCATGGATGAAAGAACATCTGCAACTCAACCTAGCAAAGACAGAGCTTTTCGTCTTCCCAGCCACTTTATCAGTACAGCACAATTTCACCATCCAGTTACGCCCCATCGGGTTCGGCCAGGAACTAGTCATTTTTAATGGCCAGCTGACCTTCAAAGACCACATTGCTACAACAGCACGGCCATGTTTGCACTGTACAACATAAGGAAGGTCAGGCCCTTCATAACTGAAAGTGCAACACAACTTCTCGTCCAGGCCCTTGTCTTTTCTAGGCTGGACTTCCATCATGTGCAATCAAAACTCTTAAAAAGATTCAGAACGCAGTGACTCAACTGGTCTTCAATGAACCCAAAAGAGCCCGTGTCACACCTCTGTTTATCTCTCTTCCCTGGCTTCCGGATGCAGCTCACATCAAGTTGAAGACATTGGTGCTTGCCTACAGGACAGCCACGGGCTCCACACCCTCCTACCTCCACTCTCACTTACGAGTGTACATGCCCTCCAGGAGCCTGCGGTCAGTCACTCCCCGTGGTACCATCACAGAGAGGCACAAAATTGCTCTCAAGAACGTTTTCATTCACTGTTCCTTGCTAGAATGATTTTCCCAACCCTAACTAGACAGCTTAATCCCTGACTGTTTTCAAGAAACAGCTGAAAACTGTGCAGCAACTGTGAGCACTTAACGGCAAAAATAAAAAAAACTTCATTATCTACTGCACTACTTCTTTCTACCCTCTCATTATTTCTTAATCCATAGCTTGTATCCTGAGAGATGGCTGAGACTTTGTATTACTAGCACTTCTTGTGTTTATTGTCTCTTTAAGATGAATTGCTTGTATTCCTCAGTTTTAAGTCACTTTGGATAAAAGCATCTGCTAAATGAATAAATGTACAGTTGAGTTGACAAAATAAAAGAAAGTTCTCAACTTTTGGGAATAAGAAAAACTCAAAAAAGCCCATGCTATTTTTTTTTTACAGCATCTAGGCCTTGATCAGGAATTTCCAATGGTCCAATGGTTTGGTAAGGAAGAGGTGGTTATAACAGGAATACAAACTCTGTTTCTTAATTTTCATCCCTAGAAATGAAACAAATTGTAACAAAAACTTGTAAATTATTAAAACTTTATGGGGTTTTTTGTGGCAATATGTTTACAATGTCTTACAAAATATATATATAAAAAAAGAACTCTAAATAATTTCTCTAAATCAAGTTCAAAACAAAAATCAAGATTTATCATTGGAATCTGAGATGCAATTGTCTTTTTATTTCTGAAATCAAGAGCTAAAAACGTGGAGATATTTACTGTGAAAAAGCAAACATTTTAAAAGGAAAAGCAACATAACATTACAAACGTAAATACTAGGCTTAGATGTGCATTTGAGAACATATAAATCAAATCGTCATTCAATGCCTTTGGCCTTTAACTCATCTTTCACTCTCTTCAGGTAGCCAGGGTCTGGATAGCCATAACTGTGGAAAGAAAACAATAATAGAAATACAAGTTCAAAAATACTGCTGTTCAACATAAAATTCAACTAAATATGAAATGTTTTGCTGGACATGATGGACAATTGAATGAGTTTACATGAATTGGTACCTTTGGGGCCCACCGTATTTACTGGTCTTATGATGAATATCATTCCAGGTGACCACATTATCTGCACCCGTAGTTGTAGATCTCCAGACAGTAAAGATCAGTTTCTGATCAAAAGCTCTCAGCAACAGTGTGAGCACTTCATTTCCTTCACCATTGTCTGGCAAGTACGCATGGCGATTTGCTCCATGATAAGGCTTTCCCGGGTTTGGATGCTCCTTCTAAAATTGATTTTAGATGTATTACTGTACCACAACATTAAACAAAACTATGTACATACAGAACATGATCTACAAGGAGGTCACATATATCAGTGGATGTGTGGTTTATACATAATAGCTAATTGTGAGAAAAGAGAAGTGTAGAAGTTACTTATACTCAAAGTGCTTCCTCTACATCAGGGGTGTCCAATCATGCTCCTGGAGGGACGCTGTCCTGCAGAGTTTAGCTCCAACTCCAACCAAACTCACCTGAACCTGCACAACGACAGGTGTGTTGAGGCAAGCTGGAGCTAAACTCTGAAGGACAGTTGCCCTCCAGGAGCAGGTTTGGACATCTCTGATAGAGGAATGATTTATTGGGAATGCAGTCTGCAGACCTTCTGCAAAGTGCTTGTCATATTTTGTACATTATAATTGTGATTTTTTTATTAATCACAGGTCAATCACAATTCAGTTTCACGTATTCTTACCGTTTGAATACCACTTGGTATGTTGTAGTTGATTTCAATAGTGCCACAATCTGGATATCCAGGGAGTCTCGATCTGCTCTTTATTACAGTCATTGTTCCATTGGGTTGGTTTCCCTCCAATATCCCATACACTTCCTTACACACAGGACAGATGGATCCAAGACTCTTCTCTGACGCGCTTATACAATCCCGACAGAATTCATGTCCACATTTCAGTTTTTTCTTGTCAGTGAAGTAGTCCATACAGATAGCACACGTCTCCTCTTCAGCTTGAGCGTCTTTACTCTCATGTCTAGAACTGTCTTTTGACTCTTCATTGAATCCAGTGTCTGCTTCACTTCGCCATCTAAGATTCACTCTCTCAATCCGTACGGATCCTCCCACTGCTCCTGATCCATAATCAGGCGTCTGATGCCATTTGATTCCTCTTGCGTGAGGAATATCCCCTGAGGAACCAATCAATTTCTTCTTCTTGTCATCAAACACACTCTTCTGAAGTTTGTCCTTGAGCTGGTTTTCCAGTCCTGTTGTTTCTGTTTCAATGCCTTTGGCCTTTAACTCATCTTTCACTCTCTTCAGGTAGCCAGGGTCTGGATAGCCATAACTGTGGACAGAAAAGAGAGAAATAAAAATTCAAGTAGTGATATATTACATGAAACTCAAGTAAACATAACATTTTATTAGTGGTTTTGCTGGACATGATGGACGAATGCGGAATCTAATGAACTCATACCTTTCAGGCCCACCGGATGTGTTGGTCTTATGACAAATTTCATTCCAGGTGACAGCATTCTCTGCACCCGTAGTTGTAGATCTCCCGACAGTAAAGATCAGTTTCTGTTGAAAAGCTCTCTGCAGCAGTGTGAGCACTTCATTTCCTTCATGGTTGTCAGGCAAGTAAGCTCGACGATGTGTCCCATAATAACGTTGTCCCGGGTTTGGATGCTTCTCCTAAAAATGATCCGCAAAATTATACATTACCAAAGCCTCAAACTATGTAATAAAGCAAAATGTTTGCAAACATTTTAAACACTATAAACACAGCCAGTTTATTATGAGCATCGCTGCTGTGAATGATTCTATATTAAAGTCTCAGTTTACATGTGCACACTCGCAACAGATAAACTAGTGCTCACTTTTTTTTGTTGCCATCCATTCTAATGCAAGTGATAACTGAGACGCAAGATGCCTCCAGTTGTCTTTGAATGAAACGAAAGTGAGTCTGTGTTGTGATATGAGAGACATGAAAGTTGAAACTAAGACATTTATAATAAATAAAATGTGTGTTCTTTGTCTTTCAGAGCGTAGACCAGCACTGTATACAACAGTGTCCTCTGCTGGTTAATAAAAAATAAATAGTTTGAACGCTTGAAAGATGTTTGTCTCAGCAATGCACAAGACATAAGAGCATGAGAAAAACGATAAACTATGAGGGCAAAAATACCGTAGCGCTAAATGCCTCAAAAGTAAAAAAATAAATATAGAGGTATAGATGTTTTATTAGCTGTATTATGTCCCTGTGTAATCATAAACAATATGATGTGTATGTTAGTGTTGTAGTCAAGACCACCTAAACCAAGACCAGACCAGCACTCCTTAAATTCATCTAAAAGATCCATATCTACTGCCTGAGAAATGTCTTTTATTTAATGAATGAATACAATTAGAATAGTAAGACACTATAGCGCTGTTACCAATCAAATCACTGACAATAAAGTTCATGGCACAGAAGTTGCATCTGATTTGGTACAATTGCATCTGCATAAATAATGTTCAGATTAATTTAACATTAAAACATTAACATTATTGAACAGTAACAGAATCATTTATTAAACCGATTTGTTCAAAGCGGCTGATTCATTTAATAATGAAACATTGCCGAATTAGCAAAGACCCAGTTTAAAATTTGTCATTTAATATTAACTTTTTGTTAATTGAACGTTTTTATAAATCAATATCATTTGCAATCACGCTTAGGGTTGCCACCTTCAGTGTGACAAAATAAGGGACACCCACCCCCAAAAAAAAATCAAGGACACAAATAAAGAATAAACTCATGAACTGCTTATTTCAACAATAAACCATAAGAAAACGTGAGATCAAGTATGTGAACTTGCAACAGAACAAATTTTATATTATTTTACGTTTGATTATTTTATTTATTTATAAAGAACTCTTTGGTAGCACTTTAAAGGGATAGTTCACCCAAAAATGAAAATTCTGTCATCATTTACTCGCCCTCATGATGTTTCAAACCTGTATGAGTTTCTTTGTTCTGCTGGACACAAAAGAAGACATTTTGAAGAAAGTTTGTACCCAGGCTGCTTTGGGGACACCATTTACTTCCATAGTTGGAATGTATCTTCCTATGTGTTCAACATAAAGACATTTATACAGGTTTGGAACAACTTGAGGGTGATATAATGACAATTATAATGACAATTATAAATATAATGACAGAATTTTGATTTTTGGGTGAACTGTCCCTTTAAGCAGTCATTTCGAACCAGTAATCACTTTTTGTGACAGAAATACAAAAATGTTGAATTTTTTTATGATTTTTTTAAAATTATGACTATATTGTTACGCAATTATTTGTCCCATTTTTATCTAAATATTTTTTTTAAATGCCATAAGCTTTATATGACAGGATTATTTATTATGTATTATTAATATAGCCTAGCTAAATAATAAATTAATAATAACATTAATTAGACTATAATCTATTAACTAACCTGTCTAAAAAATATAATAATTCTGTCTGCCAAGCTCTGATAATATTATATTAATATATCATCCATAAAAAAAAACAAAAAAAACAATAGGCCTACCTTTAGAAGCACGGATGTGTAGGTCACCGCATGTTGTTTTAAGTCAGTCAGTCTGAGACACTGAAATGCTTCTCTGCAAAGTGTGCAGTTGGCCTGAGGTTCATCACGAGTTATTGGATTGATACCTTTTTCTATTCAGCTCTATATCTGGAGATCCTCTTGCGTTCAAACGGTGGACGCGAGCTCGACATGTTTTTAAAAAAAACGCACAAGTGTACCGCGCATGGTCTCAAGAGACGCTGCCACTATGGCAACAAAGCCGCAAAAACGTGCAAATTAACTTCTCTACTACTTGTGAATTCTTTATATTTGCTATTCGTGTTCTCCACACTGCAAAATCCTTATGTGTTTATTGAACTATGTGTGGACCTATGTAAAATACGGGACAAATTGCGACCCGTATTGGTTTGATACTGGACGCGTCATTTTGCTTGTAAATACGGGACGATTCCGTATTTCACGGGACAGTTGGCAACCCTAATCACGCTTCACGAGTTCACACTTACATCAAATTAAATAGAGTAAATATTATGCGTATTTGGCGTGCTGTCCGGGGGAGGGCTCGGGGCTCGGAATTTTGGCCCGAACTCAGAGTATCCCCCGCTATAGAGATAGTCTAGAACTAGACTGTATTTTATTGTGGATTGTGTTGACGTCTAATAAGAGTTTATTAAAATCAAAGTGAGGAGATGGGGTGGTGGAGGGATGCTAAAATAAAAACGGTCAACGAAAGAAGGTAAATCTACTGTATATGTGCACCTCCTATCGTTGATTAAATCGATTAGCTTGATGTGCTACACACGTGTTTAATTAGGTTTAATTATCTGAGGGTGCTCCACTTGTGTTTAATTAGGTTTAATTTTTTGAACGTGCTTCTTCCGAAATTTGTTAATAAAACATCACTTCACGAGTTCACACTTACATCAAATTAAATAGAGTAAAGATTATGCATATTTGGCGTGCTGTCAGGGGGAGGGCTCCGGGCTCGGAATTTTGGCCCGAACCAAAATAGTATCCCCCAAAATGCAAAGAACAGAGGACAGCCACGACAAAACCCCCAAATACGCAGATAATTGGTGGGCTGGCGTTTTGATAAGCCTGGTTGCTTGACCAGGAAGGCCTGTGTTGCCTCTGATGGGAGCAGCTCACGACATAGGGCGAACAGGCCCTACTGGCTGATGGACTGGGAGCAACCTTGTTTTGGAATGACCGATCGGGAAGGCTCTTGCGACGTCCAATGGGAGGCCAAGGCTCACTGTATCAGACGGGAAAAGCCGTACCGGCTGATAAATGAGGAGCAGCATGGTTTGGAACCACCTGACCAGGAGGGCCCGTGTTGCCTTTGACGGAAGCTCACATCGCCAGGTGGACAGGCCCTACTGGCCAATGAGAGTGTGGAGCAGCCCTAATTTAGAACAACCGATCGGGAAGGCTCTTGCGACATCCAATGGGAGGCCAAGGCTCACTGTATCAGACGGAAAAAGCCCTACCAGTCGAAAGAAAGGGGAGCAACATCATTTAAACCGCCCAACCAGAGGGCCCCTACTGGCTGGTGAACGGGGGGCGCGTTGTTTGTAATGGCCGATCGGGAGGGCTCAGGCCGCATCTGACAGGAGATCAAGACTTGTGGCGTCAGACGGGTAACCCCACTGACCGATAGATGTGGTGGCGCAATTAAAAAGAAACGACTGACCGAGGGGGCCCACCCAGCCTCCACCAGGAGCAGTTTCTGGTCATCTGTGGCGTCAGGTGAGTGGGTCCTATCCTCCGACGGCATGGTGAAGGAGAAGTGAAACACCCGGCCAGGAAGCTCTCGCCTACATCTGATGGGAGATCAAAACCCGCTGTATCAGATGGGTAAGCTTGCCGGGTAAGCCAGACGGGTGGAAGGTAAAGCATGGATGCTCGTCCAGGAGAGCTCTTGCAGCATCCGAAAGGAGATCAAGACTCGCGGTATCGGGTAAGCCTCGCTGGATGGAGAAAAGAGAAGAGATAGGCATAGACCTGGAGAGCTCTGCGGTGTCCGATGGGAGATCAATTCTCAAGGCATCGAAAAGGGAAGCCTCGCTGGTCAGGGAGAGAAAAGGATGGATGCTGGCCTAGAGGGCTTTCGCGGCATCCGACGGGAGCTCAAGCTATAGTGAGATAGTGGGGTGGATGTTAGGGTCGAATTTGGAAGTGATCGCAATTTCTGAGCATCCTAAGAAACCGAAAAAGCTAAAATAAGCGGTGTTGAGTGTGCAGGCTGCACTGAGGGGCTGGTAACCTATATAATTATATTCTATGTTATATAAAAAAATAAATCTCATCACATTACAAAGAAGTTATTGATTGCATTTTAAGCAGAAAGTTTTACATCAAATCACATTAATGTTAAATCAGACAATGCACCGGCAATTTAGTGATATCCTTGCAGTTGTGGTCTTGACTGATCTTGAGATAAAATCCAGAGTCCTCTAAGTCTGAGACCAACACAAGGGTATGTATAATGTCACAAATCAAGTTTAAAAAAAAAAATTCAGTTTGGCATATTCTTACCGTTTGAACACCATCGGGTAGGTTGTAGTAGATTTCAATAGTGCCACAATCTGGATATCCGGGGAGACTCGATCTGCTCATTGTTACTTTCATGTTTCCACGTGGTTGGTTTCCCTCCAATATCCCATACACTTCCTTATGTCACCGGGTGAAAACCTGGTAAATCCAAAAAGATTCCTCATTGGTTCTAAATCTGGCTCTGTTGAGTGTTGGCCATAACGAGCGCCAGCTGAAGCAAATCAGCTGTGCTTCATTGAAGCATGTGCTCAGGAAAAGGAGCATAAAAAGGCAGTGTTTGCGCAGTGTGGGAGGACGGGTAGGCAGCAGTGTGTGTTCTGACAGCGGCGGTGAAATAGGAAGGCTGAAGGTTTTAATGCCGGATCGGAGTTCTACTGTGAGATTCCCCGAGGCATGCTCATTTAGTGAGTTTTCTGAAGAAACCATGAACAGCAACGTAATGAAGTAAGTGAGAGAGGAAACCACTGCAGGATATTGAGTGACTCACCGAGGAAAAGTTAAGTGCACCCTTCATTTGATTACCCGTTGAGAAAACCACAGTTGAAGATTGACCATCACCAGAGTGCAACTAACCTTTGTTTGTGGGCAGTGTGTGTGATCTTGTTGACAGAACGAAGCGTAGTAACTGGAACAGCTGGGAGGATCGTTGCTGTGTTCATGCTGATCTTCTGAAAACGTTATTCCTCGAGTCATCCACTCTACAGAGAGAAGAGAAACGAGTCGATTAATCACTGTGGAGATGAAGTGAGTTTGCAGTGTCTGAAAGAGTGAAGTGCACACGTGTGAAGATTTATAAGAGTGATTTATGCACAAGTGTGGTGAGATCAAACGACTGCGTTTCCCTCTGAAACTTTGATGGATGAATATTGACTTATGACTGTGAAGATCCCTTCAAATTGATCTGTCTCAAGCTGTGTCCAGGTTCCCACTTGAGTGTACGGTGTGGAGGGAAAGAGCTCAACGCACCCCGAGGACCACACTCCACGAGCACTGTCTGTCCCTCAGAAGAGGTGAGGAAGCCGCTGTCATTCGATCGGCTGTTCTATGAACACGTCCACAAGCCGAGTCTGAGCACCGCCACTGTCTGTCCCTCAGAAGAGGTGAGGAAGCTGCTGTCATTCGATCGGCTGTTCTATGAACACATCCACAAGCCGAGTCTGAGCACCGTCACTGTCTGTCCCTCAGAAGAGGTGAGGAAGCTGCTGTCATTTGATCGGCTGTTCTATGAACACATCCACAAGCCGAGTCTGAGCACCGTCACTGTCTGTCCCTCAGAAGAGGTGAGGAAGCCGCTGTCATTCGATCGGCTGTTCTATGAACACGTCCACAAGCCGAGTCTGAGCACCGCCACTGTCTGTCCCTCAGAAGAGGTGAGGAAGCTGCTGTCATTCGATCGGCTGTTCTATGAACACATCCACAAGCCGAGTCTGAGCACCGTCACTGTCTGTCCCTCAGAAGAGGTGAGGAAGCTGCTGTCATTCGATCGGCTGTTCTATGAACACATCCACAAGCCGAGTCTGAGCACCGTCACTGTCTGTCCCTCAGAAGAGGTGAGGAAGCTGCTGTCATTCGATCGGCTGTCCTAAGAACACTTTCACGGGCCAAATACTTACCTGCTCTGTCCGTGGGGAAAGTTGAAGGCGAGAAGAAGCCTCTGTCCGTCCTACAAGCACCTTCTGACGGGTCAAAGAAATTACTGTCCCACCCACGAGTCAGTAGAGAAGAGGAATATCCCCCAGTTCCTCTTCCCAAATCGGGTTCCAGCCACGAACATTCTCAGCACTGTTTTTATTGTTTTAAATTAATAAACAAAACTTACCTTTGAAAGTCATTCTGTTGTCCGCCTCTTGGTATCCTCAGGTGTCTGCTCCTCCGGAGTGTGGTAACTGTCCCTCGGCCCTAACATCGGTTACATAACTTTTGGCGTAAGTCGGCAGGGTTACCACTCGGAGTCGAGCGGCCAGAGGACCCAGGATGGCGGACGAAGATTTGCCAGCTGCCCGACAACCAATGGCATCTATGTTTATGGGAGTCCCGTGGGCCCAGAAGTATGGTGGGTCTGGCTCAGAGTTAAGTTTAACGGACTGGAGAGCGCAAGTAGAATACTTGGCCGGACTGCAAGGGCTCCGCGAAGCCCAGAAGATACAATTCGTATTGAATTCGCTTGAGGGGGAGGCGAAGAGGGAAGTCCGAGCAGCGCCTGAAGCCGTCCGAGCCACCACACAGGCCATATTTGAATTCTTGTCCGGGCAGTATGGTGATTCCACTCCAGTGGCAGTGCTACGAACACAGTTCTTTAACTGTAAGCAGGGACCTGGACAGACCCTACGAGCATTCGCTCTGCGATTACGAGAACAGTTCTCCAGACTGAAGAGTCGAGAGCATCATGGACTGGGTGAGGAAGAGACACTACTCAGAGATCAGTTCCTCTTGGGGTTACGAGAAGGTCCAATACGACAGAGTCTGAGACTCTAGCTTCGAAGGGATGCCGCCTTGACATTCGAAGATTTACGTAAGGAGGCCCTAGCCCTGGAACAGGATCACCACCAGACCGTAGAGACACCGGTGTGTTTGGCTGCAAGTGGAACGAGTGCCTCAACACAGCCCGAACCGACAGACTGGAAGCAAGCCCTACGTGCAGAGCTGATGAAAGACGTCCGAGAAGAGATGGCTGAATTCTCAAAATCCATTCTTGGGGAACTCCGCCGTGGGCGGCCAGAGCCCTTGCCTTTACCTCGGGAACGGTCGTATTCTGATGGAGGGAGGGGTCCGGGAAGACGCACCAGCCGCCCGTCCAGTTCCAGGTTCCAGTGGGATGAACAGGGGCGCCCGATCTGTAACACCTGCGGAGAGTCAGGACATTATAGCCGCCAATGCGGCTCCCGACTAAACTCGCAGGGGGGTTTTTTAGAACGACCGGCCACTGTGGGTCAAGTGGTCGGGACCCCCCGGATGGACCCGCTCGTCAATCCAGCTCCACGAGATGGCCTGGTGGGACGTTGCCCCCTCGTGGAGATCAAAATCAATGGTGTTACTGTTCGGTGCCTGGTAGACACAGGATCCCAGGTTACCATGCTTGCTGAGAGTCTGTCCAAAGACCTGTTCGATGCTCACCACTTACCTGAAGCTGAAGTCCCCTGGCTCACCCTGCGAGGAGCAAATGGCCTGAACATCCCCTACATCGGATATCAGGTTACCAACTTCGAGATCCATGGCACCACGATCCCACAAAAGGGAGTCGTGATTGTGCGAGACTCCTGTCTGGGGGAACATCGAGCCCTGTTGGGGATGAATGTGATCATGGACTGTTGGGAAGAGCTGTTTCGGGCTGGTCCTCTCCGTTACACCTCCGCAGCCGAGAAGAACGAGTGGGAGCGTGTTTTGACCGACTGTCGGCGAGTGCAGGTCGCAAGCTCCCAACGAGATCGGGAAGACGTTGGTCGGGTAGCCTGTCGCCATGCTGTCTCTGTCCCTGCCCGGAGCGAGGCTGTGGTCTGGGTTCGGCTTCCAGAGCGGGCCTATGGCCCCGAAGATTGCATCCTTGTTGAGCCCCACTGGGAGTGCCAGACTATTGAAGTCGCTCGGGGGTTAACAGTAGCCCTTCGGGGCCGAATTGCAGTCAAAGTGAGGAACACGAATACTTACCCTGTTCATCTCTACCGGCACCAACGACTGACCCGTATCACGCCAGTAAGTCCCCATCAGGTGAGGGAGGAACAGGAGGTCCGCTTCTGCCAGGTGAGCGCAACAGTGGTCGAAGTCGGTTTGGCAAGGGAAGAGTCTTGTCCTGCTCCTGCTACACGAGGCATGCCGATCCACCTACTGAGCGAGTCCCTGCAGGGGGAGGGCCTACTAGAGGAACAAACCCGCCGACTTCAGAGTCTACTGACCAAGTGGCAACACGTCTTTTCCACCCATGATGAGGACTATGGGTGCACCAGTATAGTCAAACACGCTATACCTACCGGAGACGCTCCCCCCAGTCGAGAGCGGTACCGTCCGGTACCCCCGACTTTATATACAGAAGTCCGTGCCTTACTAAAAGGAATGTTGGGACGTGGAGTCATTCGAGAGAGCAGCAGTCCATGGGCCGCCCCAATTGTCCTAGTCCGTAAGAAGACGGGCTCTTGGAGATTTTGCGTAGACTATCGCAAACTGAACTTGGTGACGAAGAAGGATGCCTTCCCCCTGCCCCGGATCGAGGATTCCCTTACGGGGCTGACCAACGCCAGCTGGTATTCCACCTTGGACTTGGCGAGTGGCTACTGGCAGGTGAGAGTGGAGGAACAAGACCGCGAGAAGACTGCCTTTACCACCCCCTTCGGCCTGTTTGAATGGGATCGCATGCCCTTCGGCCTCTGCAACGCCCCTGCGACCTTCCAGAGGCTTATGCAGCGATGCCTGGGAGGGCAGCTGATGGACTCCACCCTGGTCTATTTGGACGATGTGATCGTCTATTCCCCCGACTTCGATTCCCACTTGTCACATCTGGAGCAAGTCTTCCGGGCGATGGAGCGGTACGGGCTGAAGCTCCAGCCAGGGAAATGCCAGCTCCTCAAAAGGGAAGTTCAGTTCCTGGGGCACCGAGTGAGCGCTGCAGGGGTGGCCGTCGATCCAGAGAAGGTGTCCGCGGTGCAGGGTTGGGTTCCCCCGAAAACCGTGAGGCAGGTGCGATCCTTTCTGGGATTCGTCGGCTACTACAGGCGCTTCATAAAAGACTTCGCAAAAATTGCAAAACCCCTGAATCAGCTGTTGGCCGGGGCTGGAGTGTCACGGAGCCGGAGTTCCCCCACCATCACCTGGAGTCCGGAGTGCGAGACCGCCTTCCACCGTCTTAAGCAGGAGTTGGTACAGGCCCCCATTCTGGCTTATGCCGATTTCACACAGCCTTTCATCCTCTACACCGACGCTAGCAACAGCGGATTGGGAGCCGTATTAGCCCAACGACAAGATGGAGCGGAAAGGGTCATTGCTTACGCCAGCCGGAGCCTCCACCCTGCTGAACGGAACGATGCTAATTACAGCTCTTTCAAAATCGAGCTGTTGGCCCTGAAGTGGGCTTTATGTGAGAAGTTTAAGGATTACCTGTGGGGAGCCGAAGTACTGGTGGTAACCGATAACAGTCCACTGGTGCATCTCCAAACCGCGAAGCTAGGGGCGGTGGAGCAGCGGTGGGTGGCCCAGCTTGCCAACTTCAACTATCGGCTACAATATCGGCCAGGCCGAGAGCACATAAATGCCGATGTCCTGTCCCGATTACCACCAGCTAGAAAAGGGGGAACTCCAGGGCCAGAACCAGAAGAAGGGCTGATGGTGGGAGTAGTGGAAGCACCTGGAACACGAGTGGAGGGAGTACCAGTAAGTTGGGGATTGGACCCCCGTCGATGGAGGGAACGGCAAGAACAGGATGCAGGGTTGGCTACCCTACGTACCTACCTGGAGCGGAACAAACTCCCTGGGGTGGAAGAACGACGGGAACATCCGGGGAGAGTAAGGAAGCTTCTGGGGCAGTGGAAAAGATTGAAGTTCAGAGATGGTGTGATCTGCAGGTCCGTTCTGGACTCCAGGACCCACGAGCTGGTATCCCAAGTGGTGGTGCCCGAAGCCCAAATCCAGCCGTTGCTCCAGGCCTATCATGACCAGCTAGGAAATCAGGGCCAAGAACGGACGGTGTCACTACTGCGCCGGCACTTCTTTTGGAGTGGGATGGAAGAGTCGGTGGGGAGGTATGTACAAGGATGCCCCCGTTGTACGCTGTTCAAGTCCCGGCGAGACGTGAGGGCCCCCATGGTCCCAGTGAGACCTAGAGCCCCGTTGCATATGGTGGCTATGGATTTTCTGACCTTAAGTCGCCCTACCGATCGCTACCAGAACATCTTGGTAGTCACCGATTTATTCACCAAATATGCCTGGGCCATACCAACCTTAGACCAGACCGCCACCACCACTGCCAGTGCTCTATGGAGACACGTCTTCCAGCCCTTTGGATGCCCTGAGACGCTCCATTCCGACCAAGGGCCGAACTTTGAGTCCCGTGTCGTCCAGGAGCTATGTAATCTGTACGGATGCTGGAAGACCCGCACCACGCCTTATCACCCACAGGGGAACGGGGGGTGTGAACGTTTTAATCAGACGCTCCTGAGTCTGTTAGGGACATTGGATGCGGACCACCAAGGGTACTGGACGGACAGTCTACCAGCCCTGGTACAGGCCTACAATAACAGCATCCACAGCACAACGGGGTATGCCCCTACTTACCTGATGTTTGGGAGACATGTACGTCTGCCCACGGATCTGCTGTTGGGGACGGCTCCAGCTGAGGCCCCCGCCACCACCACCGAATGGGTACACCGACACCACCGCCAACTCCACTCTGCCTACGACAAGGTATCCAAACATCTCGATGTAGCAGCCAAGAAAAACAAGCGCTTGTACGACCGCACTGCCCGAGAGGCCCCTTTGTTGCCCGGAGAACGGGTGCTGGTCCGGGATAACCGGCGCCAAGGGAAGGGGAAACTTAGCGACCGGTGGGAGACCACCCCCTACGTAGTGGAGCAACAGCAGAGGCCTGACCAGCCCGTGTACACCATCCGTCCCGAGGGTAAGCCCGGCCCTGTGTGAGTCCTGCACCGAAACTTGCTGCGCCCCTGTCCCAATTACCCGAGACAAGAGCCAGAGGCGCTAGCGCCTGTGGCCCCTGCGCCACCTTGGGTGGGCTGGGCTATGATCCGTAGAGCCCCCACTCCGGAGCCAAGAGAGGAAGAACCTGCTGCCCCTGCTCGACGCTTCCAGCGGGAGACCCGAGGAGTGCCCCCTGCAAGATACGGAGATTAGGAGTCTGGGCCCCGTTCTCGGGACTAGAACGGATCCGGTGGGGGAGGGTGTCACCGGGTGAAAACCTGGTAAATCCAAAAAGATTCCTCATTGGTTCTAAATCTGGCTCTGTTGAGTGTTGGCCATAACGAGCGCCAGCTGAAGCAAATCAGCTGTGCTTCATTGAAGCATGTGCTCAGGAAAAGGAGCATAAAAAGGCAGTGTTTGCGCAGTGTGGGAGGACGGGTAGGCAGCAGTGTGTGTTCTGACAGCGGCGGTGAAATAGGAAGGCTGAAGGTTTTAATGCCGGATCGGAGTTCTACTGTGAGATTCCCCGAGGCATGCTCATTTAGTGAGTTTTCTGAAGAAACCATGAACAGCAACGTAATGAAGTAAGTGAGAGAGGAAACCACTGCAGGATATTGAGTGACTCACCGAGGAAAAGTTAAGTGCACCCTTCATTTGATTACCCGTTGAGAAAACCACAGTTGAAGATTGACCATCACCAGAGTGCAACTAACCTTTGTTTGTGGGCAGTGTGTGTGATCTTGTTGACAGAACGAAGCGTAGTAACTGGAACAGCTGGGAGGATCGTTGCTGTGTTCATGCTGATCTTCTGAAAACGTTATTCCTCGAGTCATCCACCCTACAGAGAGAAGAGAAACGAGTCGATTAATCACTGTGGAGATGAAGTGAGTTTGCAGTGTCTGAAAGAGTGAAGTGCACACGTGTGAAGATTTATAAGAGTGATTTATGCACAAGTGTGGTGAGATCAAACGACTGCGTTTCCCTCTGAAACTTTGATGGATGAATATTGACTTATGACTGTGAAGATCCCTTCAAATTGATCTGTCTCAAGCTGTGTCCAGGTTCCCACTTGAGTGTACGGTGTGGAGGGAAAGAGCTCAACGCACCCCGAGGACCACACTCCACGAGCACTGTCTGTCCCTCAGAAGAGGTGAGGAAGCCGCTGTCATTCGATCGGCTGTTCTATGAACACGTCCACAAGCCGAGTCTGAGCACCGCCACTGTCTGTCCCTCAGAAGAGGTGAGGAAGCTGCTGTCATTCGATCGGCTGTTCTATGAACACATCCACAAGCCGAGTCTGAGCACCGTCACTGTCTGTCCCTCAGAAGAGGTGAGGAAGCTGCTGTCATTTGATCGGCTGTTCTATGAACACATCCACAAGCCGAGTCTGAGCACCGTCACTGTCTGTCCCTCAGAAGAGGTGAGGAAGCCGCTGTCATTCGATCGGCTGTTCTATGAACACGTCCACAAGCCGAGTCTGAGCACCGCCACTGTCTGTCCCTCAGAAGAGGTGAGGAAGCTGCTGTCATTCGATCGGCTGTTCTATGAACACATCCACAAGCCGAGTCTGAGCACCGTCACTGTCTGTCCCTCAGAAGAGGTGAGGAAGCTGCTGTCATTCGATCGGCTGTTCTATGAACACATCCACAAGCCGAGTCTGAGCACCGTCACTGTCTGTCCCTCAGAAGAGGTGAGGAAGCTGCTGTCATTCGATCGGCTGTCCTAAGAACACTTTCACGGGCCAAATACTTACCTGCTCTGTCCGTGGGGAAAGTTGAAGGCGAGAAGAAGCCTCTGTCCGTCCTACAAGCTCCTTCTGACGGGTCAAAGAAATTACTGTCCCACCCACGAGTCAGTAGAGAAGAGGAATATCCCCCAGTTCCTCTTCCCAAATCGGGTTCCAGCCACGAACATTCTCAGCACTGTTTTTATTGTTTTAAATTAATAAACAAAACTTACCTTTGAAAGTCATTCTGTTGTCCGCCTCTTGGTATCCTCAGGTGTCTGCTCCTCCGGAGTGTGGTAATTGTCCCTCGGCCCTAACATCGGTTACACTTACACACAGGACAGATGGATCCAAGACTCTTCTCTGACGCGCTTATACAATCCCGACAGAATTCATGTCCACATTTCAGTGATTTGATTTTGATTTGATTTGAGGAAGACTATATTCTCCCAGGAATTTGGTGTCAATGTTAACGCTTCTATATGAAAAGAGTTTTATTATGCTTTTATTTAAATGGTTATGATATTTTACATTACTAGCTGCTTTGGAAATGTTACTGTGTGTGGAACAAAAGAGTTCACTTAAAAACTATTTCAAATAAGTTGTTAGGTTTTCCCTTGGCATGTATAGAAAAAAATTACCAAACTAGATATTTTAGTAAAGCCATGAAAATAATTCACATCACAGATCACATTGTCCAAACTGTTTGAGCTTTTACCTTCAGGTCAAAGGTTAAGGATGCCAGTGTTTTTTAAAAATAGAAGGAAAAAAGTCCTTATAGCCACAGACAATTAAAGGGGTGATGAATTGAGAAATCAACTTTTCCTTGAGCTTTTGATATACAGTATAAAAGGTCATGGTAATATAAGAATATCCTGTAAGTTTCAGAGCTGAAAACCTCCTTGTTAGTCAAAGAAAAGCTTTTATAGACACCAGGCCCAGCAAACGATCGATCTCAGAATGTGCAGGCTATTACGTAAGAGTGTAGTGAAGCACCGCCTAAACAGAAGAAGAACAACACCTGATTCTGTAGCCCCGCCCACCGACTCATGCCACTAACATGACAGCTAAGAGCAGCATAGAGCTGAACCGCATCGAATTTCTAAGCAATAAACATACCACATAAGCTTTTCAGATTCCAATGTTATGAATGCATGGATGAACTTTATTTTTAACGAATATCCAGCTCACATGGGGAAGACATTGCACGTATGTTCATTTAACTGGCTGACTTGCTGAAGGATCTCGATCAGGGGGAGAGCCTACCCCCTGATGCGATGGCCGAGCTCCGCCGCACCGCGGATTTAGCTCTCCGGGCCCCCAAACAGACAGTGGTAGCCATCGGGCGAGCGATGGCAGCTATGGTGGCCACGGAGAGACATCTGTGGCTGAACCTGGTAGACATCGAGGAGAAAGGATTTCTCTTTCTCCCCGATGTCCCCCAGGTTCAGCCACAGATGCCCTGATCTCGTCCTCTGAGCTCTTCAGCACCTTCAGAGAGATTCAGAGAGGTGAGGGCGCTCTTGGCGGCATTCAGATCATGTATTCCGTGGAGATCCGGGGACCGTCGCGGTCTGAGGACCAGCAGCAGGGCCAGCGAACCAGTGTCGCCTCTCGTACGCTCCCTCTGTGGCAGAGTAGGGCGCAGAGGAGGCGGGACTCCTCACCAGGCCTCCCCTGAGGGCATGTTCCTGGGCTTCAGTCACTTGAGAAGCAGTTAGCACGAGTCGCAGGCCTCCCTGCAGGCCCGCTATCAGGTAGTAGGCCTCACTAGGCCTCCCTTGAGGGCGAGTTCCCGAGTCAGGATGCTCGGCTAGCTGGCATAGCTTGACTATCAGGTAATAGGCCTTCACTAGGCCTCCCTGAGAGAACGAGTTCCTGTTTTCCAGCTACTTCGACAGTTGGCTTCGGCTGCTATCAGGTAGTAGGCCTCACCAGGCCTCCCTGTAGGCGAGTTTCTGAGTTTGGATTCTCGGGCAGTTAGCATGTATTGCTATCAGATAATGGGCCTCACTAGGCCTCTCTAAGGGATTGGGTTCTCAGTTCGGAACTGTTAACTGGCACAACGCTGACAGCTAGTGGGGACCTGCTATCAGTGATCTGGCCTTTAGCCGGCAGCATCTGAGAACGATCTTACCCTAGCACGACTGCTTCTGCTACTTGGTCCCCAAGTGAGGGAATTTAGCCTACAACCTGGTTTACCTACCAGGCAGATTTTGAGCTCCCCTCTCTTTGAGGGTCATCTGTGAGCCCGAAGCTGTCTGGGTCTGATCAGACAGTCACAGGCCCCTCGCGAGGCCTCCCGATTAGATCAGCCTGTAGGCCAGTCTGGCCTCCTGAGCATTTCTATAAAGATAAGAGGACTTCTCTAGTGTTCGAAGTTTACTACTCAGGCTTATAGCTTGGGCTATGACCGTAGGGAATGCTGTCACTGACAGCCTTGTATGATCAGAGGGGGAGTGGTTCAGGCATTTCACTGGAATTTGCTTGTCCTGACAGTTGTCACTGCCAGTAGGCATGCACTCGCCTCGGCATGGCGGTGTGGGTATATCGTTCCCTGGAGCGTCAACTGACGCAGCACGAAAGGGAACGGGAACGAAAGGGAACGTCTCCGGTTACGTATGTAACCTCTGTTCCCTGAGAACAGGGAACGAGACGCTGCGTCTTGTTGCCATGCCTCAGGGCCTGCCTGCCAAAACAGTCCCTTCAGACGAAAGTGTTTGTGTGTGTGTGTACAGTTCACGGTTATATTCATAGATCGGGAGGGCCAAGTAAAGTTAATAAAAGAATAACATTCCAATCAATCGCGGGTGGATGAGAGATGAATCATTGTGTTTGTTTGATAAAAACATTTTGCGAGCCCTGGCTGTGGGCTGGGTGATTCATTCCAGTTGTCGTTTGCCACACACTGTCATTGACAGGGGGAGCAGAAGGTCATTAAATATGCAAATCTTATCCAATCCTAGCCGTGGGCGTTTACTTCCAAGTCTTCAGTGCGGCACGCCCATCAAAACCGACCATGTCTTAAGAGAGGCTCAAAACCATGGCAGAAAATAGCCTATTACTTATTCATTATGATGTTTTTGAATGTAAAAACCACGCAAACGTCATAAGTTGACCTCAGACAACAGTATAAAAAATAAAAAAGCCAGCTCATGACCCCTTTAAATTTTTAAATAAAATATAGTTTCCTTTTTTCAAAGAATAAAACTCAGTGATGATGAGTATAAGTTGGCTGAATTAGGTGATGGATGTGTTATGTTTTTGTTAACTGATAATGTGTGAATGCCATGTGTATTGAAACACACTGAAACTACATTTTGTTTCACAGGGACAAAGAAAGACAATAATTGTGTTGTCATAATTCTACAAAAAGTGAATATGATACCTTTGATGAGGGAATTCCATTCTCATACAGCATGGACATCAGGCATGGTACAGTCACACAATGTGTTTCATCCAGACATATCCATGCAGTCACTTCCTTTCTTTCATGTTTAAACAGCAAAGGTATAGACTTGAGCTTTTTTAAAGCTTCTAGAGCTACAGAGAAAACAAAGAGTTAATTTAATGCTGAGACTTATAAATAATATTAATAGTTTAAAGGGGCTATATGCAACTTTTTCCCCAAAATAAACGTAACAATAGCCTTTTTATTTTACCATTTATGACTCAAACATCTCCTGATGAGCATACTGACACCTTGTCCGCTCACAGTGGGTGCACCTATAAGCCTGTATCCTATTTTTCCTATTTTCTGGCGGGTCGTCTTTTCCCGCGCTGTCTGCGGATGTGACGTCACCACCGCTGCGAGAGCGAGCAGAAAATGAGAGCAGTTCTGTTTTTTGGCCACAGGTGTCAGTCGCGAGTTTAAATTTCAGAAAAACGCATATAGCCCCTTTAACATAAAACTGAAATGAATAAAATGGAATTTGTTAGTGTCTGGAAATGTTTCTATAAAATAAACTGTAACATACAGAGTTGTTATGCAGAATGAAACTGTTACAATTCAGAAGGGACAGAGACACAGGGATGCAGGTAACGGATATTTATTGAACAACCAGAAGAGTGAACAGCAGTGCAGGTGAGTGAACGTGGATAACTGAGTGATACTGTCCTTGTCCTTAGCAGATTTAGCGGGCTGGAGACTGACTGAGGCAGAGAAGACACAGGAGAACTCACACGAGACGAGGAACAACGAAGAAGACTTGTAAACACGTTGGAAATTTGGTAACACGTTGGAGACAGGTAAGTAGCTTGGAGCAGTCCTTAGCGGTGAGCATAAAGGTAAGTTTTGATGCTAACGAGACCAGGGTTTCTATTGTGCATTACCATCCCGGTCCAGCTCCACCAGCGTCTCCCGCTCAGCTCAATGAAAGTGTAGAAATGTGTTCTTCTGTTTCAGCTGTTAATTTAAATATCTGTTTTTTCTGTTATTTCTGTAATATTTTTATTGTAGGCCTATGAATAGTTGTAAAAAGTACTTTAAGTAATGTATAGACCAATTTATTTTCATTTACACATTTTAATTTACATGACAAGAAAATATATGCATGAACATATGAAATTTCTTCCTTAAGTTTAGTTTTCTTTAGTTTTTTGTGTTTATTTAAAATAAGACAAATCTGATATTATTGTAATCTTACATCTGTTATTTAACAGTTGAGATGGTTCTTTAATGCTGATCTAACCAGCAGAAGACACGAGCAGGGTTTAAATCCCAGTTGTAACACTGCGTTACAATGAGCCCCTATTAGAAATATGCCATTATATTCTATACTTTTATGAATTCTTTTGAGAAACCATGAGAAAAGGGTGAATAATGACTGAGAGTTAATGTTCAGATATTATTAATTATTATTATGTTTTGAACTATGCTGTATAGCTGTATTTAGCGATGTGTTTGTAGTCAAACTCAAAAATGCTTATATTTTTAATTATTAAAAAATGCCATTATTTTATTTACAAAATATTTTAGTTTTTCTTGTATATTTCTTTGATTATATCAGGTAACATTTTAAGCTGTCATTTGGTCATGTTACATTGTTATAATGTACCCCACCTACGGGGCATGTTGTCACATTTCACTTCCATTCTTTCAGGGTAAATCAAGAAAAAAGTATACACTGTATTAATCAAACAAAACCACATAATTATACTAGAGATGTGTGCAATTAATGTGGGAAAAAAGAAATACTCTGAACCCCAAGTGGATTTACACAAACTGAAAAAGTCAAAAAGCATTAGGTTGTGCCCCGCTCTCCCCTACAAATTATAACTTGCATTACAAAAATAAACAGAATATACAGAACAACCACTTCTCTTTTATTTAGCCTACACATTTCAAGTTAACGAAAATGAACAATAGACAGCAATTACTTGGTTTAATTTACCAATTACTTGCATAAAAAAAACAATAATAATATAGAGAAATTGTTCTGTGCATCCGGGCCACGACTTTACATTCAGCCTTTGGAGGAGACTTTCGGTATAATGGACCGTCGTCAGTGACGCAATCGCACTTCAAATGTGGCCTTCAGAGGTGCAGCTTTAACATTGGGACACCCTTCGTAGTGCCGCTGTGACGCAATCGCACTTCAAACGCGGCCTTCAGAGGGTGCAGCCTTCACATTGGGACAGCCTTCGTAGTGCCGCTATGACGCAATCGCACTTCAAATGCGGCCTTCAGAGGGTGCAGTCTTCACATTGGGGCAGCCTTCGTAGTGCCGCTATGACGCAATCGCACTTCAAATGAGGCCTTCAGAGGGTGCAGTCTTCACATTGGGACAGCCTTCGTAGTGCCGCTATGACACAATCGCACTTCAAATGCGGCCTTCGAAGTGCGCCCCTTCACTTTGAGACACAGCTTGTGTAAGTGAGTTTGTCTTTTGTGCTGATGGTGATTGCTGTGCTGATGAGGTGCAGGTGTACGTGATCAGTATTCTGGTGAAGGAGTATGCTGTGATTGGGTGATGGTGGAGCCTGGCATGTCTGTAACAACAGAAACAGAGGGGTGATGAGGCTTCAACAAAGAGACATGGAAGGTAGGATGAATTCTGTACTGAGGGGTAACTGAAGTTGATAGGTGACAGGGTTGATCTGCTTGACGATGGGAAAGGGGCCAATGAATCTGGGATTTAGTTTCCGGCAAGGCAGCTGCAGCCTGATGTCCCTGGTGGACAGCCAGACCTTCTGTCCTGGTTGGTATGCTGGGACATTGGAACGACAAAGGTCGGCTGTCATTCTACATCTGCGCAGGGCCCGTTGAAGCTGGTGGTGTGCGGAGTCCCAGACCCTTTCGCTATCTCGGAACCAGTAGTCAACCGCTGGCACATCCGACGGTTCCCCTGACCAGGGGAACAACGGGGGTTGGTAACCGAGTACACACTAGAAGGGTTTGAGTACGGTGGTGGGTTGCTGTAGGGAGTTCTGTGCGTACTCAGCCCAACCCAGGAACTGGTTCCAAGAGTCCTGGTGGCTGTGACAGAAGATACGGAGGAAGCAACCAATCTCTTGGATCTTCCACTCCGTCTGCCTGTTGGTCTGTGGATGGTACCCAGAGAAGAGGCTGACGGTCACACCTAGGAGTGAGAAGAAGGCTTTCTATACCCTGGAGATAAATTGCGGCCCTCTATCTGACATGATGTCCTCTGGAATCCCGTAATATCTGAAGATATGGTTGAACATAAGTTCAGCAGTCTCCATGGCTGTGGGCAAACCCTCCTAAGGAATCATACGTCATGACGTGAATCTGTCAATTATCACTAATATGCAGGTACAGTTATCAGAAGCAGGGAGGTCGGTAATGAAGTCTACTCCTAGGCGTGACCAGTGTCTGTTGGGAACGGGCAGAGGATGGAGTTTTCCGGAGGGAAGATGCCGAGGGCTCTTAGAGATGGTGCATTCCTTACATCCTTGCACGTACCTTCTGATGTCAGCTGCCATGTTCGGCCACCAGAAGTGCTCCTTTAGCAGCGAGAGGGTTTCATTGACCCCAGGGTGGCCAGTGCCCAATGATGTGTGGGATGTGTGGATAAGAGGAGAGCGTGGGTGGAGGCATTGGAGGAGGGGATGGTTTCTTCGGACCAGAGAGTTTTTCAGGCAAAATGGGACCAGATTTTTCCACATTTTCTTCAGGATTGTAGAGATGGGATAAGGTGTCCGCCCTAATATTCTTTGATCCAGGACGATAGGAAATGGTGAAATTGAAGCTGGTAAAGAACAATGCCCAACGCGCCTGTTGTGGGTTTAGTTGCTTGGCGTCGCTTAGATACTCCAGATTCTTGTGGTCAGTTAGAACGGATGTTGAGCACCCTCCAACCAATGCCTCCACTCCTCAAGGGCCAGCTTGATGGCCAGAAGCTCCCTGTTGCCAGTGTCATAGTTGACCTCCGCTGGGTTGAGTTTGCGGGAGAAGAAGGCACATGGATGGAGTAAACTTGGGTTTCCCTGCTGCTGGGACAAAATCTCTCCCACTCCGGTGGTCGAGGCGTTGACCTCAACGACAAAGGGTTTCTCAGGGTCTAGATGCACAAGGAGGGGAGCGGTGGTGAAGGCTTCTTTTAGGGTTTTGAAGGCTTGGTTGGCGGCTGGGGTCCAGGACAGAGACTTGGGCTTGTTATGCAGGAGGTGGGTAAGTGGACTGGAAATGATAATATAGTCTTGGATGGAACGGCGGTAGAGGTAGAAATTGGCAAATCCTAGGAATCTCTGGAGTTCTTTGACGGTTGTGGGTGTGGGCCAGTTCCTGATGGCATCCACCTTCCCCTTGTCCATCCGGATACCACTGCTGTTGATGTTGTAGCCAAGGAACTGCACTGAGGGTTGATGGAACCAGCATTTCTCCGCTTTGAGGAATAGATGGAACTCGTTTCAGGACCTCCGCAACGTGGTGGCGATGTTCGGCCATGCTCTGGGAGTATATCAGGATGTCATCGATGTATACCAGCACGAACTTGTAGAGAAACTCCCGGAGCACCTCATGGATGAAATCCTGGAATACGGAGGGGGAAGTAGATGGGCGGATGTAACCTTGTGCTAGAGCCTCCTTGATGTATTCCTCCATGGCCTTCTCCTCCGGTAGAGACAGGGGGTATATCCTCCCACGGGGCACTGACTCACCCGGAAGCAGCTCGATGGCACAGTCCCATGGCCAGTGTGGAGGCAGCTTGGAGGCTCGCTTGGGGCAGAAGACGTCGCTGAAGAGGGCGTAACATGGAGGGATGTCCACCGAATGCTTCTCTACTGGGCTTTCGATGGATGTGGCGTAGACAGACAGATCTTCGGGACGTGGAGAGGGTGGAATAGGGAAAGCAGAGAAACAGTTCAGAAAGCAGCTGTCGCCCCACTTCAGGATCTCACCGGTCTTCCAGGAGATGACTGGGTTATGCTGCTCCAACCATGGGCGCCCTGGAACCACTTCAGCTGTGGATTCCTCCGGAACCAGCAGATGTTGTTGTTCAATGTGAAGGACACCCACTTTAAGCTGTACTGGACCGACACTGAAACGCACTTGTCTTCTGCTGAAGGGTCTTCCAGTTATCGAGTGGATCTGGTAGACGGACGGCGTGGCTGTTGTCTTGAGCTTGAGCTGATGGCAGAGGGCGCCATAGATGAAGTTGCCGGCTGACCCTGGTGTTCTTTGAGACACGACTGCATATGAGTGGCGAAGCGGATGGAGAGTTGGATGAAGCGTTCGAGGCCAAATGGAATCCTTGTATGCAGCGAGATTTAACCGCACTAGTGGATCCAATCCTTGTTGATAAGAGGTTAACAGGGACTGTTCATTCCATCCACTGGCGGCAGCGAGTGTTCTGAATTGAAGAGCATACTCATTCACAGTCATAGAGCCTTGTTTTAAATGGTACAATTGCTCACCAATTGAAGAATCCCAGGCAGGTTTCTCGAAAACCTCTTTGAAGTGGGAGACAAAACTGGTGAGTGACTGAGTAATGGGATTATTCTGGGACCAAAGAGTTTCAGCCCAACGAAGCGCCTTACCGTTTAACTGGGAAATGATAAATGCTACCTTAGCGTGGTTATCGGGGTATAGGTGCGGTTGCATCTACAGGACCAGCGAACATTGCAGAATGAATCCGCTGCAATCCTCTGCCGAACCAGAGGAGGGAGCCGGTTTTGCCATGGGACTGACGTACACAGGAAGTGAAGGAGAGACGGCGGTGTTGACGGAGGTGGTCGCTGGTGGAGGTGCTGGTGGATTCGAAGTAAGTGCTCGGCGTACAGCGTCCACAAGCTCTTGAAATGGATCCAGGGTGCTCATTCTGGTGTTCAGCGCTTGGGTCCGATCTGTTACAATACAGAAGGGACAGAGTCCATAAAGTAGGGACGGCTGGCCATTGCCATCTTGGCAGCGTGTCACTCCCGGATAACAGGAAATGGGCAAAGAGGCAGGACGTGGGTGGAGCTGAGGTGACGTGATGACTAACAGACAGCAGATAAATGGCTATCCACCTGTCACTCAAAGTGGCCATGCCTTAATTATGAAGAACTTTAAGGCTTTATAGACCTGGTCGGCAATACTCGGAACGCCCACAAAAATGTCATATCCGCTTATGCCGTGGGGCAAAACAATCCATTAGAATGAATGCACGTAGGCCTGGTTAGATGCTTTATCTTTACTCTTTGTAATGATTACGATTTATTTTTGCTTGGTGCAGTGCCGAAAAGTTGCCATGTGACGTTCTGCACCTCTGGTAAGTAAAAAACCCTGATCTAAAGTTTTATACTGCCAAATAAACAGACGGAGCCAATCGTCAATTCCAAAAGCCTGTTCAATACGTCCATTACAATTAAACATTTGCACTACATGATATGCTGGTATTATTGTAAAGATTAAAAAAGAGATTTCATTCATTGCAATGGCAGAAGTTTTGTTGAACAAAACGCCAATAAAGTTGTACTTGTCACGGGACTCGAACTGCGTCAGAAATGCAGTCAATTTATCGTTAAAGCAGTTTTTTCCACGATGAGCGATCACATAGCCACATAATGCGTGAGGTTATTAATGTGCAAAACATTCAAAAGTCTTCTTTATTTCATGATGGGAAGAGCTGGTCTCATATTTCTGCTTCAAGCTTACAAGCTGATAGTCACATTGCGACACTGTTCATTCTCTCGTAAAAATGCATGCTGCTCCCACAAATATTTACACTACATAATAGCTAGTGTGGGATTACAAATTTAAGAATATGTTTAAAGTACATTGTATTTAGCATTTAATTAGTCTGCTATTCAAAGTTTTCAGGCCAGTTCCTGTTTCTCTTCATTTTAAGTAAAATGAGCACCATTTGTCTGTAATGGCTCTTGGAGCCCCTGAGTGATTTAATTGTCATCTATGCATTTGAATGGCACTGTTATACTGATTGGATTAGAACTAGTGATTGGTCATTGCTTTGTTTAGAATTGTCTCCTCCCCTACTGTGTGAACACCTTTTAAGGACTACCCACTGAATGCCTATAAAATGCAATGTACAACTCCCTTAGTTAAACTTGTTGGATGACGTCAGCTGAAGAACAGCACGGTTCTCAATAAAGAGTAATGTCTGCTTGAAAAATATTCCAACGTCTCCTGGTCTCTTCTTCAAACGAGGAAAAGAAGTTCACAACAGTTTTGGTTTTGTGACCCAGATAGAGCTCCTCACCTAAATCCAGACTCCAGATTGAAACTTCAAGCTCCAAGATCTGACTACGTTCCAGACTGATTTTTTTCTGTACAACCAAGGGTTGGTAAGTGTAACTCTATCCAAAAGAACCTTAAAGACCAGTACAAATTTGTTTTTCCTCTGCGCCGCCGCTATAGAAGAGTTAACAGACAGTTGTAGGGTTTGGTTAACTCATAAGTTATCATATATAACTCATTAGGAAACTTAAGTTATCCTCTAAAAAGTTTGTTTTAAAGATGAGTTACCCTCTGTTTCAGACAGGGAAGATTAGCATTGAGCTAATAGTGGTTTAAGCCTCTGTTTTCAGGCAGGGAAGAATTGTTTAAGCCTCTGTTCAGGCAGGGAAGAATTTGTTTTAAGCCTCAGGCAGGGAAGATTAGCATACAGGCTAATTGTTGTGTTGTCCTCTGTTTTTGCGAAGGAAAGTTAACAATAGTTGATCTGTGTTAACAAGTCTGTTGATCAGAGAAGTTTTAGTGTTTTGATTGTGTGGTAACAAAGAAACTCACAACAATGTTTAGAAAGAATACTAAACTTATCCCAACAACTGAAAAAGGTGGTCTCACAGCTCCTTTGTGGACAGATAGTGAATTCAAATCACAGTTAGGAGTGCAAATGGATTTAATTGTCACAGAGAAAGTTAGCCAAGAACTAACGCAGAAATATGAGATCCATCCAGACAAGATTTAATCGATTGATGAAAGTAAAAAAGTTTTAGGAGCATGTATTCGCAAGAACAATGTGAAAGGCATTATTTGTTGTCAGAGAGAATTTGGTTTAGCACTAGCTAGACAACAGTCTCAGCATATCTCAGAGCTAGAGAAACAGAACGAGCTCTCTGCTAGAGTAGCATCTTTGACTAAGAAATTGAACCGCAACAAAGCTGCAGAGAAAACTGATGTGAATGAAGTTAGTCAGCCTGATAACGTTTATCCTGACTTGCAAGCTTTCTTTGAAACAGATGTAGCGATTCAATCAGTATCTGATGTGCCTGTTGATTCAGTGAAAGTATGTGGCGCTAGGAAAAGGTCTCAGGGAATTGAGGTAATTGAAAGTATTCCTGCTAATTCTGTTGTCCAAGATCAAACTGCCAAATTGCTAGGACCTAGAGATATAGAAAGATTATCCCAGAGCTTGCCCTCAGCACGTACAAATTGTTCTGAATTTAGAAGGACATTGTTATGCAAAATGCGTCTCTACGACATGTCGTTAACAGAAGTCACACAGCTGATGTCACAGATTCTAACTGAATCTAAATTCAAAAGTTTTGAGTCTGCTGTTACTTCTGAAACACAACATGTAAAGTCGATTTGCGAGAAGGTGTTTTGAAAATTCTAAAGAATATCATGGGACCCAAAATAGACTGGTCCAGAATCACTAACTGTGTGCGAAGGAAACAAGAAACTGTGAGCGAATTCACAGAATGACTGAAGTTTTGTTAGAGGATGAAATGACTCATGGTTGTTTTACGCTTACATACGGAGCTACGAATTAAATAGCAGAAACTCCCATTGAGAATGCAGAATTGGAGTTGTTTGTTGATGGTTCAGCTCAAAGGATTGAAGGTAACATTACAGCAGCTACAGTGTTGTCACATTCATATCTCATATTTTCCTTGTACCATTAAAGGGTAACTAAACCCTAAACCAACTTTTTTTAGTTAATGATCTGCAAGGCTTTATTAGTCCTGTTCATTGATTCAAGTAAATGTTTTGACATTTGAGTATAAAGGGTTTTAATTTTACAATGGTGTAAAACCGTCTGAGTGCTGCCCTCTTAAGGTTGAACGGTGGCTACTGCAGTTGAATTTTCCCATTGTACGTTGTAGGTCATCGAGACGTAGGATGGTTCTTCCAACAGCTCACTACCCAAGCCCCTGGCACGAGCTCACCACACCCTCAGAAATGTTTTCCCCAATCACATGATGAGAATGGCTTCACTCCAGAATGAACTGTCATGTTACATGAAGTAGAAACATTATGAATGAAACTCACTTGACACTTGCTATCAACATTCTATAGAAGAAAATACGGTTAAAGGTGTTTCTTGCAATATTTTTGCCGCCCGTCATGTGTACAGATAATTTCCATACATGAGACTCGCTTTCAAAACCCTGCCAGGCAAGTGGTTACCGTGGTAACGAACAACTCTGTTCATTCTCTCTTGCACTGCTGCTTCGCTAGCATCCTCGGCATCGGGAGTTAACGCAGTTTGAGGCAGCGGCTTGAATTGATAAGGCTCTGACCCTGTGTCCACAGACAATTCACCCTCCTCCACTTCAGGTGAAGGTGGGGGAGAATGACCGCTCTGTTGCAAAGCTACTGGCATCACTCCAGTCATTCTCCATCTTTGCGAGTCAGACAGCTGTCAATCAATCTGTCACTGCGGGTCTCAGGTGCTCGCCCACCGCTCAACCCCACTCTCGGTTCGTCCCCTCTGTCTCTGCTGGGCTCTGCCCACTTTTCCAGCATTGTTCAAATATTGCCAGAGGGTGGAGTTAGGGTCTGAACAGGGGCTGAGTTGTATCACGTGGATGAATATGCATATGTAAATGATATGCAGATGAGGATATGCATAGTAAAACTAGGCGTTGTAAGCTCCATATATGGTTATTTCAGGGAGGAGACGGGGTGGAGATGCACCTACACACAATCTTCCACTGACTAGTAATATAAAGGGAATTTTGCACAGGTTCTGGTGTACGCATGGTTTTATAAATCTGAATACTTTTACGCAAAATCTAGCTTTTATGTGTATGCACACTTTTAGAATGAAATCTACATAAGTTTTATAAATGAGCCCCCAGATTGTCAGATTTCTTAAAGGAGTCATGAGACAAAAAAATGTCCTGATATTTTGACAGCAGATGTTATTGCACAATAAAAGACATACAGTGAATTTCAAAACTTAAAGTTTCCTCTCCAGTCCAATAAGATAATTTATTGTTTTCATTAATCAACAATGTCTTATTTCCAAAAACGTTTTTCAGAGAACATAAAAGGCATTTCATGAAGAAAAAAAAACCTAACACTTTAAAATCAGCACCAAATGACTGTTAAATTGAAGTTCACAGTTGGCAAATGTTTGATTTGTAAATAGGCTATGATTTTATGTAACATGTTATATAGGGGAGGGCAGGGCACAACCTAACACAGGGTTAGTTGTAACACACATGGTTTAAAACTTTCCACACATGCCAGGATGACCAAACTTAGTGTATTTACTAGTTGCCATATCAACATTATTTAGAGGAAAAATTGCACCAAAATTAAAAAATCTTTGGAAGATAAACCTGAACATTTATTTAACCATAGCAAAAGTAAATCCTACTTAAGTTTATTTTTCATCTCAGTTTTTTTTGTGTTTATTTAAAATAAGACAAATCTGATATTGTTTTAATCTTACATTTTAATCTTATATTGTTGAGATGGTTCTTTAATGCTGATCTAACAGCAGAAGACACGAGCTGGAGTTAAATGCCAGTTGCTCAGGTGGGGCATGTTGTCACATTGAGTTACAACGAGCCCCTATGAGAAATATGCTATTATATTCTATACTTTAATTAATTCTATTTATAATTCTATTCAGAAATTATAATTATTATGTTTTGCAATATGCTGTATAGCTTTGTTTTGCGGCGTTTTTGATGTCAAACTAAAAAAAAAATTTAATTTTAATTATGAAAAAATGACATTATATGAAAAAGTTGATAATTTATTTTATTGACAAAATATTTTATTTTGTCTTGTATATATTTTTAATTATATCAGATAACATTTTAAGCTGTCATATGGTCATGTTACAATGTGCCCCACCTATGGGGCATGTTGTCACATTTCACTTCCATTCTTTCGAAGTATATCAAGAAAAAATTATACACTGTATTAATGAAACAAAACCACATAATTGTACTAGTGTGAAATTAATGTGGAAAAAATCTGAACCCCAAGTGGATTTACACAAACTGAGAAAGTCAAAAAGCGTTCTTGTGCCTCGCTCTCCCCTGAAGACTGAAGCGACAGTTTTAAGTTTCATTTTCGTTTCGTATAGTTTGTACAGAGCTATAAAAAGAAATATATAACTTTTAAACATTTCATTTAACGTTGATGGATCTTAATGTTTGTCTTCATATATTTTAACTGTTTATTATTTGGACATAGACGGCGGTTGTTGACAGTCGAAATTACGGTAGGCTACCTGGTTATTATATTTACTGCGCATTTATTGTCGACAATTAACTAGCTACTGATCCATTAGAGAAAAGGGAAAATCTGTCTTTTAGTCTTGTACTTACCGAAAACCGTGAGCTTTGTGAGCGGTCAACCTCTCCGCACGTCTCTCTCTCTCTCTCTCTCTCTCTCTCTCTCTCTCTCTCTCTCTCTCTCTCTCTCTCTCTCTCTTTTGGTGTGCTTAATGTTACCTTGTGAAAGAGAAGAGAGTGCAACATTGTAACAACTTAAATCCCTGTTTCGAATAAGTCTGATAATAACTAGGCCTATTGTTATGTTGTAGCCTAGGCCTACTGCACAGACAGGACACGAAAATTATTAATATTATGTAGTATATAAAATACAGAAAAATGTAACATGTTCATGGCTCAAGCAAAACCTGGACAACCGTTTTTAGGCACAGGCGAACTAGGCGGTCGCCTAGGGCGCCATCAGCTGAAGGGGCGCCAATGAACGCATATCAGGGGGGTGTGTGTAAAGGGTGTCAAGATTGCCGCCCCCACTGGTTCCCCTAACACTATTGGGATAGAGTACTGTCAATCAGACGATTCCTATATTGGTTCAGACTACTGTCAATAACTGTTGTTACATGTAAAGTTTGCATTTGGAGTGCTCAACACCTTTAGATCAAAGAGCTCGGTCAAAGCTTTGGCACGGTAACGCTTTTTTTAACCACACAATAAAGCTAAATTCAATGGCCAATTAAAAATACAGGTAGCTACAATAAAAAGTGCACAAATCTGTATTTTGTAAGGGCCGTATTAGTGGCAGTCGAGAAATCACGCTGTGAAATGGGCAGATGTAATATTGCTCGGTGTGTATTATAGAGGCAAGATATAGGCTAACCACACTCACGTTAGCATTTCATGATATTATTATATTTTGACTCTATGCTTTCTTCTCTTGCACCTCCAAAAGGTGAGCGTTTTTGCGCCAATGCATTGTTAAAGGATCAGTGTGTAATTGTCCCATATAAAACTTTAATGGCCAATTTAAAAATAGTATAATAAAATGTGCTAATTCACAATATTTATTACATCCTTTATTAAACCGCTTTGTCGAATTGAATGCATCTTTACGGGTGGTGTTGAAAGCTGAATAGATTCATTCAGTTCTAATAGTGTCGTACGGCAGCGTTGCATTATTTAAAGGGGAAGCGTCAATGAGAAACAAAGACCGCGCTGAATCAATATTTATTCTCATGTGACTGGTCAAGCTTTTATACGTAGTTTCCAAATTGTATTTGTATATATTTGTTAATAAGGATTACAGTACCAAAATGGTATGTGTGTATGTATTTGTTAATAAGAATTAAAATTAAAACCAGTAATACCATGTTGCTTTTTAAGATTTGGCTGGGGGGTGCCAATAAGAATTTTGCCTAGGGCGTCAAAATGGCTAGAAACGGCCCTGTGGACAAGCACAAAATAAATGTATTAAAAAATTATGAAACGTCCACTGACTGAGGTTGTCCAATCAGCCAACAAAAGTCCCCTTTTTTTGTAGGCTTTTAGATTTATGTTTTTGTTTTTATTTTATATGACTCAAGTGTAAAAACACACCAGTTTAACATCAGCTGAAATACAAATACAAACAGGCTATAACCCTCTATGGTACGCAGTGTTGCCACAGTTACTTTGAAAAAGTAACTTAGTTGCTTTACAGATTACTTGATTTTAAAAGTAACTAAGTTACTTTACAGATTACTTGATTTTAAAAGTAACTAAGTTAGATTACAAGTTACTTTATTAGTTACATTCATCAGTTGCCAACAACACCTCAAGCCTGGTTTTACCAGACTCTCGTACATTTCATTTGTACATAGCTGGCCACTCTCCATTGACAAGCGTTTACTTCCTTGAAGGCGGGTACTCTGTTGAATTTTAAAACTATTGGATCTGCCAAGAGTCACTCTGGATCTGCCTAACCAATCGCTAACGTTTGGTCGTGACATATGTCACGCGCCGTTCGTCTTTGATTCTCACATTAACTGAGCATACCACCTCAGTGTCAGTGATAAAACCTCGTGCATTCGGATTGTGATTTATTCACGGTGGAGAGGAGAGTTTTGTGATCGGAACGTGCTGCTCTCGTGGTGCATATCTCGTGCAATCATAACATGATTGTATGCTGTCAATAAAATGTCATATGCTTGGTATGATAAGTGTAATATTTGCTCGTTTGCACACTGGCTAAACTAGCTTTCATTCAATGATTGACGCTCACACGAGGCATTCTGAACTCGTTGTTTTTTTCGCCATCCTAGATAATCCCAGTCTCGCGAGAGCACCGGGATCTTGCCCGAGGGCTACGGTGTCCCTTTGGGGACATACAGTCAGGATGTTACATCGCCCTTCTTAAGAGAAAAATAGCATTAGCTAAACACACATAACATGAAATTCAATGAACAGAACACTTGTGCTTTATGCACGATAGAGAGAGTCTGAAAAATACATTCTGTGGTCCTTAGTGCCATTGCTGTAATGTAAACAGGTACAGTCATCAGTTAAATGACATGAGCCATGGGTGTAAACAAGTCAATGGTGTTCTCATTAGAAAGTAAGGCTTTCCTTTCTTGTAGGCTTTATGTGGACTCTGTTTTCCCAACAGTACTTTTAATCAAATAATAAACACAAAATGAAAGTAAAAGCGGCAGCCCCTCACGGACGACTGCCGCGCACAAACATAACAAAACACAACTTAAAATCCAGGCCTGGTCCTCTCTCGTCCTTCACCGGTGTCGCTCGTCCTTATATGCCTCCGTGCTCCCTCATGAGAGGACTCGAGACCGGTGTGTCTCAATCACGCACACCGGTGTCGCTCGCTCGTCCACCTCGCCACACTCCGGTTTTAACTTCTGGACATTCGTCAGCGCTGCCACACACTCGCATCTTTCACCGCCGCCATAACTGAACTACAACTCAAACTAGCGCACGACATCAACGTCATCGCTCTTACTGTTTTTTAACAACAGTAAGTACTCAAATACAACAGTTTAACAATTGTTTTGTTTTTTTTTTTTAACAACAATAAGTACTCAAATACAACAGTTTAACCATTTTTTTCCTGTGAGGGCAGCGATCCGCCTACACCCTTTACATTATAAGTCGAGGACTTGTCTTGGCCTGGATATACGGCCAGACCTTGGCCTGTTGTTGGTCTGTTGGTCGTGGGTGGTCTGCAATTTCAGCGTGTGGTGACTGTGTGTTGTCGGTGTGTGTGTGTCTGTATGTTGTGTGTCTTTGGCGCCTTGGGCGTCTCTGCTTTCGCGGAGGTGCCAGCGATTACGTCGGAGAGTCTGTCCGTCTCCTGTTTGTATGTGGTAGCTCTTGGGTGTGTGTGCATGTTGTGTTACCGTTGCAGGTCTCCAGGAGCCATCCTCCTGACGGAAACGGATAGGTGTGCCAACAGGTAGGTGGGGCAGTGGCTTGGTGCCTCTATTGAAGTAAACTTGTTGGCGGTGTTGGCATGCTTTTCGCCTGTCGTGAACGGCTTTCTGGGGCACTACCTGTGGTTGCAGATGCCTACTGGTCGCTGGAAGTATGGAGCGTAATCGTCGGCTCATTAAAAGTTGGGCAGGTGATTGGTGGTTGTCCACTGGAGTGTTCCTGTATTCCAACAGGGCGAGGTAGGGGTCTGTGTTTCCGGCTTTTGCCTTGTCCAGGATGCGCTTCGCTGTCTGGACAGTTTTTTCAGCGAGGCTGTTACTCTGTGGGTAACGCGGACTTGTGGTGGTGTGGGTGAAGTGCCACGTGTTTGCGAAACGGCGGAACTCCTCAGAGCTGTAGCATGTCGCTGATGACTGTCTCTGCGATGCCGTGACAAGCAAATGCAGACTTGAGTTTGGTGATTACTGCAAGTGAGGTGCAGCTCGTAAGCCGCTCCATTTCAAAGAATCTACTGTAGTAGTCTACAATAACGATGAAGTTTTGGGTGTTCCATGTGAAGAGGTCTGTACCCACCACTTGCCATGGTCTCTCAGGTATGTCGTCTGACCGCAAGGGTTCTTTGGGGTTGGCATCTCGTCGTTCCTGGCATATACTGCACTGCTCTACTGTCGCTTCTATCTGCTTGCCCATCCCGGGCCAGAACAGGAGGTCTCGCGCTCTGTGCTTGCTTTTCTCCACGCCCATGTGCCCTGCGTGTATGCACTGAATAATGTCTCCTCTAAGGCTCTGTGGGACTAAGATTTTCTCACCTTTGAATAGTATTCCTTCCATTTCGGAAAACTCGTCTCTGTGATTCCAATATTCTTGGATGCTGGGCGGGCATTTCCTCCTTTCGTCAGGCCATCCGTTCTGTGTGGTTCTTCTGAGTTTAGTGAGCTGTATATCTTGTGCTGTAGCGTCTTTGATCTCCAGTAGCTTGCTGTCACTTACTGGAACAGTACTTATGAGTGTGTGTACTTGCGCTTCCATGCTCTCCATGAGGCTGCTGTCTTGGTGCTCGATGGACTTCCGGGACAAGGTGTCGGCCACTGGGATGTCCTTTCCGGGGCGGTGGATGATGTGGATGTTGTACTTCTGTAGCTGTAATATCATCCTCTGTAGCCGCGGTGGTGCTGCAGCCAGCGGTTTTCGGAGGATTGCTTCTAGAGGTTTGTGGTCCGATTCTACAATCACTTTTCGGCCGTACATGTACTCGTGGAAGCGCTTACATGCGAATAAAACTGCATACAGCTCCTTTTCTATCTAAGCGTAATTCACTTCGGTGCTGTTGAGTGACTTGGACGCGTAGGCAATGGGTTTTTCATCCTGGAGCATGACAGCGCCGAGGCCACATTTTGATGCGTCTACTTGGAGTCTCAGTTCTTTCTGGGGGTCAAAGTACGCAAGCACGGGGTGATGTGTTATCAGTTTTTTCGTCTGCGCGAATGCTTCGTCGTGGTTTTTGTCCCATAGGAATTCACTATCCTGTTTCAGTAGTTGACGTAGTGGTGCATTTATCTCAGAGAGCCGTGGTGCGAATCTGGCCAAATAGTTAATCATCCCGAGGATGGTTTACAACTCCCCTTTACTCGTGGGTGGCTGCATTTCTTGTATTGCTTTCACCTTCGCCGGGTCCGGCTTGACGCCTTCACTCGAGAGTGTGTGTCCGAAGTAACTGACCTCTGATACACTTATTTGGCATTTATCGGGATTTAACCTTACCCCTCTTTCTCTTGTGCGTCGCAGCATGGCCCTGAGGTTGTTGTCATGTTCAAACTTTGTTTTGCCGAAGACAAGTATGTCATCGACAATGGCGGCTACCCCTGGGAGGCCTTCGTAAGTCTCGTTGACGCGCCTTTGGAATTCGTCTTGAGCTGAATTGATTCCGAACGGCAGCCTCAGGAACCTGTATCTGCCAAAGGGGGTGTTAAACGTTGTTAGCAGGGATGACTCTGTGCTCAGCTTTATGGCCTAATAGCCTGATCTGGCGTCAAGAACGCTGAAGTACTTTGCTCCAGCGAGCTTTGTCGTGACATCTTCTAAAGTTGGTAAGGGGTAGTGGGGCCTTTGTATTGCCTTATTGAGGTCTCTGGGATCCAGGCAGACTCTCAGCTTGCCAGTCTGGGGTTTTTCTACAACTACGAGGGCATTGACCCATTCTGTGGGCTCTGTCACTTTGCAGATCACGTTGCTCTCTTCCATCTTGTCAAGCTCCTTTTTTAGTCTGTCTCGCAGGGCGATTGGTACTCGTCGTGGGGGGTATACTACCGGTGTGGCGTACGGGTCGACATGGAGGTTGCACTCCCCTGGGAACTCCCCTATGCCCTGGAACACGTCTGTGTATTCTCTAAGGAGGCTGTCTGTGTCTGTGCATGGCTTCATTTCATCCTCGGCCACAGCCAGTATCAGATTAATAAGCTTAAGGTCTAGGCTAGCTCTCATTCCTAGAATGGGCGGTGCTTTAGTGTCTACTATGTAAAATTCCAGCACGATAGAGGTATTTTTGTACTTGCACTTCAGATGACAGGTGCCCTTCACTTTTAGGAACTCACCACCATAGCCGGAGATCTTTTGAGTGGCTTGTTTTATGGCAGTATCTCTAAACAGTCTTTCAAATATGTGTACAGGAATTGCATTGGTCTGTGCACCAGTGTCAATTTTCAATTTAATTTTCTGAGTTCCGATTTCGATTTCAGCATAAGCTTGTTCGTTGCATTTTCCTGTATTTTCAGTTGTAAGACCATCAATAAAAAGTTCTACCTGCTCATCTTCGGTGTCTTCATCCACAGTGTATATCACCTTTCTTGTATGGGTGTTTGTGTGTTGTTTTAATTTGCAGACTTTTGCAAAGTGGTTGAGTTTTCTGCATTTCATGCACTGCTTGCCTTTGGCTGGACAGGCGCCGTCTTTAGTAGTGTGCGGGCCTCCACATCGGTCACATTCTCTGTGTGCAGTGGCGAATTCTCTCGGCCTGGCTTTATAGCTCGTGTGTGTCCGTCTGTGCTCCGGTTTTCTATTTATGCCGTGTACAGCGTCAGTATTGAGGTCTCGGCCTCCAACCATATCTTTGAGTTGGACTTGTGCTATCTCATGCGAGTGCGCGATGTCGATGGCTTGATCTAACGTTAGCTCCGCGCCGTGGCTAAGCAACTTCTCCCGCACTCGCGGCGAGTTTGTAGCAAACACAATGCGGTCTCGTACCATCTCGTCGCTGTTGGGGTACCCACAGTCCTTAACTAACAGCTTTAGCTCCGTGACGAAGTGTTCAAAAGTTTCTCCATCTCCTTGCGTTTTCTCATGGAAACGATATCTTGCGTAAATCGGGTTAGACTTTGGTGTGAGATATGCGGTGTACTTATCGTAGTATGTTTTTCAGTTTCTTTGCGTCTTCATCTGTTAGTGTCCATGTGTTGAAAACGTCCCGTCCTTTCTCCCCGATCCATAAAAGGAGGTAGCTGCATTTGTCTTGTTCTTGTTTTCCTGTAAGGGTCCGGAAAATATTAGCTCTGCGTGCTGTTTGAAACGCCGCCATGCCTCCGGTAAATTAGCTGAATCCCAATCCATCTTAGGTGCTGGGACGCCGAAACTATCCATATTTGCGTATTAAAGCCTCTACTCTGACACCATGTAATATTTGCTCGTTTGCACACTGGCTAAACTAGCTTTCATTCAATGATTGACGCTCACACGAGGCATTCTGAACTCGTTGTTTTTTTCGACATCCTAGATAATCCCAGTATCGCGAGAGCACCGGGATCTTGCCCGAGGGCTACGGTGTCCCTTTGGGGAGATACAGTCAGGATGTTACAATAAGAATAAATGCTGCCGTGAATAACAGCCCAATTCAAATGTTTACGTGCTTTTCTTCTTTTATTTTTTAAGGTGATGAAATATTTTGCTCTTGTAAACACTTGCCAGTATTTAAAGAAATACAAGTCTAGAAATGCAAATTACAGATCACGCAACCGCACAGTGCTCTGAAAGGGTCTATAAAGGATATGAACAGTGAGTTTTGAAGTGATATATTCTTGAAAACTCAGAGATGTGGATTCGGACAGCAATTACATTACCACACGACCTTGGTGTTTGTCAAAAGCAGTCGATAATTCAGCCTGGGTTTTTCTCGCGGGTGGTGGGAGACGGACGGCTTCAGCAACTCCTTCACCACTAACGGAGCGAGCTGAAAAATACTTTTCCCGGACCACAACATCAGCAGTACAGCAGTGATTGTTCTTGCTCCGTGTAACGGGAGTTCGTTTGTTCAGGGAAGAAGGAGGCGGGAACCGGCGAACGTTTAACAACTTTTAATCAAATAATAAACACAAAATGAAAGTAAAAGCGGCAGCCCCTCACGGACGACTGCCGCTCACAAACATAACAAAACACAACTTAAAATCCAGGCCTGGTCCTCTCTCGTCCTTCACCGGTGTCGCTCGTCCTTATATGCCTCCGTGCTCCCTCATGAGAGGACTCGAGACCGGTGTGTCTCAATCACGCACACCGGTGTCGCTCGCTCGTCCACCTCGCCACACTCCGGTTTTAACTTCTGGACATTCGTCAGCGCTGCCACACACTCGCATCTTTCACCGCCGCCATAACTGAACTACAACTCAAACTAGCGCACGAAATCAACGTCATCGCTCTCAGCCACTCCCTCTGTTCGTTGATTGGACCGGTAAAAAAATGTTCAGGGGAAAACCTAAGCATACACCGCAGTCCCAGACGTTGTACTGAAGGAAAATGAAAATTGAGCGGAAGTACGTAGGAGGGCGGAGCCAGGCTACAACACCTCTGCAGCCTCAACATAAAAATGACAACCGTTTTTGCCAACACTTTATTGGAAGTGCATTTTTAACAGTAACGTCAATCTCCAAAAAATTTTTTTTTTACTAATTTTATCAAATCTAAACATGTTAATGAAAAGGTACAAATTACTTTGTGTTCTTATTAAATACATTTATGAAAAAAATGTATATGTAATTTTTAATTTATATTTATATATGAATGTAAATAATTATATGGGCCTACACAAATAATATAAAATTACAAGATTTATAGTTTAATGTAAACGTAATGTGCAGCTCAAGGGACAACAAATATATGATCGATACGTGAGAACAATATATATTTTTAATAATCTTTAAGTGCACAAAACTATGAAAATATATGAAACGCTTCAAAACAGAGTGGCAACAAAGCGCTTATGCGCATCCCGGGTGCAGAATGATGCGCTTAAAGCAACATATGGAATCAGTGTGTGCAGTGCAGCGCGAGTGCACATTGAAAAGTTCACGGCATAAAGAGAAAATAAGCGTTGAGCCCACAAATCCTTATGTAGCCTATATCGGTCCAAACATTCACTGATTATTTGTTTCTTCACAGCTTTAAATTCCGGTTATTGTGCGTGTGATGCCAATTTATAGTCCTTGTGTTGTCACCTGGGTAGCGAGCACAACATCTTTCAGAAACCGCTAGATAAACTCCAGGAAGATAAATTATTTTATCAACATATCAAGTATTATAACGGGAATATATCATATTGGAGTGAGCTTTACCGTGCAGCTGCTGACTGTAACTGAACGCGACGCGCAGTTTTGCTGAACGGAGAATGATTGACAGCTACAGCAGAGGAAAGACATTCAGCTATGGAATGGCTTTAGATGACTTTGTAGGCTACTAGCAAATCATAATATACTAATAATGATAGCTGAAGGATAATGTGACAATATATATTTCTGATGATTATTTGATTATCACGACATACCTAATCTGAGCAAGTGACTGCCTGTCTGAGTTTTGTCGACAGACGGAGGCGCCGCGAAATTTGACGGAGGCGGCCGTCTCGTAATTTTCTATGCAGGAAAACGTCTCTGGTTACTCACGTAACCGTAGTTCCCTGATAGGAGGGAACGAGACATTACACATGGGGAAATCCATTTCCTCGAAAATGCTGAAGCCTGAATAACTCTTTTGCTTGCAAATAGCCAATGGCGCCCGAGCCCTCGCCTGATTGGCTAACAGCCTCCAATATAGGCGACGGCGGGCGCCAAAAAACCTCAGAATCTTTCGACTGAATGAGAGCTATTGAGGCCGGGGCTCTCCACACGGCAATTTATGTAATGTCTCGTTCCCTCCTCTCAGGGAACTACGGTTACGTGAGTAACCAGAGACGTTCCCTTATCGAGTCGGTCTCTCGACATTACATATGGGGAACGTATAAAACCCCCGCCGTGTGGAAAAAGGCCGATCCAGCTCATCGAGCCCTTGTAGAGCACAAGCACTAAGCACTCAGACTATAGCGCGCTAGCTCTAGGTCAGGTACCGGACCTGGTTGAAACACCCAGATGCAATCTGGCACAGAGCCGACTCGGCGCGGACATAATAAGCATCCCCTCGAACAGTTAGCAACGCTGAACTGATTGTGACATAGAAGGGGAAAAATGCAGCAAACATGTTGGTGCTTGAGAATATTGCCGGCTTATGCACGCGGGCATAACAAAGGAGGTCTGTATCATAGTTAATATGATCAACAATCAACCGCAACCATACGTATATCAACTTGATATACGACCTAGTTGAAAACCTGATCATACCACGCGCCAACTGGGGCGTGTCCTCAGGCGACACGTGTCCTCGCCCAATGGCTGCTTAGCTCTCTCCTCCTGCACTGACAGAACATGAGGTGCAAACGAGGGAATTTCCAAGTTATAAAACTTTGCAAACGTATTGTAGGACGACCAGCCCGCTGCGAGACAAATGTCCTGAATAGACATGCCTTTCGCCCAAGCCCATGATGACGCCAAACTCCTAGTGGAGTGTGCTCGCACCCCAATTGGGCAATCGGTTCTTCGGGAAGCATAAGCTAGTCGCACAGCTTCCACAATCCAATGTGATAGCCTCTGTTTCGATAGCGCACTGCCTTTCTTAGCACCCGCGTAGCAGACGAAGAGCTGCTCTGAAGCTCGAAACTGACTAGTCCTGTTTACATAAGCACGCAGCGCACGCACGGGGCACAAGCGCACTTCTGTGACATCGCACTAGCGTCTAGTTCAGTGGGGCAAAACGCTTGAATCGTAATCACCTGAGCTCTGAACGGCGTTGAGAGCACTTTCGGTGTGTAGCCACGTTTGGGTATGAGCCTGACCATACAATCCTCTGGCCCGAACTGCATACAAGCACTGTTCACTGACAGGACATGCAAATCCCACAGTCGTTTCCCGCAGGCTAGCGCAAGCAGTAGCGCCGTCTTTGCAGAGAGCACTTTAAGGTCACTAGTCTCGGCTGGTTCGAAAAGTGGATCGGACAGCGCACTAAGCACTAGCGATAAGTCCCAAACTGGCATCTGACGAAGGCGAGGAGCATTCAGTCATCTCGCCCCCCCGGAGAAAACTCAGTATCAGGGGGTGTTTCCCACTGAATGGCCATCTAGCATATCACGGGAGGCGGCGATAGCGGCCACGTAGACTTTCGCTGTCGATGGGGAGCTGCCAGCATCCACGTTCCTGCAGGAAGGTCAGAATAGAGGAAACATCACAACCTTTTGGGTTTCCCCGTCTGCTAGCGCACCAGTTAGCAAACATATTCCATTTCAGAGCGCACAAGCACCTAGTCGAAGGGGCTCTAGCCTCTGCTATTGTTTGCATTATTCGCTGTGACACTCCGCACTGATCTGTCACACATGCAAGTCCCACAGCTCCGGGCTGGGGTGCCATATGGTGCCCCTCGCTTATAGGAGGTCCCTTCTCAGCGGGATTTGCCACGGGGGAATCCGCGACATGTTCACCAGTTCCGGGTACCGTGGTTGGTTGGGCCACTTGGGCGCTACCAGGATCAACGCGCATTTCTCTTCCATGATCTTTTGCAGCACTAGCAGCATTATCTTGACCGGGGAAAAAGCATAATTCCGCCCCTTGGGCCAACGCCCGACAGTGCGCCCCCTTCAAACCCAGTAGCCTCTGAAACGTTTTCAAGGGGACAGCTCTGCCTTGAATAAAGAGGGCAACTGTATTGTGAATGGACTGGATCCTCTGTTCTGATAAGCGTGCGATCATAGAGCGCAAGTTCAGAACCATACCCAGGAAGGTGATAGACTGACAAGGCTGAAGTTTGCTCTTTTGCATGTTTACAGACAGCCCCAGGCATTCTAAATGGGCCAGGAGCCTGCTTCTGTGCTCCTCGTTTGAGCGATGATTAGCCAGTCGCAGAGATAGTTCAGCACGTGCATTCCACTGAGTTTCAGGGGAGCAAGCGTGCATTCATGCACATTGTAAATACCCGGGGGGCTAGAGCCAGCCCAAACGGTAGTACTTTGAATTGGTATGCAACACCTTCGAATGCAAAACGCAGAAAGCGCCTGTGATGTGGGGCTATCTGAATGTGAAAAACGCATCTTTCAGGTCCACTGCAATGAAGTAGTCCTCGGGCTGGAAAATGCGCAAGGATTTGCTTCACTGTGATCATCTTGAACGCGCGCTTTGCGAGCGCTTGTTCAGTAGTCTCAGATCTAAGATGGGGCGCATGCCTCCGTCTTTTTTCGGGACTAGAAAGTAACGACTGTAAAATCCGCAGTTTCTCTGTTCCTCGGGAACTCTCTCTACTGCCTGTTTGGCCAGGAGGGAGGAGATTTCTGCCCGTAGTAACGGAGCGCTCTGCTCTGATACCTCTGACATAATCACGCTGCCGAAGCGGGGTGGTCTGCGAGCGAACTGAAGCGCATAACCGCGTTTTACAGTGTTGATTACCCAATCCTTTTTTTTAATAATGTGGTGGCGCGCACTGTATAGCGGCGTAGCCGGCGAGCGAGTTCACAGAGGTAAACGCATAACAGCGTTAGTGTGCAACCGAGCATGTTTGACCACAGGCTAGTTAATTGCATTATTTACATCTCCAGTCACCTGAACCAAGGGAACTGGGAGAATATCAGGTTTATTGAGTGATTTTGTGGCACTGAATTAACAGTGCTTGTGCAGGATTGTACACTATGTAGTGGACACATTACCTACAGTGTTGAACCACTCCAGTTGCCTGAATAGAGGGGACTGGGAGAAGTGATATAGTGAAAAAAGGGCGCAGACTTGGCCGCCATTTTACACCATTATGCTCTAGATCAGTGGTTCTCAAATGGGGGTACGCGTACCCCTGGGGGTACGTGAAGGCATTCCAGGGGGTACGTGAGATTTTTAATTATTGCCTACATATATTTAAAAAGAAGCATCCATGCAAAAATACTTTAAAAATAATTCTTTAATAAATATTTCAGAAAAATATAAGTATAAGTTCATAAAATTAATTTTATATTCAGTAGGCTATTCGATTTCATTATCCTAAAAACCCAGAGTCTCCCCCATACCAGGATGGTTTGACCCAACCTGTCATATGCCGCCTGGCATCACCTGTCAATCACTTGGATCAACGATAGGGTGATAGGGTGAGGGTTTTTAATGTTCTGTCCCCGACTGGAGTTGTCCCCGGAAATGTCCCCGTTTTACAGCTCGTTCCAAACAACCCGCAGATATATTGGAAAAAAAGCGCCCAACCAACATACAGCTGCTACGCTGACTCTACTTGGTAGCGCACGCTCCGCCCGCTTCAACTTCATGAAGAACGTACCGAGTCGAGAGCAGACAGAGCGCCATTATCGTCAAATATCAAAAGAAACCTCGTTGTCGCTTTCAAGGTAGTAACATACTAACTATTCGTTTTTAATTTAAAGTAATATTGTATGTGCTTTATAACAGAGCCTCAACAAGGTGCGGGATTGTTTTGTCCCCAAAAGATCTGCATCACAACGCAGTGATTACCACACATCTGAACTATAACTTCAATATAAAAACCTTAACCCTAACCCCAAACAATTACACTTGCAACCAACATGTGCAGAATACATATACTTTCTGCTTAAAATAATCCTAAAAAGCTAAATAACAAGACCAATTAAGGACAGTAAGAATTATTTTCAAGCATAAACGTAACAAAACTTTTGAAGTAAAAAAAGTAATTTATATAGTTGCCTATAAACTTAAATAAAATTATAAAATGTTACAATATTTGTTGAATAGTTTTATTTATCATATTTATGTTTTATTTTTGTTATGTGTTTTTGTTAAGTCATGTTACAATATTGTTTTGAACTGCTTATTTACAATGGTTAGCTTACCAATAACTGTTTTCATTGTTTGTTTGTTTTTTTGTGTTTTTTTATTGTATTAAATCCAGACCAAAAATCCTAATAATCAAACAAATGAGATTTAAGTGATATTTTGACCACTCAAATATGAAATGTCCCCGGTTTCCATTTCAGAAATATGGTCACTGTTTTCACTACATTAGTTTGAATCACTACATTTTAGTGATGATAAATATTTGCAATAAATTTAGTCATGGATTATTATCATTTAAAATGTTCGAAATAGTAATTTTTTTTCAAATGTTTGAATTTTGTATGCGTTTATCTGTTCCAAAGTTTAATAAATCAGACACTGATGGCACAGTGCTCTGTTTTAAGTCTTTTTTTTCAACCAAAAATGCTTTGCGCTGGTTAGGGGGTACTTGGCTGAAAAAATATTTCACAGGGGGTACATCACTGAAAAAAGGTTGAGAACCACTGCTCTAGATGGAGAGCGCATGTTATGACGTAAGACGCGCTCTAGTCAGCAAACGTGCGCTGTGGAGAGAACGCTCCCTTGGCAGCAAGCGCGCTGCAGCGAGAACGGCTGTGACGTAAGCGCGTTCTCGATATATCCAGCAGCCTGAGTTCGCTTGGCTTGTCTACTCTAGCATTCTCTGTCCGCGGCCATTATCAGAGCGGCGGGAGCGAGAGAAGAAGAGTAGAAAGGAGGAAGAGTGAGGAGAGCTTAGGCTTGAGTTCACTCGTGTGCAGGAGTGCACCTCTTCTGTCCGCGGCGCTTATCAGCGCGGCGGAAGTATAACATTCTCTGTCCGCGGCCATTTCCAGAGCCCCGTATGTCCACGGCACCATTAGCGCGGCGGGGGTATAACATTCTCTGTCCGCGGCGCCATTAGCGCGGCGGGGGTATAACATTCTCTGTCCGCGGCGCTATCAGCGCGGCGGGGGTATAACATTCTCTGTCCGCGGCGCTATCAGTGCGGTGGAAGCGAGAGAAGAGGAGAGCTCTGTATGTCCGCGGCTCTATTTAGAGCGGCGGAAGTATAACATTCTCTGTCCGCGGCCATTTCCAGAGCCCCGTATGTCCGCGGCGCCATTAGCGCAGTGGGGGTATAACATTCTCTGTCCACGGCGCTATCAGCGCGGCGGGGGGTATAACATTCTCTGTCCGCGGCGCCATTAGTGCGGTGAAAGCGAGAAAAGAGGAGAACTCCGTATGTCTAAATCTAAATAGAGCCGCGGAAGCATAACGTTCTCTGTCCGCGGCGCATACACACACGCGCCGGACGCGAGAGAAGAGAGGTGGAGAGCTAGTAAGCTCTTAGAAGTAACGCACAGACACACATAACGTTACACAGTATAAAGGATATTTTAACGCTGGATGGCGCAGCTGGAACAGCAGGCGGCTGAAGGATCAAGAAGAGACCAGGTTGAAATCCGGCGTCCTCAGGGCTGCAGGGAGTTCCGCTGGTAGAGTCCTTCACAGGCTCGACAACCTGAACCTTCGAGCGCCGCCTCCGCGTGGACTCGACCCAGACACAGCACGCACTGCTCGTGTGCGTCCGGAAGTCGATAGGACGACCACACATGCGGCAAAGAGACATTTTGAAAGAAAAATCCGCCGGAATGCGAGAGGGGATATTTTCCACGTTGTCCACTCTGATTGCGTCAATCTACGGCGAGTTATCATCAGACTCCAGGTGAAGAAGAAAGATTCTGAGGTTTTTTTGGCGCCCGCCGTCGCCTATATTGGAGGCTGTCAGCCAAATTGGCTATTTGCAAGCAAGGTACTAAGTAACGCGTTACTGGCATCACTGATGGTACGCTATATGATTTCAATGAGTAAAAATTATTTATGGTGTTTTTCCTGCTTAAAATAGGACACTATAATAATAGCAATAAAACATTTCATTATTATTTTTTTTTTTTTAAGTTTGCTGCCTCAAGGCAACATTGTAGGCTACCAGTAGAAAAAATAAATATATTTATTGAAAACAAATTTCTTTAAGCAGACACATGAACAAACACATTTATCCAGTTTTTCATGCATTACAAATTTCATATTTGATAAAAAGTAACATTTCAAATTCAGCTGTTGCTCTCTGACAACATTGTACCATCGTGGAACATAAGTATTAGGCTACTAAAACATCATATCAAGATATCATATCCATCTTCATCCTCCTCTCCATCTTCAATCTCACCCTCTACCTCACTCTCTCCCTGCCGGATTGTCACTATGACCCTCATCACAGTATGACACCTCATCCTCAACTGGCAGTTGTTTTTTATAGCTTTTTTAAGTGCTATAGAAAATAATAATAATAATAATAATAATATGTGCAATTATAGTATGTGAATTACTATTCTTCTAAGTGCATTACAAAATCATGCAAAAACGCAAATATATTTAGAGAATTCTAGCTCTTTCTCTGTGTGTGGTATGGCCTTATGCGATTCCATTATGGTACAATGTTGCCTTGAGGCAATACACAGTTTTTTGTTTTTGACTCTAAAACATTTGATGATATATAATGTAAAGGTCTTGAAAATACTTCTTTACTTACCAGTGAAGGTGACTCCAGTGATTTCTTTGTGGGTGATTAATTGGATGGAAATTAGTGAAAAATGCACTTTTCATTGGAGAAAATATGGAGCCATGTGACCTGTGCACATGTGCTGGAACAGGACACAAAATGGACCCCTGTGGGTCATGTGACCACTATTTTCCACTTTCATTGATTAGTATTTGAGTTCTTCTTCCCTGAAATAAGTTTGAACAATAAATTGGTGTTTCATTTTATTACAAATAAACTAAAATAGACTAGGTTGCCTGGAGGCAACACCGTACACTCTCAGAAAAAAAGGTACAGTGGAGGTACAATTTTGTTCCTTGGGGAACAAAACGCATAACTGTACCTTTAAAAGTACACAATTGGTCCTTAGGGTACAATTTCCCCTACAATTAACCATTAGCAGGCAAGTTCGGTCCTAGTGAGCCGATGTCCTGCAGAGTTTGGCTCCAACCCTGAAAGACATCTATAGAAACTCTTATTGAGAATTATCAGAGGTTTAGATGTTGGTTTTATTGAAAATTATGGCAATCTGTGTTTCCTTTAGTTGGGCAGTTTAACTCTTGGCTTTTTTATTTGAGTTTGTGCTTTTTGTTACAGTGTTAACAAAACACATAATCTGTTCAAATCAAAAGAAGCCATAAACAAAAATTGTCATAAATAAAGATGTTTGACTGAACTCATCACTGACTAAAACTATTAATAAATTATATTCACCAACAATGCTTTCTTGCCACAGATCAGGCATTCTGAATTTAGATTTTTAAATACATTCTAGGGGAAAAAAAGTTTAGATGCACACAGATATCAAGAATCAGCATATGAATCTGCAATGCATGCTGGGAGACATGCGTTTTATACTGTGGTGGCTTAGTAGGGTTGGCGCTAAACTCTGCAGGACATCAGCTCTCTAGGACCGAACTTGCCTACCCCTGACTTAGAGGTACAAAAATGTACCCTTAAGGGTACCACCCCAGTGACGGCCACTTGTACCTTAAAAGGTACAATTTTGTACTCTTTTTTTTTAGAGTTAAAAGGAAAGTACAGGGTTCAAGAAATAATTAGTTAACATCTTGTTTATTGGAGAGAAAAAGAAAACACCCTCACTGTTACAGTAAGGCTTGTATTTACAATAGAAGTAATAGAACCAATCTATAAACGTAAAAATACATTAAAATGTTATAGCCACAGGACAAACACGTTAACATGATTTCAGTGTGGGGTAAAAATCACGCAACCTTTTCTGTGTAAAGTTTTATCCAATATTACAAGTTTGTTGCCATGATGATGAGGTTTCAAGTAAACCCATCAGTAAGCAATTCTATAACACAAAAATTGTGTAGAACAAGAGGTTTCATCGCACTAAAATCATATTCACTTTATAAAGACCCCATTCACTTCAATAGTACAAATTTGACTATAATCATTTTATAACATTATTTTTTAAATAAATTCTTGTTACTTGTCCTACAAGTTACATGTAGCCTACTTAGTAATAATAAATTATGCATAATTACATGCAAATCTAAACCAATTCCTAATCCTATCCCTAACCCTACATGTACTTAATTAATATTACCCAGTACTTAAATATATAATTACTCTGTAACAATGACAACTTTAAATAGAGTGTAACCAAAATATTTTATTTAGTAATCAATATTATGGTACAAATTATGTTGACTGAGCTAAATGAGGGTTGATGAGGGTTCGTCATGATGAGGGTTGGTATACGGCCTGAAAGAGTTTGAAGGCTGGACATCAGTCCAGCCAGACAGGACCAACAGAGGATGAAGTTCAAAGATGGAAAATATGGTGAGAAATGGCTCGACATGAAAGTCTATTATTATTGAGGGTGGGCTCTGGGTCAATGTCTGGCATGAGCTCTGGCTCTCGGCCCATGGCGGGCGTGTGTAAGCTGATGGTTGCTGGTTCGATCCCAGCGGTCACCACCAGTGTGTCCTTGAGCAAGGCACTTTACTCCATGTTGCTCCAGGGGGATTGTCTCTGTAATAAAGGCACTGTAAGTCGCTTTGGATAAAAGCGTCTGCCAAATGCATAAATGTAAATGTAAATGTAAATGTGGTACTCAGGGATGAGGGCTGATGACACAAGAAGGATAGGAGTGGGCTGGGGGCTGCGACCAAATGGCACCGTTGCCTTCATCCATTCATACCTCACTGACAACATAGAGAGAGCCATGCAGCCATAATCCACATACCGAGCCAGGGTACAGGTGGTCGCTCCCACCGGCGTTAGTTGGGCCAGATACACTTTAAAAAAACTTTTTTGATTTGAGTAAAATCAAAACATTTACTGTTTACCCAATTGATTTGTCCAATGTATCTTCTCCAAAAACGTGTAAATTATTAAAACTTTGTTTTTTTTGTGACTATGTTTACAATGTCTTACAAAAAATATTTACAAAAGTTAGAACTCTAAATAATTTCTCTAAATCAAGTTCAAAACAAAAATCAATATTTATCATTGGAATCTGAGATGCAATTGTCTTTTTCTTTCTGAAATCAAGAGCTAAAAACGTGGAGATATTTACTGTGAAAAAGCAAACATTTTAAAAGGAAAAGCAACATAACATTAAAAAACATAAATACTAGGCTTAGATGTGCATTTGGGAACATATACATCAAATCGTCATTCAATGCCTTTGGCCTTTAACTCATCTTTCACTCTCTTCAGGTAGCCAGGGTCTGGATAGCCATAACTGTGGACAGAAAACAATAATAGAAATGCAAGTTCAAAAATACTGCTGTTCAACATAAAATTCAAGTAAATATGAAATGTTTTGCTGGACATGGTGGACAATTGAATGAGTTTACATGAATTGGTACCTTTGGGGCCCACCGTATTTACTGGTCTTATGATGAATATCATTCCAGGTGACCACATTATCTGCACCCGTAGTTGTAGATCTCCCGACAGTAAAGATCAGTTTTTGATCAAAAGCTCTCTTCAGCAGTGCAAGCACTTCATTTCCTTCACTATTGTCTGGCAAGTTTGCATGGCGAATTGCTCCATGATAAGGCTTTCCCGGGTTTGGATGCTCCTTCTAAAATTGATTTTAGATGTATTACTGTACCACAACATTAAAAAAAAAACTCTGTACATATAGAAAATGATCTACAAGGAGGTCACATATATCAGAGGATGTGTGGTTTATAAATAACAGCTAATTGTGAGAAAAGAGAAGTGTAGAAGTTACTTATACTTTGTACTGTATAGTGTGTTTGTGTTTTCAAAGTGCTTCCTCTACATCAGGGGTGTCCAATCATGCTCCTGGAGGGACGCTGTCCTGCAGAGTTTAACTCCAACTCCAACCAAACTCACCTGAACCAGCTAAGCAATGTCTTATTAGGCATAATAGATACTTCTAGGCATGTGTGTTGAGGCAAGCTGGAGCTGAACTCTGCAGGACAGTGGCCCTCCAGGAGCAGGTTTGGACACCCCTAGCCTAGAGGAATGATTTCTGCAGACCTTCTGCAAAGTGCTTGTCATATTTTGTACATTGTGATTGTGATTTTTTTATTAATCACAGGTCAATCACAATTCAGTTTGACGTATTCTTACCGTTTGAATACCACTTGGTAAGTTGTAGTTGATTTCAATAGTGCCACAATCTGGATATCCAGGGAGTCCCGATCTGCTCTTTATTACAGTCATTGTTCCATCCGGTTGGTTTCCCTCCAATATCCCATACACTTCCTTACACACAGGACAGATGGATCCCAGACTCTTCTCTGACGCGCTTATACAATCTTGACAGAATTCATGTCCACATTTCAGTTTTTTCTTGTCGGTGAAGCTGTCCATACAGATAGCACACATCTCCTCTTCAGCTTGAGCGTCTTTACTCTCATGTCTAGAACTGTCTTTTGATTCTTCATTGAATCCAGTGTCTGCTTCACTTCTCCTTCTAAGATTCACTCTCTCGTCCCATTCTGATCCTCCCACTGCTCCTGATCCATAATCAGGCGTCTGATGCCTTTTGATTCCTCTTGCGTGATGAATGTCCTCTGAGTAACCAATCGCTTTCTTCTTCTTGTCATCAAACACACTCTTCTGAAGTGACTTCTCAATGGCAGCAATGGCAGGACCGAGATGTTCTGGCAGTCCAACGAGCCTCCAGCGACTCAAAACATCTGCTGCAACAACACAATGATGCTGCTGCTGAAGTTTCACTAGTGTTGATGCCACAAGAGTTGATTCTGTAGGGTTTTGGAGTTCACAGGTGACAGCGGCTGAGGCAAGTTTCTGGTAGAGTTGTGTTAAAGCTCTGATGGCATGACTTTCAAGATTAACATGTTGATTTCCTTTGGATCGAGCTTGAACTTTAATGGTTACATTGTTCTGCGGTTTGTCTTCATGAAATGACACTCCGTACTTTGTTTCAAGCTGTGATAATTGCTCCTTATAGGAAAGTTTCATCAGATCCCAATGAACCGTGTCCATCTCAAGTTGAGCTGGAAGGTCCTTTGTGAGCTGGAAGACCTGCTTTGTGGAGAAAAGTTGTTGTCTTTATTCATTTGACTTGATTTGTCATTGAATTGGATTTCCATTCTTGCTTCTTCTACCCCTCTTTTAATTGTGTCTGTAAATTTATTTGGTCCAAAGAACGGGTTACTGGCAGATATCATCATCTTTGTCTCTTCTGACTGGATGTGACGAATGACCTCCTTCACAATATGAATGCATGTGACCAAGCAAATAAATATAGTAAACAATAAGATAAAAACAAAGTTTTTTGCCACAAAATTACATTTTATTATGTACTGAAAGCACATACTCTTTCTCCCGCTCTCTTTCCCACTCAAACACACACAGATTCAGTACGGACACTGTTGTTGTCAGCGCTGCTCTGACGATTTTATCTCTAAAATACTTAAAAGCTACATGGCATTTCTCACTTCTAGTGAGGTAATAACGGTGCTATTGTTGAAGCAGATATACGTACAGTTCCGCTATTATTAGTAGAGGCGCTGTTGCCGAAAACTGATGAGATGCAGACTCACATACGCTTTTCTAGTATGTGGCCAGATTTACTAACATCTTGCGTTAGCACAAACCCTCTTTTGGCGTTAAAAAGCTACTGTCAGGATATACTAAAGACACGCTGTGATAAATTAGCACTGAAAAGGCTTGGACAGGGTTATTTTTGCGGCTGAACCTATTGCATATGCATTTGTAGGAGTTTCCTTTTCAGACGAAAAATGTATGGGAGGAGAGTATTTAAATTACTCATGTAAGGTGATTTACTAAGGTTTGCGCTTGTCAATTTACTGGTATTTGCGCCATTATTTACCACACAAAAAAGCACGTCTTAAACCAGACGCTAACGGGTAGATTGTGTTGGTCATTATGGAAATGATCCGTCTGTATCTGTATTCTTTCATTTGTGTGTCATCAGTAGATAACGCTGTGCCAGGAGGGGCGTGGTGGAGTTACTGAGTTACTGAAAGTATTGTTTGTGCGAAGTGAGTTTTGTTAAGCGACATTGAGCGTGTTTATGTTTAAACACGCTCAATTGTTACTAACGCGCTGAACTTTACACTCCCATCTGCGCTTTTTTTTGGAATTGCGCTCTCATGCTAATTTGCTCTGCTAATTTGCTCTCTTTGAAATCTGGACCTAAACGTGGAGCTAGAATCAAGCTAAATGAAACTAAATTCTAATAAATTAAGTGAATTTTACAGAAGCTGTTTAATTCTGTCGTTGGGTCAATGTGTGGTCCATACAAGCCAAATGGATTTTGAATGTAAATTCCAAAAGACAAAAAAATAAATATTTTTAATTTGATAGTTAAGTTCCCTGATTAGGCTATTGTACTTAGTAATAGTAATAGTGCCCGAAAGTGCTTAATATGTCTATGTGACTACATATGTAATTTAGTCAACGTGATTACCAAATATTAAATACAACACAGTCGAAGGGTTTTTGCATTTAATGAGATCCGTATTATATATCAATATAAATGTCAGCCTTTTGTGAAAATGACGCCATATAATCTGTGTAGCAGGTGTGGCATGATAAGGAAAACAGACAACAGCCTCTGATTCACAAAATGAGCTTCCAAACACAGAGATAAGGAGCAGTTTAGCCTTGTGGTGTCCAAAGTCCTCACTTTAGGACTCTAGACACAGAATATTGTACAGCAGAATAATGCACAATATTTCTTATTTAATTTTGCTTCCCAGTATGTGTACTTTTGAATCCTAGTTCAAATATCATATGTACAAATCTTAAAATTGAAGGCAAGTGTAAAATATTTTAAACAACACCACCCATAAATGCATGTTTTGTATGTGAGAATAATTTCCACTTATTGATAAATTACTTCTAACACCAAACTGCCGCAAAACTTCTATCCCATTGACCACACTTTAACCGGACAGGACACTTCATCATGCACCTCAGAACACAATATGGGATGGACCTTATAAATGCTTAATCATTTTACAGTTTGATTAATATCTGTCTGTTGTATAAACAATTACAGCTTTCCAAACTAAATATACAACTTTTATGATGCTTTGTTCATAAGATATACAGTATATATTTATATAATCTGTAATGTCTTAGGTTATTTGTGATTCATGAATGAATTCTAAAGTTACTTACATTTTCGTCAATATCCATTGGCTCCTCCTGTGACATGGCTGTGAGAGAACCTCCAATCAGCAGCTGAAAGGCTCTAAGTAAATAAAGTAAAACAAACCAGATCATCAGATTAATTAAAGGGGTCATGAAATTGAGAATCAGGTTTTTCCTGATATTTTGACATACTGTAAAACTTAGGCTACTGTAAGTTTCAAAACTCAAAGCTTCCTCTCCCATCCAAAAAGAGCATTTGTTTTTATGCCTTATTTCCAAGAACATTTGTCAGAGAACTTAACATACAAACCACAGAAATCAATGGCATTGTACTTAAATGGAAAGGCAAGTCTTGGTGAACATTAAACAGCAATTAAATGAACAACAATAAAGAGATTACTGTAATAATCATAACAGCCAATTGATGATTGATGCCATATGCTGCAGGGATCAATGTGTATAATTAAGTCTACACCATGTAACGTTTGGCATTCTATTGGTTGAAAAAAATAAACTTTCAAGTAATTTGGATAGGAACTTTGTTTTGGAAATTACCAGCTATGCTGTTTTGTGCGGATGAATCTGATGGCTGATGCGTATAGCCTATAGCCTACCGGTGTGCAGTTTCCCATATGCTCCGAGAGCAGTATAAAAATAAATTATATATATATATAGGCTTTCCATAATATTAAGCAACCCAAAAACTGAGCAGAGGGACATGCATTAGCTAGGCTACTGAAGCGACAGTTTTTTGTTTCATTTTCGTTTTGAATGCTAGGCTAGTTTATACAGATTTATGAAAATAAATAGGCTAGCCTATTAAACATTATATTTAAATTTGTGTTTCTTTATGTCTTCATACATATTTTTACTTTTTATAATTTAGCCTATAGCCTACTGTAGATGGCGGTTGTTGATGACGGTATGTCCTTTGGTTATTAAATTTATATTGCGCATTTAGGCTATTGTCAACAAGTAACTATAGTGAACCATTAGAGAACAAATAAAAGGGAAAAAATCTGTCTTGTAGTCTTGTACTTACCGAAAACAGTGAGCTTTGTGAGCGGTCAACCTCTCTGCACGAGTCAACCTGATCAGCTGTTTCACTTTCATCAGTCGACGCGAGCGGAGCAACGCGACGCGTGCGACAGGTCCCAGACAGTTTTATCTTATTATTCTCTCTTTCTCTCACATTAATTCATTTTTGGTAAGCTCTGTTGTCTTGTGAACAAATGTTGTCTTGTGAAAGAAGAAATTGCATCATTGTACGTTTTCGAATAGCTATAGACACGAAAGACTATCGGCTAAAATGCAGAAAATTGTAACATGTTCATGGCTCAAGCACAACATGCTCAACATAAACTGAATATATAGTAGGGAAGAGCGAGGCACAACAGCTTTGTGACTTTCTCAGTTTGTGTAAATCCACTTGGTGTTCAGAGTATTTTTCCCACATTAATTTCACACGTCTAGTACAATTATGTGGTTTTGTTTCATTAATACAGTGTATAGCCTACTTTTTTCTTGATTTACCCCAAAAGAATGGAAGTGAAATGTGACATTCCCCAGGTGGCCCGGATTAAGAACACATAGGGCCTTGGGGCTATAACAAACCCAAGGGCCCCCACAGTGCCACGTTTTCTACCACAGAAATAAATATTTTTTTTTTTTTTTTTTTAACAAAATCTTCAAAGCAAAGAGATACAATGAGTATATACTGTCTGAATATTCAATTTTAATATTAAGTAGGCCTAGGCTATATATAAATATCCCAGGCTGCAAGACATTAACATCATAAATGCATTAACTCCAGATATGAGGTCAAACGAAAAAGGTTTCCGGAAACGACAACAACTTTTGAACATGCAACTGCCTTAAGGAGTTTTAAAACCTGTAAGGTCCCAAATTTAAGCTATTTGGGGGGGAAATTTTGATTTCTCTGATCTATATTATGTACATTTTAAGATGTTTAAAGGCTAAAAAAGTAAAAAAATTAATAGCTTTCAAAACCATGTTAGTGGGCAGTAGATTATCTGTCATACCTGCTCTCTCCTCATTTAATGAATCTCATCATTTCCATCACTCTTTCACTCTTTCTTTTTCCCTCCTAAAGCTGAGCTCTGACTGATAGTCTTTTCATTGTTTAACATTTCTATCCTAAAACAGCTGTCAAATATGAAATGTTTAGTTATATCTCGCACCATTTTACTGAAGCGTCACGCGACTCATGCAGCAGCTTCTGTGTACATAAAGGCGCCTACTTTAATTTGATTGGTCATCTCAAATATTTTGACATTGACGATCGGTGAGTCGGTGACAGACCGCAGGCAGGCCAGCTCAGATGAGAAGATATCCTTGCAGCACTAAAGTAGTGTTAATACTCTATTAGTCAATTATTTCACAACATGTACACCTCGGAAAAATACAGAGGTCCGGACCTTGGAGACCTCATATGGCCATTGTGTAGGCAGCCTATAGTTTACCTCAACACTTCAGCACTCCAGTAGCTTAATAACAGCGCTTAATATGTGGGGGTGTGGTGGGGTTTGGCGAGCGGCCCACTAGGAAAGGTTTAGCAGTCCTTCCAGAAAAATGCGGCTGTTTTTTGTGATTATTGCGGGCAAAAATCCTTGATTATGTTTACAAAACATTGAGTCAAATTGAGTTACAAAAATTGAGTTAAGTTCTGTAGCTTTACAAAAGGAATATGCTACAACTTCTGAAAAAATGAATAAATAACTTCCTGTTTTACAGAGGTAGCTATACAAAACAGACATTTGAGTGCTTCCAATACTCAAAGTGCTTAAAGGGTTAGTTCACCCAAAAATGAAAATTCTGTCATTAATGACTTCCCCTCATGTCGTTAGACACCCGTAAGACCTCCGTTTATCTTCGGAACGCAAATGAAGATATTTCAGTTGAAATCCGATGGCTTAGAAAGGCCTCCATTGACACAATGCACTGTGCACTCTCAAGACCCATAAAAGGTACTAAAGACGTCGTTACAAAGTCCATCTCACTACAGTGGTTCTACAATAACTTTTTTAAGCGACAAGAATAGTTTTTGTGCGCAAAAAAAACCTAAATAACGACTTATATAGTGATGACCGATTTCAAAAAATAGCATCATGAAGCTTCGAAGCGTTATGAATCAGCGAGTCGATTCATGATTCGTATCGCGTGTCAAACTGCTGAAATACGGGACTTTGGCGATCCAAACCGCTGAATCGACTCACTGATTCATAACACTTCGAAGCTTCATGATGCTGTTTTTTGAAATTGGTCAACACACTAGGAAACTGCTTTGCGCTGTCTTTTGCTGTTATTTTTGTTGAGAAAAGGGGAATTTGCATGTTTCATCATGGTTTCACCGATATCTATGGTTTCACCACAGGGTTTGCAGCTTTTCGATGACGTTCACGTCGGGTAATTACGTCACTTCAAAACGTTCCCATGGCAATAGGGGGAAATGGCGACTCTTGTGTGAAGTAAACAAACATTTTTCAACTTTCTGCTAATATATATGACTTTTTTGCAACGAAAATGTGGGGATTATGAAATCATGCTAGCCCCGCATATTTTGCACACGGAAATAGGCAATCTACGCGGCGAATGTGCGGCGTATTTGAAAAAATGCGGCCCCCGCATAAATATGCGGACTTTGGCTGATTATGCATTAAATCATGCGATCGCATAATCGTGTTTTTCTGGAGGGACTGGTTTAGGTGCTCCTGATCGATTGTCAATCATTTCCTCAGCCAATCATGGGCCCCCTCCGTGCTCCTAGCCCTTATGTTAATCCGGCCCTGCAGGTGGGGTCCCAGCAAATAGGCGTCATTTCGCCGTCTCTGTATAGACCTGATATAGTACGGCTATGCGTAACCCACTTTTAGCCAAACTAACCTTGAATTTGGTTACACGTCGTTTTGGCCAAAATAACTTGAAAAAAGATGTATGATATTTCATAATGTAAGCAACAGTGTCAACAGTGATTAAAGGTGTTTAGTTTATTTTCTTTCACATTCAGGGTTGCCAACTCTCACGCATTTGGCGTGACACGCTTTCAGGCTCTGTCTCACGCTCTCACTCTGCCCAAGTAAATCTCACGCAAAATTGCCAAACCTATGAAACAAAGTCTAAGCTTTTATTCAATATTTTTTAAGTTTTAATACGAAATTCAAACAATGAATGCCATTTTGGCGCACAATGTGGCATAACAGTTGAAGCCAGAGCAGTTGAAAAACAGAGTTGTGACATGCTTTCATCGCGCGGTGTACGGCGCGGCGGTCGTATGGTTCATGGAGCTCTCAATAGTTCTAAACAAACCAGCGCTGTCAATACATTTGAATGGCTTAAGCGGATAGACAGCTTCACTATACAGGTGTTTGCAGCTATTTTTGGTAAATTTGATTTGATTATTTAGACATGACTACCGGCAACGTGCGACTTGAAAGTTAACGGAGATCACTGTTGCCAGATCTCGCGAGAATTGTTTCAAATATAACATTAGATATGGGTAAGTCACTGTTTGCTGATGATGGGGCGTTATGGAAAAGAGGAAGAAATATTGAGTATAGAAGGGATAAATCAATTGGAAAGTTGGGGTGTAAAATGGGGTTTTAAATTTTCAAGTGAAAAGACTTGTTTTTTTTACAAGGAAAAAGATAAGAGGAAATCAGTTGAAATTGTATGGGAATTGTTTAGAAAAAGTTGAGTGCTTTAGGAGTTTATTTTGACAAAAAATCAACATGAAAGCAACATATAGTATACCGTTTATAAGTGCAGCAAAGTAATAAATGTCATGAGATGCCTCTTGAAATATATGTATATCGCAATGATAAGATCAAGATTAGAATATGGCTGCACTGCATATAGATCAGCATCAAGGTCTGTGTTAGCAAATTTAGACATAGTGCAAGCTCGAGCTCTAAGAATATTATTTAGGAGCTGTGATAACCACACCAGTATGTGCAATTCAGGTGGAAGCTGGGGAAATGCCTTTGGGGTTAGCAGCCAACTATTGGATTAATATAAGAGGGCGTAGGGAAAATCACCCAGTAAAAAAATGTCTTACAATTGAGTTGGGAGAAGGAGAAAGTACAAAGAGAAAGCTTTGGATGGACAGGACATCAAATAGCAAAAGATGTAAGAATATACAATAAAGAATTTGAGGAAACTGAAATATGGCCAATTAAACCACTAGAGTGTCCAAAGGTAGATTTAGAGCTACTGAAGATCAGACAATATGATAGGACATATGATATAATAGAAGAATACCTTAGATATAGCGATTACAAAGAACTATATTCAGATCTTTACAGATGGTTCTAAGGAAACAAGTAGAACCGGTTTAGGAGTTACTGCGCCTAAGTAAAGAACAACTGACTATCTAAGTGTGTATGCTGTAGAGTTAGTTGCCATTTGGAAAGAAGTAGAGTGGATTGTAGAAAGCGGTGCCAGTTTTTTAGTATAGTGACTCTGCCAGGGGCGTGGCACCAAATTTTGGGCCCTGGGTACAAACCATCTTGCTGGGCCCCCGTACCAAATACCATAGTGATACCAATGGGTGGGGTAGGCTATTGCATTTTTATCATAAAAACACTTAAAATGTAAAAAAAAATAAGCCACACTCTGATATATATATTTTTGTTTTATTGTCAAAAGTACTACTACTTACTGAGATGACAAAAGGTCTAGCAGGTCCAAACCTGGACTAAATCATATATACTGGCTATATCATCACTGGCTAGCATTTGAACAATAGTTTTCCTGTGCTTATCAGTAAGAGTTGATGGCCATAATCCTGGGTCCTCTGACAATCCCTCACCAGTATCCCTAAGTCTCTCATTCTCTTCTCTTTCCTCTTCAGCTCTGTCCTCCTGCTCCTGACTACCTTCATCACATTCTTCACTTTCCCTCTCATCACTTATATGAATATCAACCTCATCTTCTATTTCTGCCTCTGCTACAAGAGGAAATAAGCAAAATGGGTACATTGTTATTGTACACATTTAAACTTTAAACTGTAATTAGTAATTAGTTTAAAGGGATAGTTCACCCAAAAATGAAAATTCTGTCATCATTTACTCTCCCTCAAGTTGTTCCAAACCTGTATGATTTCCTTTCTTCTGCTGAACACAAAAGAAGATATTTTGAAGAAAGCCGGTAACAAACGACTGATGGACCCCATTGACTTCCATAGTATTACCAACCTTCTTTAAAATATCTTCTTTTGTGTTTAGCAGAAGAAAGGAAATCATACAGGTTTGGAACAACTTAAGGGAGAGTAAATGATGACAGAATTTTCATTTTTGGGTGAACTATCCCTTTAAAGTTTAAATGTGTACAATAACAATGTACCTATTTTGCTTATTTCCTCTTAACACTTAATTACTAATTACTAAGTGTTAAAACAGGCAATTCTGCTAAAAGCTCACCTTGTCTCACTGTCACATCCATGGGCGTGGTAGTGGGGGGAAAAATGGACCTGACTACCCAGGGCCCCGTCTAGGGAGAGGGCCCTTTGAAAAGTCTGGAATATATTTTAACATCGAACATGGGGGCCCATCAGGACTGCTTATGCATAGGGCCCAGGATTTTGTGCTACGCCACCTCACTGTCACTGCTTTCACCTGGCCATGAGGGGCCTGCTGCAGGGTCTGAAACTGAAATATATGGCTTCAAATGGTTGCTAAAATATCCTTTATTGTCACAATACCTTTTTTAAAGTGTAGGCTAAGTACAAGTTAATTGCTGATTATTTGTCTGTTTAAAATAAATGCAGACTATAGAATCACAGCCCAGGGTACACTAACCGCCAAACTAGACATTCAGTCTTTGAATTACGTTTTAAAATAAGTCATTTTCAATCATTAAGATGTGCATTAAACTGAGAACAATCCTGTAGCCTACTTAATGCAGAGCTGCCAACTCTCACGCATTGGCCGTGAGATACACGCATTTGAATGGTTTCACACGCTCACACCCCACACCCCTGGTTTCTCACGCTGAAGTGTCAACCTGGTCGGTCAAATGCCTGAAAGATGAGTTTATAGATCTACCAGTTACCAGCTACTCGTTATCGACTATGGTAGTTATGCTTTCAGTTTTGGGGTTCAAGATAAATTTGCAAATAAATAGGCTACGGCGGCGTAGTGCGACCAAAAGCTACATTCCGGAAGCGGTGCGGTGTGACGCTCAGCTCAAATCTCACGGCCCAAGCGAACACTCTAAAAAGAGATGTTCAAATTTAACACAATAAATGTGTAAGTCATTTTAACACACAAATTGTGTCAGGTAATCACATACTCAGATGTAATTTTAAATATAAAGTGAAACTAAATTATTAAGCATTTAATCAATAGTCGAGTACAGAACGCACGTGCACACAAGTACAATGTTTCAAACTCTATGACTCTATAAACTCAATTATTCACACTTCAACACCACATCGATGCCGCTTTTGAGAAAAGATCATGAAGAGATAACAGTTGACAGAGTTTGCGCTTTGAATTAAATTAAATTGTAGCAACTGATAAAACATTCTATATAAATAACTTTGATTTACTCAGGCCTGTTTGTTTGAGAACATAAACACTGCATACAATGCACAATGATGGTGTGTGTCGCGCTTTATAATATGATGTGTTGAGAACAACACAACCAGATGTGTTAAAAATTGACACGTTGTGTCAGTTTTAACACATGTAGTGTGTGTGCTCAGGGACAACACATTTTGTGTAGATTTTAACACATGTAGTGTGTGTGCTCAGGGACAACACAGGTTGTGTAGATTTTAACACATATTGTCTGTGTGTTCTCAGGGACAACACATGTTGTGTAGATTTTAACACATGTAGTGTGTGCTCAGGGACAACACATGTTGTGTAGATTTTAACACATGTAGTGTGTGCTCAGGGACAACACAGGTTGTGTAGATTTTAACACATATTGTCTGTGTGTTCTCAGGGACAACACATGTTGTGTAGATTTTAACACATGTAGTGTGTGCTCAGGGACAACACATGTTGTGTAGATTTTAACACATGTAGTGTGTGTGCTCAGGGACAACACAGGTTGTGTAGATTTTAACACATATTGTCTGTGTGTTCTCAGGGACAACACATGTTGTGTAGATTTTAACACATGTAGTGTGTGCTCAGGGACAACACATGTTGTGTAGATTTTAACACATGTAGTGTGTGTGCTCAGGGACAACACAGGTTGTGTAGATTTTAACACATGTAGTGTGTGCTCAGGGACAACACATGTTGTGTAGATTTTAACACATGTAGTGTGTGCTCAGGGACAACACAGGTTGTGTAGATTTTAACACATGTAGTGTGTGCTCAGGGACAACACATGTTGTGTAGATTTTAACACATGTAGTGTGTGCTCAGGGACAACACAGGTTGTGTAGATTTTAACACATATTGTCTGTGTGTTCTCAGGGACAACACATGTTGTGTAGATTTTAACACATGTAGTGTGTGCTCAGGGACAACACATGTTGTGTAGATTTTAACACATGTAGTGTGTGTGCTCAGGGACAACACAGGTTGTGTAGATTTTAACACATATTGTCTGTGTGTTCTCAGGGACAACACATGTTGTGTAGATTTTAACACATGTAGTGTGTGTGCTCAGGGACAACACATGTTGTATAGATTTTAACACATGTAGTGTGTGTGCTCAGGGACAACACATGTTGCGTAAAATTTAACACAAAACCTGTGTTGTTTCTTTATCACAGATAATGAGTGCAGATAATGACAATAATATTATAATAAATAATTATTAACAGTGCAAATTACTTTTTACAATAAAGTTTCAGATATCAAACACTTACTTAGATCAGCAAATGTATGCGATGATAACATTATCATCTGATCATAGTTTTCTCTTGGTTATTTCTGCTGCTTCAAATGTGCAAAATAAACACAAAGTCACAACAAACAGAGAAAACCTGAAGTGACAGAGTCAAGGGTCAAGAGCTCAAATAAAGGAGCCACTAATCACGATTCTGGTGACTTCAGATGAAACAGTCACTGAATCATCAACACCAAATCCTGTTAATCTCAGTAAGAGCTTCTGTCTGACAGAAATAAAGTCAGTCCGGTCAGTGATAACAAGTGAAAAGCGGGGAAAACATTTGAAAAAGACATTGAAAAAAAGGCATGATGTGATTGGCTGCCAAAACACCCACTGCTGTTCATCCAGAGTAACATATAACACACATTTTGTGTTATATCTACACAACATGTGTCAAAATACCATCAACACACTCAGTGTGTTGTTTTTTTAACACATCTCTTTTTAGAGTGAATGCTCCACTCATGAACTGCGTGCTCACCAGTAAAACAACGTTCGCTCAAATCCAGTTCTGACATGAAATTTGCCTGTATTTGTTGTAGGTGGGTCATTCCACGAAATCGATGCCTTTTGTGTCCCTAAGAAATAATCAGACATAGAATTATTATAACAACACATAAATTTGTGATTTAAAAACATAATAATACTATGTATTGTTTCCTCAATATTACATTAAATTAAAGTCAATTAAATATTATTTTAAGTAATTAAAATTGCTTCTAAGATGATAAGGGTAAGGTTTTTGCCATGTCCCTCGATATGATTGTTCTTTTTCAGCAGGACTTTTAATTTGCAAACTGAAGGCAAAATTATTCTAAAATCACATTTGCATATAGCTATAAGTATATTCTCATTGTTAAGCAGTGTTTGGGCATAAGTATACTTATTTTTTATTTTTTATTTTTTTTTTTACATATAAATCATTTTATCGTTGTCCCTTGATTCCATGTCATTCCTGTTACCCTCACCAAAAACCCCTTTAAAATAATTGTACAATCCAGTGACATCACTTCCAGAAAATTACATCATCTCTCATCATTATTCCAACAGTTAAAACACAAGTAATTTTCTCTCTCTCTTTTATAATGTTCTATTTTTGATGATTTATGAGGGTTGACTGAGGTGGGGACATCATGCAATGTCAAAACTGTTCCCATTTTTAAAGTATAAATTACAATTATTATTTATTTAACATAATGAAATCAATATCTACAAGTAATATCGCTTCAAAGTTTACACCATGTGCTTTTGTGGTATTGACTGTTAGCTAGCAGTTAGCAAATTAGCTTGAATTTGTCAAACCTGTTACCGTCAGCCCTGTTACTTTTCTAGTAACAGGTTTTGACATGTGGGTAACAGGGATGACATGACATGTGTCACCTAAGCCACACTGTTTTTAAAGTTTATCTGTGTAAAATGCAAACATTTTTAAATGTCATCCTGCGTGTATTATTGAGCTAATGCCTATATTATTCAGAGTGGGTGGTATATGAGGATCAGTTATCAGTTTTTAGTTAGAATTGTTGGTATTAGTATTATTGGTAATTAAAGTGTTAACTGTTTAAATAGTTTTAACATTTGTGTGATGATTTAAATTTTATTTTATATTTGCACTTTAATGCACTTTTTCAGATGATAGTAGTATGCCAGATGTAGTAAGTGCAGCAGAAAAACAAATGATATTGGAAGAATGTTTGTAACCAAGCAGATCTCGCCCTCCATTTTTTTCCTACTATGGTAGTCAATGGTAGTCAACATTTTAGATATCTTTGAAATGTAATGTGCTTCACTAATACAACTATGCCAAGTAAGTGCAAAAAATATAATGCAATTTAAAAAGTTTACAATATTATGTAAACAAATTTGTGCAGTGTATGCTGAAGAATGTGTGTCCTGTCATCCCTGTTACTCTGGTCAGTCCTGTTACCATGATGTCAATCCTGTTACCGTCATTAATTTTATAAAAAATATTAAACTTATATTTGAAATGGCCTTCCCAGTTTTTCCATTGTAAACCTATCAACATAGTATTTTGAACAAAGTCCTTCTTTTAATATCTCTCTTGTAAAAATATACATTTTTCTTAATTGGCATGTGATCATCCTCTAAAATTAGTAAATTCTTGGTCATCTGAATGACAAATATAAGATTGAAAAAAATTATCCAAAATTTGAAACAATCCAACTGAAAAGAGGGACTAAAATACTGCTCAAATACGTTAAAACTATAACATATTTCTAATTAAAACTATTGTATATATTAACGCTTGTGTCTGTAACAGGGATGACAAAAATATCAAAACATGAGGTAGATAAATAGTCATAAAATAAAAAATTTTGGAGCCTGAGATGGCACAATAGAATTGTCATTTTAAGCTGTCTTCATTTCATGGATATTTTTAAAACATAGATTAAACTTATTTTATATTTTAATTTTTCTAAGTTGAAAAGGCACCGATTTCGTGGAATGACCCAGCTATTAAATGTAGCTATTTTTTTTTAAATGTTTTATTAGCCAGTGCTATTTTAAATTTCATCTAGGCTATTATGAAAAGTGCATAGACAAAGTCAAAGACATAGGGTCAGAAATTATTTTTAATTTATTTAAAGTTAATTTCGTTTTGTATAAATTGTAGCCTATCTTAATTTTAATCAGTGTTCACTTTGCAGATGAACTGGAGCGCGTCTCAAATAAACCCAAACTCAGCAGCCTACTTGCCTCACAGACATGAGAAGTAGGCCTATAGAAAGCTTGAAATGTTACAATTTGTCCTAAACATGACACAGGTTTTATATTGAGGGCTTCAAAATAACTGGTAAGATATTTCACATGTAGGCCTATAGTTTAAAGCAGCTTGCCCTTTCAGATGCTCTGAGAGAGATAGGCTGACAGATATCTTTAAATAGCCTACTTGCGGTGTTTGTGGTGAGATGTGGTGCTTTCCTCAGTGCATAAACATGTAAATGTTAGAAAGTCGTGCAAATATGTCAATTTTGCTGTCTGGAGAGGACGAGCTTCTGCAAGTGAATCTCCGCTAAAATTCAAGATTCCGTGATCGAGCGCCGCCACCTGCAAATAGCTCAATAATTCTGACTAAAATATACACGTTTCTAAAATATTTGTTGTTGGACAGTAAATGTGCCATATGTGGAATTTTAAACCCACAAGTAAATATATTTTTATGAAAGTGACCATTATGGGGTAATCAAGTATTCTAATGCAGGATGTGAAATAAAATTATTAAAATAAGTACAGATTTATTTTTTCCAAATAGAAAAACTTTGCCATTGAAATGACTGGGGAAAAATGTCCCAATAACCCTGAAAAAAAAATAGCTTTGTACGGCGACAAAATTTTGGTTGGCCCCACCAAATCTCACTCCAAGATTTTTCGAAAAGTTGGCAGCTCTGGGGATTTAGATCATTTGTAAAGAAGTTGGACCCCACCTATGTTCTGCCAAGCTGTAAAACTGTTAAGATGATGGTCAGAGAGAAATACAAAGAGGAGAAGGGAACATCTGCAGAACATCCCATCTGTCTGCCTTACAGCTGATATGTGGACCTCCCTCACCATGGAGTCCTATCTGGGGGTCACATGCCACTACACTGACAGCAACACAGAACTTGGCTCAGTGATGCTGGGAGTATCAAAGTTCCCAAAAGCACATACAGCTGACAACATCAAAGAGGCTTTGTCAGATCTGATATCTGACTGGGAGCTCACAGGTTCAGTTGCTGCCATGGTGACAGACAATGCGGCCAACATGGTATCAGGAATTCAGAAGCTGGGACTACGGCATCTCTCTTGCCGATGTGCATACCATCAATCTCATTGTTAAGAGGTCAATTGAAGAACATGAGGTGTTTGCAAACATCCGTAAGAGCCAGGAGAGTGGTGTCTTTTTTCAGGAGCAGCACTAAGCCCACTGAAAACCTAATCCTTATCAGTAATTTAGTTTAAATGGTTAATTTAGTTTACATTTTTCAACTAAACATCGAAATAAATCTAAATAATAATGCTGATGCCATCATAGAGGTCAAGAGATCTGACTTATATAACTGACCCCCCTGGGTCCTGGGTACTCGGTTCCCTTAACCCCCCCAGTCCGACGCCCCAGGCTGTAATGTGCATTTTGGAAGTGTTTTGCCATAGGATAATCCAAATTGGCTTTTTTGATAGCATTTTTGTGCTCTGATACTCTATCTTTAAGACGTCTCATGGTCCGGCCTACATAAAAGCATGTTATACATCTATATGTTAGAAAATCAACAGTGTTAGGGAAGTTTTAGGTACTCTTAACCTAGAGTGGTTAATTAGCTACTTTTAAAAACGACAATATGGTTAAAGACACTTCAGTGTTCAGTGAATAAGTCATTGATATTCACAATTCTTAATATAGTTCCTAGTAGTTTTATTGGCTGTTATGAAAATGTTTACATAAAGCAAAATGAGTATTCATTAGATTGCTCAGTTTTTAAAGTAAATAAGACCAAACCCCTTTTATTACAAGTTTATATTAGCATATTAAAACATCAGAAACAAAACCACGTAGCCTACAAGAGTGGCTGTACCCTTTTTCCCATGAAACCCTAAATTAAACAGTAGACAGCAGATTATAGACAGTCCATTCTGACAGTACAAACTCTAAACTGTAAAATCATATTTTTTTGTCTAATAAAAGGTAAAAGTGCTATAACTAAAACCATGTTAATATTATAGTCTAAAAATATAAGAATAAAGGGATGCCACATAAACAACAGCCATATACTGTGCAATCAACTTAATATCATTAAAAATGATTGTATTCAACATAATTATATAATGCAATATTTCACAAGACATTCAAGAGTTTAAAAGAATACATATAATTTGTATTGGCATTCAGGATGATTATTGGGATTTATTTCTCAGGTATGCTCAGGATTATTTACATTGGTATTAAAAAGATCAAAAATGGTAAAGATAAAAAAAAATGCTTGTAGAACTGTCTATGTTGACAATGACAAATACCATGGATCTGCCATCACAATTTTTCCATGATGCTTGGACAAGGATTGCCATCATCACTCCCTTTTCCTGTTGAGGAACAGTGAAATGTCAACATGTTTCTCCAGTGCAATGCATGAAATCACATTAAATAGGGATGCACCAAAATTTTGGCCACCAAAAAAAAAAAAAGCAGAAGGAGGAAAATCAGTATGAGAAACAGTGAAAAGCATGCATAAAAAGCTCATGAAGCTTTTCACTTCTTGTATGTGATGAGATTCAGGAAGTGTGTATGTGATAAGATGTTTGGATTTCAGGAAGACAAATTATTAATTTTTTAAGTGATGAATTTTGAGTTTGGTGAATACTGATAAGCAAATGTGCATGATATAATAATCGTGCAGGTATACACTGCCGTTCAAAATAAATATTATTAATGTTTTTAGAAGAAGTCTCTTATGCTCACCAAAGCTGTATTTATTTTATTAAAAATACAAAAAAAATTGTATTGTGAGATATTATTCAAACTGTTTTCTATTTGAATAAGTGCACTGTAAGTCACTTTGGATAAAAGCGTCTGCCAAATGCATAAATATATTTAAAAATGTAATTTAATGCTGTGATGCAAAGCTGAATCTTCAACATCACTACTCCAGTCTTCAGTGTCACATGATCCTTCAGAAATCCTTCTAATATGATGATTTGCTACTCAAGAAACATTTATGATTATTATAAATTTTGAAGACAGTTGTGTAAAACTTTTTTTCATGATTCTTTGATGAATAGAAAGTTCAAAATTTCTAAATTCTAAATTTCTAATTTCTTTAAGTTCTTTCCCTAAAACAAAACAAAAAATAAAATAAAATAAAACAATTTTTACTGACCCAAAACTTCTGAACGGTATAGTACAATGTTGCAAAAGCTTTCTATTTCAGATAAATACTGTTCTTTTGAACTTTCTATGCATCAAAGAATCCTAAAAAAAATGACACAACCGCTTTCAACATTTATAATAATCATTAATGTTTCTTGAGCAGCAAATCATCATATTAGAATGATTTTGAAGGATCATGTGACACTGAAGACTGGAGTAATGATGCTGAAAATTCAGCTATGCATCACAGAAATAAATACAATTTTAAAATATATTATAATAGAAAATTGCCATTTTACATTTTAATAATATATATATATATATATATATATATACACATACATACATACATACATACATACATACATACATACATACATACATACATACATACATACATACATACATACATACATACATACATACATACATACATACATACATACATACATACATACATACATACATACATACATACATACATACATACATACATACATACATACATACATACATACATACATACATACATACATACATACATATATATATATATATATATATATATATATATATATATATATATATATATATATATATATACAAATATTTTTAATAAAATAAATGGCGCCCTGGTGAGCTGCTAAATGAAATATCTAAAACTTAATAATTAGCTAAATGATTTTCTTCCTCTTGAGATCTAGTGGCATAATTGAAAAAACATACATATAGAGCTCATGAAGCGTTGCACATCTTGTATGTATGTGATGAGATTCAGGAAGTGTGTATGTGATAAGATGTTTGGATTTCAGGAAGACAAATTATTAATTGAGTGATGCATTTTGAGTTTAGTGCATTATTAAAAAACCATGACATATATTTAAATAAGGGGCATATTCACCAGAGTCACTTGAAAGGCTTTCCTCACTTCCAGTTGCCTCATCTTGTCCCTTACCTACACATGTAACAGAGATATTCAAGTTAAGCAGCAATACAAGTCACATCAGAGATTTTAAACTGCACAGTGAAATGTACTTTGATTCTATGTATTTTTAGCAATATTTACTGCTGACATTTAATGAACAAGTTGTAAGTACATACAATAAGGGTTGGAACGGTATGAGATTTTCACGATATGATCACCGTCCCAGGAAATTTCAAGGTTTCACGGTATACAGTAATAAACAATGAGTTATTATTATCATCAGTTAATATATGATAGTTAAATGTAGGAAAACAGGTTTTTGATTGAACAAATGCTTTATTATAACAAACTTGTTTTGTTTAACAATACTTGATTTAATAATTGATTATGGATTAGATTAACAATAATAGAGTCCTATGAAATGTATTTTATTCAGAAAATGTGCATTTCTTTTTATGATTTAATACAAATATATTATCAAAAATGGTGATAATCAAATGAATACATAAAACTAATAATTGAACTCATATTTTGTAATATCATGTAATCAAATGAAAATGTAACAACTTTTATCCTTTTATTTTTGGCAAAGTACAGAGATTTACTAAATTAAAACATGGACAAAAAATTATATTCCTTAAATAATGTTTAAATAAATTGTATTATTATTATTTTGAGAAGTACATTCTGTTGTACAATAGTTCTTTGGATTTTGGAAAGACAAATAATTTATTTAGAGATGCATTTTGAGTTTAGTGCATTTAAGTCAGTCAGTTAAAAGCCTTCTGTCACTTCCTGTTGTTGCCTCTAGGTGTCCCACATCTAGACATGTAACCAAGATTTTCAAAATAAAGTCACATCAGAGATTTTAAACTGCATAGTGAAATGTACTTTAAAAAAAAAAAAAATAATTTTTGGCAATGTTTACTGCTGACATTTAATGAACAAGAGTTTTAAGTACATACAATTACGGTTGCAACGGTGTGAGATTTTATGGCATGATGACCGTCCCAGGAAATATCACGGTATACAGTTTTAAACAATCAGATATTATTATCATAATCAGTAAAAATGACAGTTAAATTAATGAAAGAAATGCTTTATTATATATTATATTATAAAACATAATAAGCTAAATGATTACCTTACTCTTGAGATCTATTGGCACCATTGTCTCATCTAACAACATCACCTGATACACAAGACTGATTAAATATTGAGAATGGGATAGCTGGTACCTGACAGAAATTTTTTCTTTTCATCTTCTTTTTGTTCCTGGACATCCTTTTTGCCATTGAAACCTAAAGGACATGGCAGATAAAATCATTTCTGAATAATCTTTGCACTGTAATACTATTTTTTTTAAAACAGTGGTACAAAATAAACACTGGGACAGAAGCATGTTAAGGCAAATGACGTAACCCACTATAAAATTATTTCAAGATCCATCCAATAGTATTTGTTCAAACATCTCTATTTGGACATTTATTTGTTAAAGCAATAGTGAAATGAAATCTGAAAATGATGTCATAGCTGTCAACATTGAACATTGAAAATAATGGAGATTTCCCAGAATCCATCCACAAAATAAGGGATTTTTTTTTACACGATTCTTACCCACAAACTAAAAAAAAAAGAAACACTAATCATTAACAGTCTAAAGAGTTTATAACTACACAATATATTTAGATTTTGGCCGTCAGCGTCCTGATCCATCATCGCACATCACACTCATCTACTCTACTCTCCTTGAAGTTCACTTCCCGCTACTTTTTCCCTCTTCCTCCCGCCTGCCGCTGCAACTGTTTTCTTCTTCGATAGTAGCCTAAGCCAGTGTTTCCCTACCTTTTTTCAGTCATGGCACCCTTTGAAAATGTGCTCCATTTTGTGGCACCCCCTCGCATACGTTACACTAGGGGTGTAACGGTAAAGATTGCTCACGGTTCGGTTTGTATCACGGTTTTGGTACGGTTCAGTATTTGCTGATTTTTTTTTAATACCGATAATCAAATGTGCATGATATAATTATCATACCGGTATGCACTGCCGTTCAAAAGAATATTAATGTTTTTAGAAGAAGTCTCTTATGCTCATCAAGGCTGTATTTATTTGATTAAAATACCCCCAAAAAATTATATTGTGAAATATTATTCAAATGTAAAATAACTATTTTCTATTTGAATATTTTAAAATGTAATTTATTTCTGTGATGCAAAGCTGCATTTTCAGCATCACTACTCCAGTTTTCAGTGTCACATGATCCTTCAGAAATCATTCTAATATGATGATTTGGTGCTCAAGAAACATGTATGATTATTATCAATGTTGAAGACAGTTGCATAAAACATTTTTTCCTGATTCTTTGATGAATAGAAAGTTCAAAAGAACAATATTTATTTGAACTAGAATCTGTTGTAACCTTATAAATGTCTTTACTGTCACTTTTGATACATTTATTGCATCCTTGCTGAATAAATATATTAATTTCTTTAAGTTCTTTCCCTAAAACAAAACAAATTAAATTAAATTTGTACTGACCCAAAACTTCTGAACGGTATATAGTACAATGTTGCAAAAGCTTTCTATTTCAGATAAATAATTTCAGATCATGTGACACTGAAGACTGGCATAGCGATGCTGAAAATTAAGTTTTGCATCACAGAAATAAATACATTTTAAAATATATTAAAATAAAAAATTGGCATTTCACAATATTATTTTTTTTGTTTTTTGTTTTTGTATTTTTAATAAAATAAATGCAGCCCTGGTGAGCATAAAATACTTCTTCTAAAAACTTTTGACCGGTAGTGTACCTTTACAACCCTTCATACAATTGACATCAACCTGCTAAACGAAATATTTAAAACTTAATAATTAGCTTAATTATTTCCGTCCTCTTGAGATCTAGTGGCATCATTGAAAAGTATGCATATAGAGCTCATGAAGCGTTGCACATCTTGTATGTATGTGATGAGATTCAGGAAGTGTGTATGTGATAAGATGTTAGGATTTCAGGAAGACAAATTATTAATTGAGTGATGCATTTTGAGTTTAGTGCATTATTAAAAAACCATGACATATATTTAAATAAGGGGCATATTCACCAGAGTCACTTGAAAGGCTTTCCTCACTTCCAGTTGCCTCATCTTGTCCCTTACCTACACATGTAACAGAGATATTCAAGTTAAGCAGCAATACAAGTCACATCAGAGATTTTAAACTGCACAGTGAAATGTACTTTGATTCTATGTATTTTTAGCAATATTTACTGCTGACATTTAATGAACAAGTTGTAAGTACATACAATTAGGGTTGGAACGGTATGAGATTTTCACGATATGATCACCGTCCCAGGAAATTTCAAGGTTTCACGTATACAGTAATAAACAATGAGTTATTATTATCATCAGTTAATATATGATAGTTAAATGTAGGAAAACAGGTTTTTGATTGAACAAATGCTTTATTATAACAAACTTATTTTGTTTAACAACACTTGATTTAATAATTGATTATGGATTAGAGTAACAATAATAGATTCCTATGAAATGTATTTTATTCAAAAAATGTTCTTTTCTTTTTATGATTTAATACAAATATATTATCAAAAATGGTGATAATCAAATGAATACATAAAACTAATAATTGAACTAATATATTTTATATTTTGTAATATCATGTAATCAAATGAAAATGTAACTTTTATCCTTTTATTTTTGGCAAAGTACAGAGATTTACTAAATTAAAACATGGACAAAAAATTATATTCCTTAAATAATGTTTAAATAAATTGTATTATTATTATTTTGAGAAGTACATTCTGTTGTACAATAGTTCTTTGGATTTTGGAAAGACAAATCATTTATTTAGTGATGCATTTTGAGTTTAGTGCATTATTAAAATAAGGGGCATATTCCCCAGAGTCAGTTAAAAGCCTTCTGTCACTTCCTGTTGTTGCCTCTAGGTGTCCCACATCTAGACATGTAACCAAGATTTTCAAAATAAGCAGCAATTCAAGTCACATCAGAGATTTTAAACTGCATAGTGAAATGTACTTTTAAAAAAGAATTTTTTTTTTAGCAATGTTTACTGCTGACATTTAATGAACAAGAGTTTTAAGTACATACAATTACGGTTGCAACGGTGTGAGATTTTATGGCATGATGACCGTCTCAGGAAATATCACGGTATACAGTTTTAAACAATCAGATATTATTATCATAATCAGTCAAAATGACAGTTAAATTAATGAAAGAAATGCTTTATTATATATTATATTATAAAACATAATAATTAGCTAAATGATTACCTTACTCTTGAGATCTATTGGCACCATTGTCTCATCTAACAACATCACCTGATACACAAGACTGATTAAATATTGAGAATGGGATAACTGGTACCTGACAGACATTGATTCTCTTCATCTTTTTTTGGTTTCTGGACATCCTTTTTGCCTTTGAAACCTAAAGGACATGGCAGATAAAATCATTTCTGAATAATCTTTGCACTGTAATACTATTTTTTTAAAACAGTGGTACAAAATAAACACTGGGACAGAAGCATGTTTAGGCAAATGACGTAACCCACTATAAAATTATTTCAAGATCCATCCAATAGTATTTGTTCAAACATCTCTATTTGGACATTTATTTGTTAAAGCAATAGTGAAATGAAATCTGAAAATGTTATCATTCATTCACATTCACACACACCTGGCTATGTTTGTTACGTGGAACTTAAAGGCATCATATGATTAAACAATGGTTAAATAATGAAACCGACAATAAAAATGTGTGTATCATAATTACTCAATCACTACTCACTAATAATATTTTTCTTCTTTAAGATGACAACCACCAAAACAACAACTAACAGCACAAGCAGACCACCAATCACTGCTCCAATCATAGCCGAGACTGTCGGTGGCGTGCAGTTCTGGCATAGTCCATCTATACAAATGCAAAAGATAAATATTTTAAATGAAGTGAGGATAATACACACTGAAATAAAGGGGGAAATGGAAGTTTGCAAGTTCAACCCTTTTTATATAATATTGCTATTTCTGTTTATAGGCGTAACTGCTTTAATTACCCCATTTGACGATAATAGGTTCTTTGAGTGTACTGTGGGACACAAAACAATCATATTCTGCTTTTTCATCCTCCTTGATCTTTACAATCTTCCTTTGCTGGAAGGTTCCATCATGGTTTGGTCTGATTCCTGAGGATTCAATCTCATCTTCAGGCAAGGATGTGCGATATTTCCTTATGGTAATTTTCACATCTTTGGGGAAGAAGCCAGTGGCCAGACAGGTGAGTTTCAGCTTGGTCTTGTCACTGGTACACTTTTTTGCAAACACATGCACATTTGGAGGAGCTGAGGACACAGGAATCAGTTTATCAGTGAGTTCTATATATATGACAGCGGCAGATAATCAACAAATACACATGCTGTACATTTACTCACAGCCATTTTTCAGCTCCTCATCTCCATATTCTCTGAATTTGTTGAGCCAGTCCACACACTCTTTCTCCAGGTAGCCCTTGGTGTACTGGTTTAGGATGGGCACATTATCCCACTTCTTCTTGGTTGGAAGAGCTGCATCAACGGGGGCAACCCACTGAGACTCCTTATCATCAAAAGACAGGAAGTTCTCACCATCATAGCTGTACTCATCAATGCCTTTTGAAAACTTCAATTCATTTCCCAGTTTCTCGATTTCACACCCATGTCTCCACTGAAGAACATGGACATCTGAAACAGAGAGAAATTTAAATGTTTCATGGATGATGATGATGATGATGATGATGATGATACAAAATTATATTAAAAAAGAAAATATCAATAGAATAATATAATTATATGTATATGCATTTTAAAATGTATCATTGTTCTTCACCTGATTCATTCTGTCTCATACGGTTCATCAGAATGTTGACATTCACATTAAACCACTGTTCTTTGCTCTTTCTTGACTGGGTGCCTTTTTCCCAGTAATCCTCCTGCATTTTCTCTTTCATCCAGTGCTGTTTGGGAATCTTTCTTTTGTCCTTGCTATTATAATAGTCAATCTGTCTGTCATCTAGCAGACCCATAGCAGTGAATTCATGGATGCCCGGCAGATCGACAGGTTTGGACAAAGCTGTGTATATGTAGTACAGGGAGTGTTTGTCTGCAATGAGAATGTAAAAATGAAATACGTATACATATATACATTATATATATATATATATATATATATATATATATATATATATATATATATATATATATATATATATATATACACACACACACACACATTTACTCAGAATAAGGGGATATAACTTAACTAAAATCAGCCATGAAAGTTTTTAATCCTCCATGGTCCATTATTTCAGTTAGATCTTATTTGTTTCCCTTTTAGATGCAGATTAAAACGTTTTGTTTCAAGAACAACATGTCATTATACTAGGCTATAAAATAAAATAAAAATAAAAAACGAATTCGCTTTTATTACGATAAGTCGCAGGTTAAAAAATCATTTTCATTTATTTCATTTCATTTAATTAATCTTTTCCATTTTAGTAGAGTAGGGCTATAAGATCTGTCAAAGTAAATTAACTCTCTTTCTGTCTTCAATGAAGTTAGACAGGTTCCTGAACTGAAAGTATTTCGATACCTGTCTACCTGTTTACCTGCGCCATTTTCCCGACACACCTTGAACAACGACGCGAACTAAAAACTAACAGACTTACTAAAACTTGGGCATTTATTAAAGTTAATTAAACACGTATATTATGATAATATAGTAGTAGCCTACGCATGTTGAGACATTGCATTAAATGATGACAACGCTTGTTTTGCTTTCAGTTTTAAGAAATAAAATAAACGAGAGTAGGCTATTCTGTGTTAATAACAGCAGACTCACCGCTCCAGGCAGGTACAACAGCCCCGAGGAGAACTGCCGAACACAGAACGGAGAAAAGTGTCATTTTTCAAGCCTGTTAAGGCTTCAGTGCCTTCTACGTCTTCTTCAACAGACGGCTTTCCTTAACTGATACCAGTCGAACAGGTACTCCGAAGTCCAAACTCCCCTTCCACACACTCCAGAGATTTTAAATAACCAATACTAAAACAGACAGTTCGCAGCGTCACCAGTAACCACGAGCGAAGGTAGTCACGAGTTTCTGCTCGTCTTGTGATTTCCTACTTAAATATATAGTCACTACTGTGTATGTTGCACTTTACTTCTGAATATGTTCAAGGTTGTTAAATTTAAAATGTATGTAGCCTACTTCGTTACAGTCCAACACTGTTTATTTTGAAAATGAAACTAACAAAATGTATTGTCAAAATATTAGCCTACATATATATATTATATTAAAAAAGGTTGCTAACTAGAGGTGTCCCATGTCAAAGTTTCCAGCCGAATCGTACTGTGGTGCATTTTCCCGAACAACGACGTTACTCACTGCCAGAGGTGGACAGTAACTAAGTACATTTACTTGAGTACTGTACTTAAGTAAACTTTTTGAGTATCTGTACTTTACTGAAGTATTATTTTTTAAGGAAACTTTTACTTTAACTTCACTACATTTGAAAGACAAATATCGTACTTTTTACTCCACTACATTTCTATCAAGGTCCTCGAAGTCAAAAGTCATTTCTGTAGCAGCTTTGCAAGTCAGTGGATGATTTTTTTTTTTTGCAAAATGTAAATATCTGGGAGAAAGAGAAGCAGACATATGGATGAATCTGAAAAAGCATGATGAAAGAGTTCAGTCTGTTTTTTTGTGCCTCTGAGATGCCAGAATTCGAGTACTGAATAGAGCTTTCTTTTGTGTTTTTTTCGCACTTAAACAGACCAATACACACAAAATGTCACAATTTTCATTTTGGAAAGTATTCACGTAAACAAAGTTGATTATGTCTCAAGTGAACGTAAACAGTTGGGGGAATATCAGATGTGTATCAGTGTGTAGGATTTGTGCATTCAGCCTTAAAGTGACAGCAGCTTTATAAAAAGCTTTGTAACTTTTAAGTATTTAAATTAGTTCAAGGTGGTCGTATGCTAGCATGTTGGCCCATGATGGAATAGCGTGCATTTATACAACAATGCAACAATAATGAAATAATGCATTGACATAAAAAAGGAAATTTACTTTTGATACTTAAGTACTTTTAAAAGCAAGTACTTCTGTACTTTTACTTAAGTAAAAATAGTTTTTAACAACTTTCACTTGTAACAGAGTAATATTTGACAAGTGGTACTTTTACTTTTACTCGAGTAATGGAGTTGTGTACTTTGTCCACCTCTGCTCACTGCTCAACTACCATAGTACAGTTGAAGAAATCAGCTATAGTCACGACTGTTTCCCGAAACCGCATTGTCGCCACATCTGTCGTTCAATCACGTTGGTTAATTTTTTTTTTTTTTTTTTTTTTTTTTTATTGAACCTTTAACATAGAATACAAGAGCTCGTAGAGGTAACCGTACCAAATGTAAACTCAAATACAATAATAGTCAGGAGATCTGCAATAAAATTTAAGAAAGATAAATAATAATAATAATAAAAAATAAAATAAAGCAATTCAATTAAAAATAAATAAAAGATACATTTAAATCACAAGAAACTTTGACATGTCCGATGATACTTTCAGAGCACGACAGTTTTTCAGTAACCCCAATGAGGAGTAAAATAATTTGAATTCACACATAAAATGTTCAAAGGATGGATGAGTATTTCTCCACTTACAACAATGAATATGGTATTTAGCAAGTAGGAAAACAATATTCACAATGTCTGATGTTGAATTATTTAAACCATCAACATAAAACAAAATATGGTAGATGCTGAATACAGGAATGTTTGACATTTTCAAAGTTAGCCAGTCTCTGACATCACTCCAGAACCGGCTTGAAATGGAACAGGTAAAGAATAAATGTTCTAGAGATTCATCAGAAAAATCACAAAACGCACACCCCGCCTTGTCAAATTTAAATCGCTTATGAAGAAAATTGGAAACTGGATAAATTTTGTGACAAATTTTCAAATGTGTTTCTTTGACCTTAGGAGGAATTGGCCATTTAACATATTTAGAAAATGCCTTTCCCAACAGTTCAGAAAGGTCTACAGACACACAGTTTTTATTATAATCATGGAACAATTTAGATTTAAAAGCATCTGTAGCAACCTTATTATTAAATGTTTTATCAAGTAACTTAAAACGACCAATTAATAAATTCGGCAATACAGGAGTGACATTAGAGTAAGTCAAGTTATTCTGTATTAGGTGGATCAAGGCTAAAGGAATAGCTTTACAAATTATTTGATACTCTCTATGAGTACAGATTAAATTATAACGTTCCACCACACCGTTATGAGACAGTAAAACACCATTACGAAAAAAAATAAAATAAAATCTAGAAGCACAGACCAATAGAAAATTAACAAAGAGTAAGCGCAGGAATGAGAAATCTTACTAGCCACAAAAAAGCCGTGGTAAATTGTACAGGCCTTATAACAGGTAAAAACATACCTTACAACAATGCCATTAATGTAAACAAAAAAGTCATTCTGGGTCCACCCTCTTGTTGTCGATTAGCGCATAGCCTTCCTTCAGGTACGCCCGCTTCCCCCTCCGACGGGCTTCTTGAACCACGGGCCACAGTTTAGCACGGGCTAGTCGGTCCTCCTTAGAGAAGTCTTCCTTGAAGCTGATGTGTAGATCTTTACAGACTCTAGCATCCTTGGATTTTCTCAGAACTTCATCCCGCACCGTGCGCATTCCAAACTGAATGATGACAACTCTGGAGACGTTGTTTGAGGTGGCGGCACTCTCTCTCTCTTGCCCAGCCTGTGCACGGTATCCACGGTGTCACGTAGTTTCTCATCCGATATCGGGATAATCCGTGTCAAAATCCCGATGACCGTCTCCCGAACATTCTCATCCTCTTTTTCAGGCAAGCCGATCAACCTTAAATTCCACCTTCTCTTATAACGAGCGTGTTCTTCACACGCGCTCTTCAGCAATGCATTCTCTTTTTTAAGATGCACTACTTGGGATTGCAGATCTGATATGTCCTTCTTATTCTTGTCGATGGCTAAAGAATTGACCGCAATCAGCTTCTCAAAGCGTATGAAACGCTGAGTTTGGTCATCCATTTTTTGAGTTAGCTCGTGTACCGCCTGGAGAATCGCGTTTGCCGTGTCTTCTTTGGCATGATCGTTAGGAATGTCATCTTTAGCAAGGTCGTCTTGTGTCTTGCTTCTTTTAGTTTTATTTTTATTTTTTATCGGTGTGTGTGGTCCCAGTTAACCTTGTTATCTTTAGACATGACCTTGTCATCGTTATCGTTAGCTTTAGCCTGGTCTACTTCAATCTCCACAATCATGTCTTCGTCACACGCTTCATGAAGAGCACTCAGGTTGTAAACATGGTCCGACATCATTGTTAGTAGATAAAATTACGGCTATTACAAACAAACTGGATTAAAAAATTGGCTAATTTGAAGTTTTGATTCAGAGCCTGCTGAGAACACGACCTCTCACACCGCCATTTTAGGACCTCCCCTCACGTTGGTTAATGGTGTCACACAGGTGGTGGAGTAAAAACTGCTTTTAATGAATTAGTTTAAGTTCGAATTCATGCTAGAATTTTTGCTATAAATTATGGACATGGCATCTGAGGACTATTCTTATTTTTCTCAGTTATTTTGCTTTATTTCAAGATTCATATAGACTCGTTCTTAGGTAGCCTACTAGAGCACGTAGCCTACATGCATGCGCACTCTTCAGGTGCTTTAAATCTCTTGACAAACTAAAATACATAAATTACATTTGTATGTATTCAAAATAAAATATATAGATTGTACTAAATGTCAGCTTGTTTATTTTGCTCAAAATAAGGATTTCATGCAAACAAGAAACTATGCTTCTAACCACAGGTCAAGAGCAATCGTTGCAACCACACAACTTTGCAAACAATTCAGTCAAACATACAAAATAAGCATAGTAGCTATAATGGTTAATTATCCTAAATAGCCTATATAAACTTCACTTTGCCCTTTGCCAAAACGATTTCCCAGGGAACAAATTATAGATTCATGAGACCAAAGATTGCCAGTTAGATATACACAAGACAAATTCTATCTCATGGCTAACCATTACAGAGACATCAGAGCCAGCAGCAAACGTCAGAAAAAGACTAGCTGAGCAAAGTGCCTGGTGATCGCCTGGATCTCACAACTCCAAAAGTCAGAACAAATTTTCAAATAGGCGCTATCTTTATAAATAAACCACAGATTTTAGCTTTAACCCTCTGGTTCTCTTCATTTAAGGGTCACACTTGGCTTCTTCTCGGTCTGACCGAAGCCTTAAAATGTATTTACTTAAAATGTAAAATGTTTTTTTTTATGTTGATTTGAAGTGTCAGTTTTTGCATTAATTTGATTACATTCAAACCTGAGCAGAGAGGAGAACATTTTGAATATATAACATCAAAATTAAAAAAAAATGTAACAAAAATTAACAGGTATGTTTTATCACAGCATAATAGATATGAAGCTAGCGCAAGTTCTGCCAGGAAGACTCAATCGTTACGTCACTATTTACCTTCTCTTCTATCCAATTATATCCTTTTCTGTAGCATAAAAAGGTAGTAATCACTCATGTCTGAGTTCGCAGATACTGTTGCTTCAGCAGTTGACAATCCGGATGTTCCGTAGCGGTCGATCGCTGGTCCTATTATAAAGTTAACAACAAGTCCTCCAACCCATACGACCATAAAGGTCGTGTGTCCATACCTTTAAATACGACCCAAACAAGCGTTCTCTATATTAGCGCCCCTACTGGCAGCTGGAGATATGTCACTCACAGAAACTCAGTGAGAAACTGGTTTATTTCTATAAAATATGGATTTTGGATTATGGATGACTTCGAGACACATACAGGTAGGGGTATCATCCATCCCGTAAAGTAATTGATCGTCCCGTATTTATGAATGAAATAAGGTGTCGTGTTTCCACACCTGATGCATTTTGTCAGATTTTTTCAAGCACCGGACGCCAGCATAGTTAGTATTTTTTATTGTAATATTAATTTGAAATTCGCATGTGGTGGGAAAGGGATCACGTTAAAAGTCCACACATAAAACCCGTCTCCAGCGTGATGACTCCGATTATTTGAATATTCCTATTTAATAATTGTTTAATCGACAGATCATCCTCAATAAACCTGTCTGCGGCTTGATGACTCCGATCTTTCAAATATTCCTATTTAATAATTGTTTAATCGACACATCATCCTCAGTAAACCTGTCTCCGGTGTGATGACTCCGATCTTTCAAATATTCCTATTTAATAATTGTTTAATCGACACATCATCCTCAATAAACCTGTCTGCGGTGTGATGACTCCGATCTTTCAAATATTCCTATTTAATAATTGTTTAATCGATACATCATCCTCAGTAAACCTGTCTCCGGTGTGATGACTCCGATTATTCGAATATTCCTATTTAATAATTGTCCAGTGTCGGCTCCGGCCCCAGAGACCAGTCCAGTGTCGGCTCCGGCCCCAGAGACCAGTCCAGTGTCGGCTCCGGCCCCAGAGACCAGTGTCGGCTCCGGCCCCAGAGACCAGTCCAGTGTCGGCTCCGGCCCCAGAGACCAGTCCAGTGTCGGCTCCGGCCCCAGAGCCAAGTCCAGTGTCGGCTCCGGCCCCAGAGACCAGTCCAGTGTCGGCTCCGGCCCCAGAGACCAGTCCAGTGTCGGCTCCGGCCCCAGAGACCAGTCCAGTGTCGGCTCCGGCCCCAGAGACCAGTCCAGTGTCGGCTCCGGCCCCAGAGACCAGTCCAGTGTCGGCTCCGGCCCCAGAGACCAGTCCAGTGTCGGCTCCGGCCCCAGAGACCAGTCCAGTGTCGGCTCCGGCCCCAGAGACCAGTCCAGTGTCGGCTCCGGCCCCAGAGCCAAGTCCAGTGTCGGCTCCGGCCCCAGTGCCAAGTCCAGTGTCGGCTCCGGCCCCAGAGACCAGTCCAGTGTCGGCCCCGACCCCAGAGACCAGTCCAGTGTCGGCTCCGGCCCCAGAGACCAGTCCAGTGTCGGCTCCGGCCCCAGAGCCAAGTCCAGTGTCGGCTCCGGCCCCAGTGCCAAGTCCAGTGTCGGCTCCGGCCCCTGTGCCCGCTCACGAGCCTGTCCCCGAGCACGCCAGTGCTGCCCAGGGGGGCGCACACGAGCCTTTCCCCGAGCTCGCCAGTGCTGTCCAGGAGGGCGCTCCTGGGTCAAGTCCAGTGTCTGTCTCTGAAGCTCTGGAGGGCCTTTCCGCAGCCTCCGAGTCTAGTCCTGTGTCTGTCCATGAAGTCTTGAGGAATGTTAGGTTGTTTCCTGAGTCTGTTCCCCAAGGATCCACCTTCCCTGCCAATGCAGTCATGGCCCCTGAGTTCTTCCCTAAATCTTTCCCCAGTCAAGAACTTTTCCCTAAGACTGTTTCTGACACCAAGGTCACCTTCAAACCCCACCCATTACAGCAAACCCATGTTCCCAGGAGGACCCCTAATTTTGTTCCTACCCCTCCCATCCCGCCCTCCCTGTTACCTGGCCCTTATGGGTTCCCAAAGTCAGCACCTCCCTGGTCAGTCCCTAATTACTCTCCTGGATTATTTTCCTCCCCAGTTCTGCCCCCCGGGTTTCCTGTCTGCCCTGGTATTCCCAGTTTTGTTCCCCGCCCACCCTCCCAATTTATACCACCTCTTTTTCCTTTGCCCAGTGTGGACGCAAGGAGGCGTCCGTTGGGGGGAGGGTACTGTCAGGATCCTGCCCTGACAGTCTTGTCTGTTTAGTGTTTCTTTGTTTGTCTTGTGCTTGAGCACATGGCTGTGTCTTTGTTTGTGTGTTCCTCTTGTCCTGCCTCCTTGTTTCCCTTTACCACGCCCCCTTGTTTAGTCCTTGTCTAGTCCTCATTTCACTAATTGTGCTCACCTGATCCTCATGTGCTCTGGTCCCTTTATATTGTGCTACTTTCCCTCATGTCCTTGCTGGTTCGTTGCGTTTGTTTGCATTCGTTGTCTGGCTTATCTTGTCCTTGTGATAGCTGTTGCTCTTGCCTAGTTATTGTTCTTAGCCTTATTTTCCCTAGCCTTATTTTTTGGTTTTCTCTAGCTTTGATTTTGTTTCCCTCTAGTTTAGTGGTCTTATTTTTCTCTCTCTAGTTTCCTGCAAGTTTGCAATTTTGTTTTATTTTTGTTCTAGTTCCAGTCTTTTATTTCTAGTATTTATCTTGTTTATTTTTAAATTATATATTTATATCTCTTTTGTTTTCTTTTTAGATTTCTGTTTCTTAGTTGCATTTTCCCTATTCTTTGTTGTTATTTTTGCTCTTGTTTATTTCTTGTTGTCTTGTCGTGTGTGTGTGTGTGTGTGTGTGTGTGTGTGTGTGTGTCTTGTGTTGGTTCCTGTCCTGAGTTCCCTTGGCCACTCTCTCCTTATCCCTGGCAATCAAGACTGGAGATGATTCTGGGAGAGGACATCAAGTCTCAGTTTCCTGGTGTTCCAGCCTGGGTTGTCCCACCATCTGCCTGGTGTTGCCTTCCAAGCGTCGTCAATTTCATGGTCTCCCTGGACTGGTCTCAGTGGTCATCCTCCCTGCCTGTCATCGTGGTGTCTGTCCCCTGCCCTGCTGTTTGAACTCTCACCTTACCACTTCCTTGTTGTGCCCTGTCTAGAGTCTTGTTAATAAAGTCTTTGATGTTCAATCTGCATCTGGGTCCTCAGTTTCAGAAACCCTGACAAACCTGTCTCCGGCGTGATGACTCCGATCTTTCGAATATTCCTATTTAATAATTGTTTAATCGACAGATCATCCTCAATAAACCTGTCTCCGGCGTGATGACTCCGATTATTTGAATATTCCTATTTAATAATTGTTTAATCGACAGATCATCCTCAGTAAACCTGTCTCCGGCGTGATGACTCTGATTATTAGAATATTCCTATTTAATAATTGTTTAATCGACAGATCATCCTCAATAAACCTGTCTCCGGCGTGATGACTCCGATTATTTGAATATTCCTATTTAATAATTGTTTAATCGACAGATCATCCTCAGTAAACCTGTCTCCGGCGTGATGACTCTGATTATTAGAATATTCCTATTTAATAATTGTTTAATCGACACATCATCCTCAATAAACCTGTCTGCGGCTTGATGACTCCGATCTTTCAAATATTCCTATTTAATAATTGTTTAATCGACAGATCATCCTCAATAAACCTGTCTCCGGCGTGATGACTCTGATTATTAGAATATTCCTATTTAATAATTGTTTAATCGACACATCATCCTCAATAAACCTGTCTGCGGCTTGATGACTCCGATCTTTCAAATATTCCTATTTAATAATTGTTTAATCGACAGATCATCCTCAATAAACCCGTCTCCGGCGTGATGACTCTGATTATTAGAATATTCCTATTTAATAATTGTTTAATCGACAGATCATCCTCAGTAAACCTGTCTCCGGCGTGATGACTCTGATTATTAGAATATTCCTATTTAATAATTGTTTAATCGACAGATCATCCTCAGTAAACCTGTCTCCGGCGTGATGACTCTGATTATTAGAATATTCCTATTTAATAATTGTTTAATCGACAGATCATCCTCAGTAAACCTGTCTCCGGCGTGATGACTCTGATTATTAGAATATTCCTATTTAATAATTGTTTAATCGACACATCATCCTCAATAAACCTGTCTGCGGCTTGATGACTCCGATTATTCGAATATTCATATTTAATAATTGTTTAATCGACACATCATCCTCAATAAACCTGTCTCCGGTGTGATGACTCCGATCTTTCGAATATTCCTATTTAATAATTGTTTAATCGACATGTCATCCTCAATAAATCCATCTCCGTCGTGATGACTCAGATTTTTTGAATATTCTGATCTAATATGACCCCTGACCTGTAAAGTTGCCAGAATAATAATAATATGCGGTTTGTTAATTGGCCAGAGGAGAACTGCCCCCCTGACTGAGCCTGGTTTCTCCCAAGGTTTATTTTTCTCCATTATGCCCTGATGGAGTTTTGGTTTCCTTGCCACTGTCGCCTCTGGCTTGGCTTGCTCATTTGGGGACACTAAATTTTCAACTAAATATAAAAAAAAAAATTTAATTACTAAACTAAATGAACTACATCAACTAAATTACTGATCTGCCCACATTGTCACTGTATGATAATTGAAATGAGCTGATGACATCACCGTTTTCTCCGGAGCGGCTGTACGGCCGAATGAAATTCTGTTGCATTATTTTCCTGTTTAACATTGTGAAGCTGCTTTGAAACAATCTGCATTGTAAAAAGCGCTATATAAATAAAGTTGACTTGACTTGACTTGACTTTGGAATTTGGCCAGGAAGCAGGTCTGAGGCCAGAGATGGTGGAGTCTTTGTTGGCGGGGGAGGATTCTGTGGGTACCAAGTCCAGCACTGCAGCCTGAAATCATCAGTTATCCAATGTGAAGACTGCATTCCCAAACAGCTCTACTGTGACAGCTCAGATGTTATGCCCCATGAAAGTAAACATCACAACCATGAGACAGTTGTTGTGGAAGAAGTTGCTTTGGCCCATACCTCCAACAACCTCCAACATGAGTCAATGGTAAGTCCAGTGCAACGATTATAAATAATACTATTGTTTATTTATTTACCACCTCCTAAATGCATGTTTTTTTATGTTAGGACTTCATCCCCTGTTTGAGAAAAAGCTACACTGAATCAGTAGTGCTGAGGAACTATTTGAGCTCTGTGTTCATATCACTGGTGACCAGTGACCACACATGGCCCATCCACACTGATGCTGTGCTGAAGATGGTTCATCAGTGTCTTTTCTTCCTCAGACAGCTGAGGAAGTTCAGTCTGAGCCCCAGAAACCTCAAATCATTTTATACAAGCACTGTGGAGAGCATCCTGACATGAACTGCACCACCCTCAACTGCAAAGCTCTGCAGAGTGTGGTACAAATTGCACAGAACACTGTGGAGCTGAGCTTCCCTCCCTCCAGGGGTCCATTCTTCGTACCTCGCCTAATACATCTGAGATGATTTAACAGATCCCAGATCTTTTAATCGTGATAACTGATGTCTCGCTAATTTGGTTCTTCAAACGAATTTGCGGATTGGATTAAAATATCTGGATTAAATGATCTAAGATCGAAGAACCAAACAATCCAAGATCATGCCAAATCGTCAACAATCAAATCCAGCTTATTGAGTTAGCGAGGTACGAAGAACGGACCCCAGGACATCTACACCAGGTGGTGTGTGAGGAAAGCATGGAGGATTATCATAGACTCCAGCCACCCGAGCGGTGGCCTGCTCTTACTGTTACCATAAGGCAGACCTTGCAGAACCTGCACCAGCTGCACCTATACCGTCTGCGAGATGAGTTCTTTCCACAGGCAATCAGACTGCTGAACTCGTACCAGTAATGCCACACACAGCAACCCTCATATGCACTGCTCTCCATCAGTTACACTGACTGGACTCTGACTCAGTATTATACTGCACCCTGACAATCTATTTGCACTAATTCATACTGAACTGCAACGGTATATGTATACTGTGATTTATTGTGTTTATTATTGTTTTCATTTAGTGCTCTGTGTATAGTATTGTACCATATATGGTTATCTACCTGTATCGAGTCCCATATGTATACTGTGTATATTGTTAATACTGTATATGTGTTGCGTATATATTCTATACTTGTCATGTGTACTGTCATGCTGCGGAGTTTGCACAAAATAATTTAATCACCTGTACATTTGCATTCATGGTATTGTGACAATAAAGTGATTTTATTTGAATTGGTTACGTCTTTTGTTCATCGTTTGTTCTGCAAAGTGCTGGATAACAATTGCAAATTGTATATAGACATGGAAGAAGAAGATTATGATAGGGACATGGACAGGCAAGCAAGAGGAAGAAAACCAGTATAGTTCTGATGATGAAAAGCAAAAACTGGATGTGATTTCACCATGCATGCATGTGTGTGGAGGCTTCATTTGGGAACTGATAAATATCATGGTTTTAACATAACCCATTTTTATTTCTCTTGAATATCATGTCTTTTATATGCTACGTTATCTGTATTCTCAAGTAAAGTTTTGGATGAAGTATGGTGACTATTCCGTATCAAGGATGGTGTTTAGTAGATACACAATTTGATTTAGTAAAAAAAATACATAAAATTACCATGATTGTTTTAATTGAGACATGAACATTTAGTCATATTAATGACATGTAGGACAACAATTTGCTAGAATGTAACCACTGCATATGCTTAGTGACCTAGATGCTGTGTCGAATACAGTAAATATGCCACATTTCAGTGAAGGGAAGGCTGAAAGATGCATTAGAAGAGACTCTATATGCTGTATTTTTACAGGCACTTCTGACACACTGAGGGTGATATACCAGGGAAAGATTAACATGGATCCTGTACTACAAGCAAGATGAACATGCATACAGTACAATGAAGTAACACAAGGTGTATTGCTTGTTTAAATAGATGTATTTGTTTATTGTTAACACTGTATTCTTGTTCTAATTAAATAAACTGATAAGCAGGTTCTAAATGAGCATTTATGTTAATTTTGGGGGTTTATTCTTGTTCTGTTGTTAACTATGACTGAATGAACTTATACAACAACTTATTACAAGTCGTTGAAAAGACAATATAAATTTGACTCAACACACTTGTCCATGATGAGAATACATCTGCATGTGTTTTACTGCCCTTCCATCCCCAGGGGCCAGATATAGTCCCCCAGAAGAGCAAAAAAAGTGCACAATTCAAATGGCTGTAAATCAAAGTCTGATTATAGTTTCAAAAAGAAAATTAGCATGACAACTATTTACACTGTGTTTACTAAATAATGTTGGACCCCTTTTAAAATATATGTAGGAAAAGGTGGTATAAAGTTGTTTTTGAAAATGCTCAAGTAAAATACCAAATTGCAGCCTGCCTCTCAAATATCTCATAGAGGTTTGCACAATGAACATGATTAGATATCCCTTTGTTCATTAAAGATAGTATTTTTTTCAATTTCTTTATTACACGTTTTAAACTACATTACCCATAAGCCTCTGTCACTATATTGATGGAAAGCTATAGTCTTTGTTTGTAGTTCAGTGAAGTCACACTTAGGGTTAGGGTTAGGATCTCGGTAAAGGGGTCATTTCACACAACATAGCATAGCCGCATTGTTAACTGAATGGATTACTGACGTGATAATAACAACAAAACGTACTTAACAACATTAAACGCTTTTTAATATGTGTTAAAAGGTTGTCCAACCACAACCAGTCCTGTCGGTGTCAAGGCCAATGACAATCCAGTTGAGCAGATGCGTCACACTTACTTGCCCATATATGGTCTTATAAGACAGAACCTCCAGGTTCTTGTGAAGAATGGACAGATTATCAGTTAAACATGTATGTGACCCCATTAAATATAAAACTAAAATGACAGATTGCATTGGAGGGTAGACCTGATGCAGCAATAGATTTGTTGATTACAGTGATTTTAATTTTATTTTCCCCAAGCAAGGGCCTAATGGTTTCTATTGTATACATTACCCTACTATTAATTCATGCATTTACATTTAAGCTCAAACATTCTGCAGTTGCACACTGTAAGACAAATAAATATAAAAATAATTCAAAACGTTTCCTCTGTTTTACAAAAACTACTCCTCTGATAATTATTCAAGCATGCAGTATTTCTGGACCAAAGATAAGTGCAGCTAATATTTAAACAAAGCGAATGTAAAATTAAAAAAACAAACAAAAACAAAAAAACAATGAATGTACACATTTTGTAGTCATTTCACAATGTTTTTTGATATGTCAAACTGTTTAAAGACAAAAATAAGTGCCCAGCACAGCATCCTCTGTCACCCAGGTACTTCTCCAGTTTGTGGCACTATAAAGAAATGAAAAAAAATATATATTAATTTTATATATACATAATAATGTACTACATAATAATGTACATACCGGTAATATAATTTTATATAACTCTATTCAAGTACAATTGTTTATATATATATATATATATATATATATATATATATATATATATATATATATATATATATATATATATATATATATATATATATATATATATATATATATATATATATATATATATAAACAATTGTACTTGAATAGAGTTATATAAAATTATATTACCGGTATGTACATTATTATGTAGTGATTAATATAGGTGTACAATTATACATTATGTACAATTATAGAGAAATATAAAAACTTAAAAAAAAACATTGATAAAGTAATATGTAACTGTTACTGTTCAGTTACATAAGAAATATGTAACGATTGATAAGATTCATAATACTTTTACAAACCAGGAGTTGCAAGGCTCCTATTTTCTTCCCTTTAAGGAAAAAACAAGCAAAAAATGGTTAAGAACAATAATTTACAATATTAATTTAAAACTATACCTCCTGTAATCATAGTTTGCTTCTATTGCAACTACATGTAGGTAGATAATGCAATTCAATAACATTACTGTAAGTTGACACAATGAAGGAAATAATGATCATTTTTACATTACCATTAATATTTTTCCTTGTCTTCCTCTGTTATGTAGAATAAAGTGGTGGTAATGACAGTAGTGCTCATAGTAGAGATTGGACTGTGTGTGTGTGTGTGTGTGTGTGTGTGTGCGCGTGTGTCTGAGTGAGTGAGTGTGAGTGAGTGTTAGTGAGTGAGAGTTAGTGTTAGTGAGTGAGTGTGTGTGTGTGTGTGTGTGTGTGTGTGTGTGTGTTTGTGTGTGTGTGAGTGTTAGTGAGTGAGAGTTAGTGTTAGTGAGTGAGTGAGTGAGTGAGTGTGTGTGTGTGTGTGTGTGTGTGTGTGTGTGTGTGTGTGTGTTAGTGAGCGAGTGTGTGTGAGTGTGTGAGTGAGCGAGTGTGTGTGTGTGTGTGTTAGTGTTAGTGAGTGTGAGTGTGTGTGTGAGTGTGTGTGTGTGTGTGTGTGTGTGTGTGTGTGTGTGTGTGTGTGTGTGTGTGTGTGTGTGTGTGTGTGTGTGTGTGTGTGTGTGTGTGTGTGTGTGTGTGTGTGTGTGTGTGTGAGTGAGTGAGTGAGTGAGTGAGTGAGTGAGTGAGTGAGTGAGTGTGAGTGAGTGAGTGTGAGTGTGTGTGTGTGTGTGTGTGTGTGTGTGTGTGTGTGTGTGTGTGTGTGTGTGTGGACTGGTAATCATCACGTTATGGGGACAAAATGTCCCCACAAAGATGGCAATATCCGAAATCCTCATCCTTGTGGGGACATTTTTAGGTCCCCATGAGGAAAACATCTTATAAATCAGACAAAGTGATGTTTTTTGAAAATGTAAAATTGCAGAATGTCTCCTGTGAGGGTTAGGTTTAGGGGCAGGGGCAGTGTAAGGGGATAGAATATACGGTATGTACGGTATAAAAACCATTACGCCTATGGAAAGTCCCCATAAAACATGAAAACCCAACATGTGTGTGTGTGTGTGTGTGTGTGTGTGTGTGTGTGTGTGAGTGAGTGAGTGAGTGAGTGAGTGAGTGAGTGAGTGTGAGTGAGTGAGTGTGTGTGTGTGTGTGTGTGTGTGTGTGTGTGTGTGTGTGTGTGTGTGTGTGTGAGTGAGTGTGTGAGTGTGTGTGTTAGTGAGTGAGTGTGTGTGTGTGTGTGTGTGTGTGTGTGTGTGTGTGTGTGTGTGTGTGTGTGTGTGTGTGTGTGTGTGAGTGAGTGTGAGTGTGTGTGTGTGAGAGAGTGAGTGAATGTGTGAGTGTTAGTGAGTGAGTGTGTGAGTGTGTGTGTGTGTGTGTGTGTGTGTGTGAGTGAGTGTTAGTGAGTGAGTGAGTGAGTGAGTGAGTGAGTGAGTGTGTGTGTGTGTGTGTGTGTGTGTGTGAGTGAGTGTTAGTGAGTGAGTGAGTGAGTGAGTGAGTGAGTGAGTGTTAGTGAGTGTGAGTGAGTGAGTGAGTGTGTGTGAGTGTGTGTGTGTGTGAGAGAGAGTGAGTGAATGTGTGAGTGTTAGTGAGTGAGTGTGTGTGTGAGTGAGTGTGTGTGAGTGAGTGTGAGTGAGTGAGTGAGTGAGTGTGAGTGAGTGAGTGTGTGAGAGAGAGTGAGTGAGTGTGTGTGTGTGAGTGTGAGTGAGTGTGTGTGTGTTAGTGAGTGAGTGTGAATGAGTGTGTGTGTGAGTGAGTGTGAGTGTTAGTGAGTGAGTGTGAGTGAGTGTGTGTGTGTTAGTGAGTGTGTGTGTTAGTGAGTGAGTGAGTGTGAATGAGTGTGTGAGTGTGAATGAGTGTGTGAGTGTGTGTGTGTGTGTGTGTGAGAGTGAGTGAATGTGTGAGTTTGTGTTAGTGAGTGAGTGTGTGTGTGTGTGTGTGTGTGTGTGTGTGTGTGTGTGTGTGTGTGTGTGTGTGTGTGTGTGTGTGTGTGTGTGTGTGTGTGTGTGTGTGTGTGTGTGTGTGTGTGTGTGTGTGTGTGTGTGTGTGTGTGTGTGTGTGTGTGTGTGTGTGTGAGAGTGAGTGTGTGAGTGAGTGAGTGTGTGAGTGAGAGAGTGTGTGTGAGTGAGTGTATGCGTGTGTGTGAGTAAGTGAGAGTGTGTGAGTGTGAGAGAGTGAGAGAGGTGGAAGTGTTAGCTTTTAAAAGAACCATTGGGTTTGATAATGTAGAGAGCTGATGGAGAATGACTAAACAATCCATGAGAAATCCTGCAAGACAGAATGAAAGATAATTTTATTAAATTAAATAAACAATAAAACCATTGACAGCCAATCAGAATCACAGCTTTCTAAAGCTTGATCACTTAAAATGGCAGACAACATAACCAAAGCATGTGCTTATAATAAACAGAACTTTATTGCCCGTTGGTGAGGATGTTAAAATAGTTATCATCATTATAGTTATTGGGCTTGGTGTGAACGAACTTAAGTGATCTGATGTGTCACGTGACATGTTAAATTAGCATTTCCAGACTCTTGCTTCTTAAACAGATGTGTTCAATAAAAATCAACATGGAGAAAAAAAAGGCAGACTATGAGGTGGTCAGCAAATATCATGTACGGTTGTTAACGGAAGAGATATTCCCAATTTGTAAAGGTTAATAAAGAATAAATTGTAAATTACTTAATATAAACTTTCTGATATAAACTGTCTGACTACTTACAATGGGCACGAGAGTTGAGGCAATAGCCAATGACAGCAGCAGGAATAAAAGCTATAGAATTTTGTACAAGTTTGCTTGTCCAATATCTTATGAATTTGCTGACATGGTAAATTGTGTGAATTATGGGCTTTTTTCACACAGAAAGCGTGTTTGCTTTTAAAAACGCGAGACACGGGCAGTGGAATGGGGACGACCACAAGGTCTCGTAACGAGAAGTTGAACTGACTTTAACTTGAGCTCCGAGTTTTTAGAATGTTGCAAAAGATGTAAGGCGTGAGCGCACCGGTTATACACATCAGTCTAGTGCGTGTTTACATATAGAATAAAATGGAAAAGTAGCGCATTGGAATGGAAAAACTCGATCTGTGTGAACTACTACTATATCAACATGACACTTTATTACAGGGTTCCTCAAACTCGGTCCTGGAGGGCCACTGTCCTGCAGAGTTTAGCACCAACCCTGATCAAACACACCTGAGCAAGCTAATCAAGGTATTCAGGATCACTAGAAATTCACAGGAAGGTGTGTTTGATTAGGGTTGGAGCTAAACTCTGCAGGACAGTGGCCCTCCAGGACCGAGTTTGAGGAAACCTGCCTTATTAGGTTCTTACTGATGGGGCAGTGTGATATGTAAAGTAACATCCAATGCTGTGCAAAATGTAACTGCTGTAATGTTCAATCAAGGGCAGTGTGATATGTAAAGATACATCCAATGCTGTGCAAAATGTAACTGCTGTAATGTTCAATCAAGGGTTAAGACCAACTCAGACATACCACTGGAAATGTTTGCCGTTGCAGCTTTTTGTCTTCTCCATAAACACACAAGATGGCCAAATTCATCCCTCTCCATGAACAAGACAGGTTTAACAAGCCCTTGACATCACTTCCTTTTCAGCTGAAACAAAGAGAAATTATAATATATATATATATATATATATATATATATATATATATATATATATATATATATATATATATATATATATATATATATATATATATATATATATATATATATATATATATATATATATATATATATATATATATATATATATATATATATATATATATATACACACACACACACGTTGAGACAGTGTGTTAAACATGATCTGTGATCAATATATATATATGAGAGGAAGGACTTTAAGTAAAGTTAATAACAATAAAATATAATAAAGATACATTCCTTAAAGCAAATCTGTTACAGCTAAATGTGTTCAACATTACCTGTGAAGGGTTGAACCTTTGAAGGACTTGTTCAGCCTCCATGGCAGCTTCTTCAGGATCAGCATTGGGAGCTTTGAGTTCAAGTTCCCTGTTAATACAAGCAGCTTTCTGACATAAATGGTCAAAATTTGGTTTTGAGTTTTAAAAATATGCCAAGATGAATAAGAGAAAGAAAGAGCAAAAACGTGTAAATTAATTACAAATTCAGTTCAGAAAAACAAACAGTAAGTGAGCTTTTGTGAGAGATGGCTTCTTAAAAGAGCTGTTGGATTTAAGGTTGTTGATGGAAATGGAGATGGAGGAGTAGGTGATCTGAAGTAACTGCAAGACAGAAAAAATATTAAATTACAATAACATAAATATTGAATTACAAAAGAGCATTAAAGGCATGGCAAGTGTTGTAGTCATTGTCATAAAACTATGGTAAGGTGTTGTTACTATGCTTTTACTACAACTACCACGTTAAAACTATGGTTACTGAGGTAAAAGCATGGTAAGTGTTGTGGTTACTGTGCTTTAACAACAAATACCAGAGTAAAACTATGGTTACTGAGGTAAAACCATGGAAATCGGTGTTTATTGTGCTTTAACAACAAATACCAAAGTAAAACTATGGTTACTGTGGTAAAACCATGGTAAGTGTTGTGGTTACTGAGCTTTAAATACAAAATACCACAGTACAACTATGGTTACTGAGGTAAAACCATGGAAATAGGTGTTTATTGGGCTTTAACAACAAATACCAGAGTAAAACAATGGTTACTGTGGTAAAACCATGGAAAAAGGTGTTTAATGTGCTTTATCAACAACTACCACGTTAAAACTATGGTTACTGTGGTAAAAGCATGGCAAGTGTTGTGGTTACTGTGCTTTAACTACAAAATACCACAGTACAACTATGGTTACTGTGGTAAAAGCATGGTAATAGGTGTTTATTGTGCTTTAACAACAAATACCAGAGTAACACTATGGTTACTGTGGTAAAACCATGGAAAAAGGTGTTTAATGTGCTTTATCAACAACTACCACGTTAAAACTATGGTTACTGTGGTAAAAGCATGGCAAGTGTTGTGGTTACTGTACTTTAACTACAAAATACCACAGTAAAACTATGGTTAATGAGGTAAAACAATTGTAAGTGTTGTGTCACCATGCTTTATAATAGCTAGTAGCCTACACAGTGAAACCACAGTTGCTGTGGTAAAAGCATTGTATAAGTAGTTACTGTTTTAACTACAAATACCACAGTAAAACCACAGTTTTAAAAGCATGATGCTTTGTTCCTATTATTTAAATACAAATACCACAACAAAACTACAGCTACTGTGGTAAAAAATATGGTAAGCTTTGTGGTCACTGGGCTTTTAATAACAGGATTGAGCTAACGTTAGTTACCATGGTAAAATCGCATTCGTTCAGTGGCATTCGCAAATTATTTGTCAAACTGCACTTACACATGACTTGCAGAAAATCAGAAAGATAACTTACAAAGAACATAAAATAAAACCCACCTGGATTATGAGGTTCAGGGTCACTCCTTCCTCTCATTCACCGCGGTCAAAGTTCATTTGATGACGACACACCCGACGAACGAGACTGTCGTTATTCATCAGGCCGCTAGAGGGAGCTCCATTTCAAAACGTGAATATAGGTCGTAACAGCTGCACCTATGGTGTCGTTTTTCAGAGGAGGACAGGCTGAAAGTTAATAATGTGCATACAGTGGCGCAGTAAAGTCCATGTCAGCCTATCATTCTGTTCACTGGGCTGCTGCGGCAACAGACGCGAGTGCCTTCACTAACAAGAGCAAAATCACACGTCAGATTCAGAACAATCACTTTCATGGAGGACTATCTGGGCATGTTATCAAAGACACGGCTGTGATCTTCATCACCATTCTGGCGTCATCACTACATCAGCATTCATCACAGTGATATGTATATGGTTATGCATTCTGATGCCGATTGGGTGTAGTATCTTACTCTTTCTCAATTTTGTCACAAGCATGTCTGTATAGAGGAGACACATGCATCGTATGAGACGCACACAGGTGTCTGCCGGTCTGCTTGTGCACCGTGATCGCTCATTGCTTGTTGGGTCGTAACTATCCATAGTGCTCGTAAATGATTCGCGTGACACTGGTTACCGTCATTTTTGTTTAGAAAAGCTGAAACAGAACAGATGGCACAGCATATTAGACTCTATCATTCTCCCAACGAATGCAAGAAAAACAACACGGGTTTTATGCTGCCTTCACGTGCTATCGGAATTATCGTAAAAACGAGTTTCCTAGGTAAAAATTGCACATGAACGCCCTCTGATGTCGTGTTTACCACTGGGAAGTACGGAAATAATTTTGATACCCCAATTCCCGAGATGGGCGTGTCATAAGCTTTAAGCCCCCCATCCCCCCCCCCAAACAGCTAGGTCGTCTTGTCTTGACATTAATGTAGTACATATTTACATGTAAGAGTAATCATATGAAGCGTATTGTATGTTTGGTACACAGCGAAAATAGCCTGCATCTGACAGATTCAGCAGAAAGCGGACTATCTGGAATGTTAGTACATATTTAGTACTATGTACAATGTTAGTACATAGTACATATTTTTCACCTGGGTATAAGATTGTCGGTGCATGGGAGACTACATATGATGTTGGTTTTAATAAGATTTTCCCAATAAATAGGCAAGAATAAACTGGTGTCCACCATGATTCCTGTTCACTCCGACAACAAAGCACTTGAATGCAACAAGCTCGTAATCACGACTCCTAAAGTGGGAATTAGGATATTTCCGATAGCACGTGAAGGCAGCATTAAAGCAACATGCACCCATTTAATCGGGGCTTCACGACGAACTGAAGTTAAGCTGAAATCGCGAATGGGTTCAGTGTTATCAGATCGCTAAAATTGAATTTAAAAACTATGCTGAGCAAATTAGCATATTTAAGTACAGCACCGACACATATTATTAAAGGGTTAGTTCACCCAAAAATGAAAATTCTGTCATTAATTACTCACCCTCATGTCGTTCGACACCCGTAAGACCCCCGTTCATATTCGGAACACAAATGAAGATATTTTAGTTGAAAGCTGATGGCTGAGAAAGGCTTCAGATAGGCCTCCATTGACATTCAGTACACTTATACTCCCAAGACCCATAAAAAGCACTTAAAACGTTGTTACAAAGTCCATCTCACCACAGTGGCTCTACAATAATTTTACGATGCGACGACAATACTTTTTGTGCGAAAAAAAAAAATCAAAATAACACTTATCCAACTTGTTCTTGTCTTCCGTGTGTGCCTCCACGACGCATGCGCGAGAATATGACGTAGCGCCAGCGTTCGGGAATCCATGAAATGCACACTTAAGCCCCATTTTGAGAACTACGCCGAGACCTAAAGCACGATCAATGTAGAATTCAACAGCTTAGACACGCGCGTCTTCCTCTGCTTGTAAACAAATCGCTTCTGGATCATGTGTCCGAGCGCCGGATCTGCGTCATATTCTCGCGCATGCGTCGTGGAGGCACACACGGAAGACAAGAACAAGTTGGATAAAGGTGTTATTTTGATTTTTCTTTGTAACGACGTTTTAAGTGCCTTTTATGGGTCTTGGGAGTATAAGTGTACTGAATGCCAATGAAGGCCTATCTGAAGCCTTTCTCAGCCATCAGCTTTCAACAAAAATATCTTCATTTGTGTTCCGAAGATGAACGGAGGTCTTACAGGTGTCGAACGACATGAGGGTGAGTAATTAATGACAGAATTTTCATTTTTGGGTGAACTAACCCTTTAAGTGCTTTGAGCCGTTCCGACTCAGTGTGTTAGATTCATCTTCCATGCGCTGTGAGTTCGTCACATACAACATGCAATTAAACTGACACAACATAGTTTCAAGCTTAGAAGTGTTTTGGCCCGTCATCCAGCAGAGTACACATTTTGCTCAAACATACGGGGCACCCAGTGTTGGAATGGCTTCCTTTCGTGATTCGACATGGCTTTCTTCCCTATGAGGAAGAACTGTAGCGTTATGTGCACATATAAAGGTGCTTTTCTTATTGCATTATAAATATGCGCTACATATTAATACATTTGTTTAACAAATGTGTATCTCGTTGTACTCTCAGCACATATGTCGGGTAAGGTTTGCGAGCAGATTGCGCTCCCTTTATAAACGCATTAAACTGTCAAATGCTTCAGTTCAGATTAACTCCTACACCAGTGGAAACTGCTGTGGCCAATCTGACTACACCGAATCATGAATCTATTGCATGTTCTATTCTTCGTTGGTCAAACGTATGCACTAGAAGGCAGAATTAGCCAGTGAACAATCGCTGAACCATTCAACCCTGATTGCGTGTATTCTGTGATATGTTAACTCCTCCAATTAGGCATTGCATTCAAGCGCTCAACAGACATTTACATTTACATTTATGCATTTGGTGGACGCTTTTGTCCAGGGCAACTCGAGTTGCATTCAGGGTTCACATTTGGCATTTTTTTCGGGTCTTGCTTTCCCTGGGAATCGAGCCCGTGGCTTGGCGTTGCTGGTGCCACGCTCTACTGTTTAAGCTACAGAAAGACATGTCAGTGATCGGCTCCACTCGCATTGTAAACGGCAACTTTTTTAATTCTATCGAGACTAACACAATATACAGGGGAGTAAATATAGCATTGACCGCTTGACACAGTCTGCACATGCGTATTGATTCCTGGCTGGACCGCAAATGACGAGCTCTCTCGCAGTGAGCTTTTTCTCTTCACTAAAGCTGGCACACACGGTGCGCTTACAGTCATTGTGATTCGTGCTTTTCAGACTATGATTCTGATGTCACACTGTGGGACCTCAGTGCATTAATGGCAGGCTGTACGTTAATCAGACGCACGAGGACTTGTCCGGAGTTTTACATCAACCATTCACCTTAGTGAAATTATTTAGGCCAAAATTTTATCATGGCGTTGGTGAGCATGTCAAACTAACTATTAAAGCATCAGATTTTATTCCAGGGTCAAAGGAATTTTTAGGATTGCGATATTTGTCTCACTGCCAAACGTGGCCAAAATCACACAGTATTGTCCTGGCTTAGGTTATCAAATGATGAATCTCGCATTGATCTCTTTCATAGGTTCGGTAGCTGTGTCGGGTTCTATATAGCTAGTTATGGTTTTATTAGCTAGTAAAGCTTAACCATATAAAACATTCTTTTCTTTTGCAAGGGCATCGTCCGGTGTTCTCAATCACATGCGCATGTTACGTATTTGTCATGCTGATCTGGTTTATTTTCTTTTGGGGGTTCTCTCAGCAGGTTTGACGGTTAGATGGCGTCTATCAAGCTGTGAGCGGGAGCTACGCCCAGGGGTTTATAATCCTCCTAACTGCAGATGGAATGAAATGTGTTCTGCAACTCACCTGTGCATGGGCCATTCTTTCAGATTGGTGTTGCTACGAATATAGCTCAATGTGTGGAGTTGGCATCCTCTACCAAGGTCTCCCCTATCAAGAAGCATCTGAATGCGGGATTCCATGATGGTCAAGATGGGTTTTTTTTCCAGCAATGCTCAAACCATCAGGCATGTTCAGTAAACTCTCCCATAATTCCAAAGGTAAAACTAAGATTACCTACTTGTCTTAACAAGCGGCAGGTAATTTCAAAGCTTTTATTTTAACTCCTAACACTTAAATCGTAAAGGTCGCTCTTCCACTTACACCGATATTCTGCTAGAAGCCGTGTTTTATCAGCCCTTTTCGGCTTCATGTGTCCAGGGAAATTCACTTTAGAAACTAATCAGTTTGATCCTACTCTCTGTCTTTCCTATTCTGATCTTCACTTCTCACTCAATTTCTTTACTCTTTTCCTTAAGCATTCTATAATGACTCCTAAGGTTCTGGTATCACATTAACAATTTCTAAGATGAAGAATAATCTCTGTTCCTTCACTTCCACGGTAAAATATCTTCACGTTTGTCCTAAGACTTCCGACCACTCCCCCCTATTTTATCTATTGGAGCACCTCTCTCTAAGGCCTGGTTTCAGACCCACTTTTATACTGACCTTAAAAGCTGCAGTCTACCTCCTTCTCTTCATAACGGACTTTCCTACAGCTACGACTGTGGAATTTCTAGGCCAGCATTCAAGCTACGGGGGAGACAGTGTTCTTCTGCATTCAAGTCTTATATAAGACCTGATTCAAAAATCATCCTCAAGGCTCAGCAAGCTCGAGTAATGGTTCAGGTAAATCCCTATGCAACTACTGGTGGTGGTGTTCCTGCCAATTCGGCTCGATACGTTATGATAGCGTGGTCTTTCTACTATATCAAAAGATGGCCTGTGGTCCATGTGTCCTATCAAAAGATGGTCTGTGACCCATGTGTCCTATCAAAAGATGGCCTGTGGCCCATGTGTCCTATCAAAAGATGGTCTGTGACCCATGTGTCCTATCAAAAGATGGTCTGTGACCCATGTGTCCGATCAAAAGATGGCCTGTGGTCCATGTGTCCTATCAAAAGATGGCCTGTGGCCCATGTGTCCTATCAAAAGATGGTCTGTGACCCATGTGTCCTATCAAAAGATGGCCTGTGGCCCATTTGTCCTATCAAAAGATGGCCTGTGGCCCATGTGTCCTATCAAAAGATGGCCTGTAGTCCATGTGTCCTATCAAAAGATGGCCTGTGGCCCATGTTTCCTATCAAAAGACGGTCTGTGGCCCATGTGTCCTATCAAAAGTTGGCCTGTGGCCATGTGTCCTATCAAAAGATGGCCTGTGGCCCATGTGTCCTATCAAAAGATGGCCTGTGGTCCATGTGTCCTATCAAAAGATGGCCTGTGGCCCATGTTTCCTATCAAAAGACGGTCTGTGGCCCATGTGTCCTATCAAAAGTTGGCCTGTGGCCATGTGTCCTATCAAAAGATGGCCTGTGGCCCATGTGTCCTATCAAAAGATGGCCTGTGGTCCATGTGTCCTATCAAAAGATGGCATGTGGCCCATGTGTCCTATCAAAAGATGGCATGTGGTCCATGTGTCCTATCAAAAGATGGCCTGTGGCCAATGTTTCCTATCAAAAGACGGTCTGTGGCCCATGTGTCCTATCAAAAGTTGGCCTGTGGCCATGTGTCCTATCAAAAGATGGCCTGTGGCCCATGTGTACTATCAAAAGATGGCCTGTGGCCCATGTGTACCCTGTGGCCCATGTGTCCTATCAAAAGATGGCCTGTGGCCCATGTGTCCTATCAAAAGATGGCCGTTGGCCCACGTGTCCCATCTGTGAATCTCGTGTCAGGAACCACGATGGCCGGTGGTTTCGCATCTTAACCCAAAATAGTACATGGTCTAAAATCTATTTTTTTTTTCTTCTCCGTTAGGAACTTAAGGATTCAGGACCCGTGAGTATACTTCATAAACCGTTCTTTGGGGGTGGGCCCCGTACCCGGTGGATCCTCCTTCCACCTATATTTGGGGGTGGGCTGCGCCCTTGCCTTCGTCTTCAGGCAGGATACGCAGATTCCGTACCCTCGGAATGCGAATTACGAATGGGGCCTACGCCAAAGAACTTGATTGCTTGCTGAGCTCCTAAATAAATGTTTATTGTTACAGCATTAATTCTCCCGAGTCTTTCTGGTAGAAATGAAGCTAGCGCAAGTTCTGCCAGGAAGACTCAATCGTTACGTAACTAATTACCTTCTCTTCTATCCAATCTTATCCTTTTCTGTAGCATAAAAAGGTAGTAATTACTCATGTCAGAGTTCGCAGATACTGTCGCTTCAGCACCACCATCCTCCCCACCACCACCAAGATGGGACCTTTCCTCCATCCCCTCCTACACCACCAGTCGGGCCCTCCTATCATCCTCAACACCATCAGATGGGCTCTCCCCTCTACCCCAAAGACTTCAGGATGTTCTTTTCCTCCATCTACCACACCACCACCAGATGGCCCCCTTCCTTACTTCGCGGGGGTGGGCTGCGCCCCTGCCTTCGTCTTCAGGCAGGATACGCAGATTCCATACCCTCTGAATGCGAATTACGAACGGGGCCTGCGCCAAAGAACTTGATTGCTTGCTGAGCTCCTAAATAAATGTTTATTGTTACAGCATTAATTCTCCCGAGTCTTTCTGGTAGAACTTATTTTAACGTCTTATTTGAGAATTTTAGTTCAATTTTACCACATTGATACAGCCACACCAGTTCATTTGTATGGGTATTATATTGTGGTTTGTGTGTGTGTCTTTGAGTGTGTTTACATGAGTGTGTGTGTCTGTTTTGAACTCTTGATGTTTTAGAGTGTAACCTCTTCCTTGCTGTTTTTATTTTTTTTTACTGCATTGTGGCTGAATTATTGATTTTGTTTCACACATTTGCAAAAATGTGCTCTGTGTTATAGTCGCACTAGTTCATATATGTGTGGGGGGAGGGGGGTGGGGGTTGGTTGTGTCTATTTTGCACTCTTGATATTTTAGAGAGTCACCCCTACATTGCTTTTTTCTGGATCAAAAAAGTCCACAAGAACACAAATACAGACAATAACGCATATTGAGAATTTGGCTTGTGTTGTTGCTGAGTATTTAAGCAGTCCCTTGATTGAAGTGCTAATTGAAAACAGGCGCGGGTGATCAGTCCAGGGAGCTTTGCAGGGCAGATGTGACACCTGACCAAGGGGAATCCAGAGGGACGAGGGAGCTCGGCAGACCCTGATGTTTGACAAACCACCGTGGAGCCAAGGGAGATGGGAATGGGTCAACAGGCTGAGGAGGAGTCATGGGTTCGGAGGCCCGAAGTGTCTGAGCACCTGGGACAAGCTGAGGAGTGGGAAGCCCAAGGGGGAGCTGGATAGAGCCAGTGGAAGGGGATGAGCCAAGGAGCTGGACAGGAGCAGCGAGGGCTTTTGGCGACCCCCAGTGTCTTAAGCCAGCCTATGTGGCTGAGATAAAGGAGCTTGGAGGCTGGACACCAGGAAAGGAAGAACTTTGGACAGGACTAGGAAATCAATTCAGCTGGATGGGACCGGCAGCGGATGAAGAAGTTTGAGTGTGGAAACTATGGTGAGAACTGGCACAGCATGAAAGTCTCTTAACATCTCCTCACTTGCCTGTTTCAAGGTTGACATGGCTACAGGCTCCGGCTCCTGCGGGGATATGGTGGAAGACTCTGAGACAGCTCTGAGAGCAGATTGACTCCATATTGAGTGTGGGCTCTGGGTTCATGACTGACATGGGCTCTGGCACTATGGTGGGTGTGATGAGGAGAGGGCACAGACTAGGGAGAAGTTCTGAGCTGATGTGGTACTCTGGGATAAGGGCTAATGACACAAGAAGGATTGGAGTGGGATGGGGAGGGGGCTGCAAACGAACGGCACACCATCATCTTCATCCACCTCACTGAGGATGTATGGAGAGCCATACAGCCACAGCACATAACCCACATACTGAGCCAGATTCAACAACAACAATCCCATTAAGTTCAGTCAGGAATCTTGGGGAAATTTTTGATGACCAGCTGACCTTCAAAATCATATTGCTACAACGACACAATCATGCAGATTTGCACTGTACTACATCAGGAATATCCAGCCCTTCCTAACTGAAAGTGCAACACAACTTCTCGTCCAAGCCCTTGTCATTTCTGGCTGGACTTTCAACATGTGCAATCAAATGATTCAGAACGCAGCGACTCGACTGGTCTTCAACGAACCTAAAAGAGCCTGTGTCACAACTCTGTTTATCTCTCTTCACTGGCTCTCGGTTTCAACTCACATCAAGTTTAAGACATTAGTGGTTGCCTACAGGACAGCCATGGGCTCCACACCCTCCTGCCTCTGCTCTCTCTCACGACCACACATGCCCTCCAGGAGCCTCAAGTGAGCAACGCCTCGTGGTACCATCACAAAGAGGCACAAAATTGCTCGCAAGAACGTTTTCATTCACCGTTACTTGCTGAAATGATCTTCCCAACCCTAACTGGACAGCTGAATCCCTGACCGTTTTCAAGAAGCAGCTGAAAACTCATCGCTTCTGTGAGCACTTAACTGCAATTTATATATATATATATATATATATATATATATATATATATATATATATATATATATATATATATACTACTATCTACTTAAATATATTACTTTGTCTATGCTCCTACTATTTCTTAATCCTTAGTTTGTACTATCCTGAGTGATGACTAAAGCTTTGTATTTTTTACAGTGTCTAAGCCTTGATCATGAATTCCCAACGGACCATTTGGTAAGGAAGAGGTGGCAATAAGGAATACAAACATCTTTCTGTAAGACTTTACCCAGCAATACTACCTCCAACCGCTAGGGGTCACACTCCTGCCATGATCAGCAGTATGGCTCCCAGTCACAAGGGGGCGCAGGAGGTCTTTTGCCTGCAATCCTCCTCCCAGTTGCCAGGGGGAAACCATTGGCAAGGACTCTCAGTTGTACCTAACAATCAGTGTTGATGATACTCACCTGTGTTGGGCCCTATTTAAGTTTGCCTTCAGTCATTGCTTTTTGTTCAGTCTTGAGCCTACCTACCTGTGTATCCCAGTGCATTCCGTGAGTCTTTTGTGAGCCATTGTGCTTGTTTTGTTTTCCTTTTTGTGACCATTGAAAGCTTTGATGCTAGTTTTTTTGTTTGTACTTTGTTTCTTTATCATTCTACAAAGTAAAAGCTACTTTGAGTTTATACCGCTCGTCTCCTTGATATTTTTGTTATTCCTCTGCACTTGGGTCTCAAAATCCTCAACCTTGAGTTAGCTCACTCAGGAAGAACATCAGCTCTGAGTCCAGGAGACCGGGGTTCTAATCCTGTTAAAAACAACATTCAATAGTTCCTGCTTCTGTATCATTACAGCAAGACTGAACCAAACGATGGACCCAGCAGAGAGTCAAGGCCCTTCATCAAATGTGGAGAGAATACAATCTGAGCTCACCAATCAAGCAACCGCTATTCAGCATCATGAACAGATGCTCGCAGAGATTCTTCAGCGGTTGAACCTTCTAGCTTTGCCTCAAAATCCTCCATCCCAGGAGGTCTCTGAGTTACCCACGCCACCTCTGGTACCTCCAATTTTTCCCCAACCTCAACCTATTCCGGCAGTTCCTCTTCTCGAGCCCAGGCTTCCACCTCCTGAGAGATACGATGGAAATACCAGGGGCTGTCGGGGCTTTATCACTCAGTGTGCCCTAGCCTTCCAACTTCAACCCAGTAGTTTTCCTACTGACAGCAGTCGAGTGGCTTATATCATCACCTTACTGACTGGAAGAGCGTTGGAATGGGCTACAGCTCTCTTGGAACGTTGTTCACCATTTACTTCTAACTCTGAGCAATTCCTAGCAGAGATGAGGAGGGTATTCCATCATCCAGGAGGAGGAGTCGGAAATGACCAACGATTACTTCAACTCACTCAAGGAACGCGCAGTGTAGCAGAAATGGCTATTGAGTTCCGTACCCTGGCAGCGGAGAGTGGCTGGAATGAGCAGGCTCTTCAAGCAGCATTTCATCAGGCCCTTGCACCGGAGTTAAAAGATGAATTGGCCTTCCGAGATCCTGCATCTAACTTAGATTCTCTCATTGATGTTGCCATCCGAGTGGATAACCGAATTAGGGATAGGAGGTCTGAAAGACAACAAGACCGACTCACAGCCCAAAGCAACTTCAGTCCAGTTCAACCTGCATTCCAAACTCTTTGCACAGAGGAACCCATGCAGCTTGGCAAAAACCGCTTATCACAATCTGAACGGGACAAACGTATGCGGGAGCGGCGCTGCCTGTATTGTGGAGAACTGGGGCATTTTCGAACAAATTGCCCTGAGCTTGTGGGAAAAGAGATTTCTCGTCCAGAGAGAGGGGGGCTGAGACGAGAGAAATAACTGACCCCCGATCTTCAGCTGGCTTTTCGACGGTGATGCACTTCTCCTGGGGTAATGGTTGGCACAAGAGTTCTGCATTCATCGACTCAGGTGCTGCTGGCAATTTCATGGACAGTACTCTGGCCAAGAGCTGGAAGGTACCACTCATAACTCTCCAGGATCGGCTCACGATAACCTCCTTAGACAACAGACCTCTGGGGTCCGGCCAGGTAACACACCGTACCATTCCCATTTCAGTTGAAGTAGACTCTCATCAAGAATCACTGTTTTTTTTTATCATTGACACACCCGAGTTCCCAGTTATTCTTGGTTACCCTTGGCTAATTTCCCACAATCCTCAGATTGACTGGCCAACTAGCCGTTTCACCAGATGGAGGTGTGCATGTCCAACGGCTGGAATTCGTTCATCTCCTGATTCTATTTTGGGGCCTAAACGACAACTCGGGATCCAGCATGAGTCTAATATGCCAAGAACTAAGGTACTAGCCGTTCCTCAGGTCAAACTTACACCCCCTGCTCAGGTTGTTCCTTCTCCTGACCTATCTCGAGTTCCTCAGGAATATGTTGATCTCCAGGATGTGTTTAGTAAGTCGCGGGCCGATACTCTTCCTCCTCACCGACCCTATGATTGCGCCATTGAGTTGCTGCCAGGAACTTGCCCTCCAAGAGGTAGACTTTTCTCGTTGTCAGCTCCAGAGAGGTCGGCAATGGATGAGTACATTCAGAAGGCACTAGAGAATGGATTTATTCGGCCTTCCACGTCACCTGCAGGGGCTGGCTTCTTTTTCGTGGGTAAAAAGGATGGAGGTCTTCGGCCATGCATTGACTATCGTGGCCTAAACAACATCACCGTAAAGAATCGATATCCACTGCCACTGATGGCCACAGCTTTCGAACTCCTCCAGGGCGCTACCATCTTCACTAAGTTGGACCTCCGGAATGCGTACCACCTGGTGAGAATCCGGGAGGGGGATGAATGGAAGACGGCTTTCAACACCCCTACTGGGCATTACGAGTATCAGGTAATGCCCTTCGGGCTAGCTAATGCCCCAGCCGTCTTCCAAGCCCTTATTAATGATGTCCTGAGAGAGATGTTGAACCAATGTGTGTTTGTTTATCTCGATGATATCTTAATATTTTCCCAGAGTTACGAAGACCACATTCAACACGTTCGGCAAGTTCTATCTCGTCTGCTCATGAACAACCTCTTTGTCAAGCTGGAGAAAAGTGAGTTTCATGTCACTACTGTCTCTTTCTTGGGTTTCATCCTTTCATGTGGCAGTGTGCAGATGGATCCCAGCAAGGTTCGTGCAGTCCTGGAGTGGCCCCGCCCTGATTCATTGAAACAAGTCCAACGCTTCCTGGGTTTTGCCAACTTTTATAGGAGATTTATTCGAGGCTTCAGTTCCATTGCAGAACCTCTCACAGCTCTCACCAGGAAGTCTGGCACACCCTTCCAGTGGACCGAGAAGGCTAACCAGTCATTTGAACAACTCAAACGGCTATTTACTTCAACTCCCACATTGACTCTACCAGATCCTGAGTTACCATTTATTGTTGAGGTGGACGCATCAGATGTTGGTGTGGGAGCCGTTCTATCCCAGAGAGTGACTAGGGATAATAAACTCCATCCTTGTGCCTTCTTTTCACGTCGGCTGACAGCAGCGGAGAAGAATTATGATATTGGGAATCGGGAGCTGCTGGCTGTTAAGATGGCATTGGAGGAATGGAGGCACTGGTTGGAGGGGGCAAAACACCCATTTCTGATATGGACAGACCACAAGAACCTCACCTACATCCAGGGAGCCAAAAGGTTGAATCCTCGCCAAGCTCGGTGGGCCCTTTTCTTTAACCGTTTCGACTTTGTCCTCTCTTACAGACCCGGTTCCAAGAATATAAAGCCCGATGCTCTGTCAAGGCAGTTCGAGTCACAGGGAGAAAAGGACCGGTCGGAACCCATCATACCAAGGTCCAGAGTGCTGGCAGGCATCCAGTGGGACTTGGAGACGGCAGTACGAAAGGCTCAACATCGCCAACCTGACCCAGGTAATGGCCCATCGGGTCTCCTCTTTGTGCCAAACACCATCAGGTCCAAAGTACTGCAGTGGGGTCATGCCGCACCTTCATCTGGACATCCCGGAGTCCTTCGAACCCTGAAGCGGATCCAATCTAAGTTCTGGTGGCCCAACATGGGGACTGATATCCGGAGATTTGTTGCTGCATGTTCCACTTGCGCCCAGAATAAGGAACCTAGAGCCCTCCCTCAAGGTAAACTACATCCCCTCCCTATCCCGAGACGACCTTGGTCCCACATATCCATGGATTTTGTTAATGGCCTACCCAACTCTCAAGGTAACACAGTGATTCTTGTAGTAGTCGACAGATTTTCTAAGGCATGTCATCTCATTCCCACCTCTAAAATTCCTACAGCAGGCCAGACAGCAGAACTTCTCATGCAACATGTCTTTAGAATTCATGGTTTTCCTCAGGATATGGTCTCTGATCGGGGTTCCCAGTTTACCTCAAGATTCTGGAAGGCTTTTGGACGTCTAATCGGTTCCACCATCAGCTTGTCCTCAGGGTTTCATCCCCAATCCAATGGTCAGACAGAGAGAGTGAACCAGGAGATTGAGAAGACCCTCAGGTGTCTTGTTTCGCACAACCCGAGCACATGGAGTTCCCAGCTGGTCTGGGCGGAATTTGCCCATAACACTCTCCATCACTCATCATTGGGTATGTCTCCATTTGAATGCCAGTTTGGGTTCCCTCCCTCTATTTTCTGAACAGGACGTACAAGCACCGGTTCCAGCAGCGGCCCAGTTAGTCCAGAGGTGCCGGGGGATCTGGCGGAGAGCTCGGGCAGCCCTGTTAAAGTCGTCCCAGGAACAACAGAAACAGGCCAATCGACGTAGACGGATAGGTCCATCGTTCCGTCCTGGACAGAGGGTGTTGCTTTCAACTAGGAATCTGCCATTGCGCCTCGAGTCACGGAAACTTGGTCCTAAATACATTGGACCTTTCAAAGTTCTCAAGAAAATAAACCCGGTTTCTTACCGACTCCTATTGCCCAGGTCCATGCGCATACACCCCACATTCCATGTCTCATGCCTCAAACCTGTCATCTACTCTCCTTTGTCTCCTGTAGGTAGACTACCTCCAGTTCCTCGGATGGTGGAGGGGCAACGTGTTTACTCCGTGCAAAGATTATTGAACATGCGCAAAGTACGGGGAGGGGTCCAGTATTTGGTCGACTGGCAGGGCTATGGTCCAGAAGAGCGCTCGTGGGTACCAGCTAGAGACATACTGGACCCGGACCTCATCAGGGACTTCCACAGACAACAGTCAAACAGCACTAAGAGGAACGTCAGGAGCCGTTCATCAAGAGGGGGCTCCTGTAAGACTTTACCCAGCAATACTACCTCCAACCGCTAGGGGTCACACTCCTGCCATGATCAGCAGTATGGCTCCCAGTCACAAGGGGGCGCAGGAGGTCTTTTGCCTGCAATCCTCCTCCCAGTTGCCAGGGGGAAACCATTGGCAAGGACTCTCAGTTGTACCTAACAATCAGTGTTGATGATACTCACCTGTGTTGGGCCCTATTTAAGTTTGCCTTCAGTCATTGCTTTTTGTTCAGTCTTGAGCCTACCTACCTGTGTATCCCAGTGCATTCCGTGAGTCTTTTGTGAGCCATTGTGCTTGTTTTGTTTTCCTTTTTGTGACCATTGAAAGCTTTGATGCTAGTTTTTTTGTTTGTACTTTGTTTCTTTATCATTCTACAAAGTAAAAGCTACTTTGAGTTTATACCGCTCGTCTCCTTGATATTTTTGTTATTCCTCTGCACTTGGGTCTCAAAATCCTCAACCTTGAGTTAGCTCACTCAGGAAGAACATCAGCTCTGAGTCCAGGAGACCGGGGTTCTAATCCTGTTAAAAACAACATTCAATAGTTCCTGCTTCTGTATCATTACACTTTCTTAAAGGAACACGCCACTATTTTTGAAAATAGGCTCATTTTCAGAGTTAAACAGTTGATTTTGACCATTTTCGAATCCATTTAGCCGATCTCTGGGTCTGGCAGTAGCACTTTAAGCATAGCTTAGCAAAGATCTTTGAATCAGATTAGACCATTAGCATCCCATGGTACAGCAGCAAAATTCTGTGATTATTACGCAGTAATGAGAGTATTGTTCCAAACCATATTAGCCTAGAAAATCACAACTTTTCATTTTCTGTTGGTCTTATACACAATCTAACTACAGAAGAGTCAAGTTTTAAATAGGAAAAATATAGAAACTCTTTGGTAATTTTTGAGCGAGATGCTAACGGTCTAATCAGATTCAATGATCTATGCTAAGCTATGCTAAAAGTGCTACCGCCAGACCCAGAGATCGGCTGAATGGATTCAAAAACGGTAAAACTCAACTGTTTAACTCGAGGGGAGTTGGAAAATTAGACTATTTAAAAAAAAAAAAGTGGTGTTCATTTATGTTCAGTCCAAGAAGAGAAACAAACTATAGCAAAAACTTGTAAATTATTAAAAGATTATGCTTTGTTTTATTTGTGACAATATGTTTACAATGTCTTACAATTTTTTTTCCCAAAGTTAGAACTCTAAATCATTTTGTATTATAAAAGTTGTCATTTCATCATGTCAGAATTTGATTTGAGATGCAATTGTCTTTTTCTTTCTGAAATCAAGAGCTAAACACATTGAGATATTTACAGGGGAAAAAGCAAACATTTTAAAAGGAAAAGCAAAATAAAATTTCAGAGACAGTGTACAAAAGTTACGGTCCCCCTTTATATTAGGTGGCCTTAACTACTATGTACTTACATCAAAAAATAAGTCAAATGTGTTCATACTGTATTGCAAAATACTTTTGCTGATATTGAGGTGGGATGCGGGTAAAGTTAGGGACAGGTGTGGTGGTGTGGGTAAGTTTAAGGGTAAAGTTAGGGACAGGTGTGGTGGTGTGGGTAAGTTTAAGGGTAAAGTTAGGGACAGGTGTGGTGGTGTGGGTAAGTTTAAGGGTAAAGTTAGGGACAGGTGTGGTGGTATGGGTAAGTTTAAGGGTAAAGTTAGGGCAGGTGTGGTGGTATGGGTAAGTTTAAGGGTAAAGTTAGGGACAGGTGTGGTGGTATGGGTAAGTTTAAGGGTAAAGTTAGGGACAGGTGTGGTGGTATGGGTAAGTTTATGGTTAAAGTTAGGGACAGGTGTGGTGGTATGGGTCAGTTTATGGTTAAAGTTAGGGACAGGTGTGGTGGTATGGGTCAGTTTATGGGTAAAGTTAGGGACAGGTGTGGTGGTATGGGTCAGTTTATGGGTAAAGTTAGGGACAGGTGTGGTGGTATGGGTAAGTTTAAGGGTAAAGTTAGGGGCAGGTGTGGTGGTATGGGTAAGTTTAAGGGTAGGGCTAGGTGTAAGGGAAGTGTCAACAGTGTAATTATAAATGTAACTACAGAAATGAATTACAGATGTAATTACATGCAGGTAATTTTTAAAATTTAATTACAGTGTAAAAACATGCATGTACACAATAAGGGCATTGTATCAAATTATTAATTTAAATGTTAGTACATAGTAGTTAAGGCCACCTAATATAATAACTGGGTCCAAAGTTACTACCTTCCACCACTAATTTGTTCTTTATGAATTTGACCATTACATCCATATATGAATTTAATATATATATTTAAAAAAATCACATTAAAATAAGTACTAAATATGTTTTATTATTATTTGAGGGTCATGACAAAAACACAGGTGCCTTCACTTGTACATTATTTGCTCACTTGACTCTTCATATTTGCAGCAATATAACTTCAGCGTGAAAATCACAAGAAAACTAGGCTAAAACATTTTATTACAATTAAACATCATGAAAGCCCATCACCTAAATTAAAACATATAAAGTGCCTGGCAAAAGTATTTAGACCCTCTGAAAAAAATGTCTCCGTTTTTTTTATCGCATATTTATCTGCTCTAAGCAAAGCCAATATGAGGTGATGAACTGAATATGAGTAAAAGTGAAATATTTGACTTGCATAAGTATTAAAACCCTTCACATTAATAGTCGATCTAGCCCCCTTTTGTTGTTGTGGGTTAAATATCTATCAGTATTGCACACTGACTGTAATATTTTCCCATTCTTCACAGCAGATTTGCTCATGTACAGCTCTGGACCACTTAAGGGTTCTCTTAATTTTTTCCAGAGCTGTATGTTCCGGTTGGTTGTAGACTACAATTTTAAAATAGCACCACAGATTGTCAATAGGACTCTGATCAGGACATTGACTGGGCTACTGGGTAGTGAATAATTGGGTGTGATATTCACCTTTTGGTTTAGCCATTCCAATTTGACTTTTGGCTTCAGATTCCTGCTGAAAGGAAATGTTCTCCCAACCTTCAGATTTCTAGCAGAGTAAGGCTCTCCTGCAGTATTGCTGTGTATTTTGTTCAAAATCAAATGTAAGTCATCAAGAGCCACAAAAGAAAAAAGTCTTTGATGTTGTACTCTATTTCACCTGTGTAAACGTGGAGCTCCAGAGCAGAGGGACTGCATGTTTTGCAGACTGAATATTTTATTTTTAATTAAATCCAGAGTCACTTTTTAAGATGTATTTCACTTATTTTTGAGAGTAAAATATTTGCATATTGAGTTTGACAAAAAATATAAGTTCAATGTATAGATTGTTTTTTTTACTAAACTGCTCAAGGGTCTGAATACTTTTGAAAGTAACTATAATATCAAAAATATGTATATTAAAATCTAATAATCAATAAAGCGTTTATTGGTAAATATTAGGCTTAGATGTGCTTCTGGGAGCATACAAATTAAATCCTCATTCAATGCCTTTGGCCTTTAACTCATCTTTCACTCTCTTTAGGTAGCCAGGGTCTGGATAACCATAACTGTGGACAGAAAAAAAAAAATAGAAATACAAGTTCAATACACTGCTGTTCTACATGTAAGCCAAATAAATATGTAGTATGTAATGTTTGATAAGTGGTTTTGCAGGACATTATGGACAAATGACCATTCGCAAAGACCCAACCCCTTTAGATACTGTTGTTATTTCCGACAAGCCGCGCTCTCACACCACACACACGTTCTCACGCAGTGAAAAACATATCGCAGAGCAAAGAGGATACTGAAAACGCACTGACAGGACAGAGCAGGTTACTTTTAATATGAAACAAAGACTCAACTCTAAAATATTGTCATTTTTTAAATAAATCTAAACAATCAATACCGTTTTGTGGCTCTTTAATGTTTGGTGACAGGTCGCTGTAGCGCCTCAGTTAAAGCTGCTTGTGAACCCCTCATCTCTTCCATCGAGTTAATTTATAGTATCAAATAAACATGAATGAACTTCAGAAGGAATGTTGTTTCAACCGCAGAAAGACATCAGTACACACCGTTAATCTACAAGCTCTCTTGACTGCTTTGTGGGACAAAAATGGCGGATTCGGTGAATGGTGGATTATGATTGATCAGATCGCCTGTCAATTAAACTCCTGGCGAAGGGTGAATTGAAAGCATACTTTAAATGAACTCATACCTTTGAGGCCCACCGGATGTGTTGGTCTTATGATGAATATCATTCCAGGTGACAGCATTCTCTGCACCCGTAGTTGTAGATCTCCCGACAGTAAAGGTCAGTTTCTGTTGAAAAGCTCTCTGCAGCAGTGTGAGCACTTCATTTCCTTCAAGGTTGTCAGGCAAGTACGCTCGACGATGTGTCCCATAATAACGTTGTCCCGGGTTTGGATGCTTCTCCTAAACATTTTTAAAAAGATGTATTGCTGCACCATAACGTTAAACAAAACTACATAAAAATAGAAAAGGATCTACAAGAAGGTCATAAATATCAGAAAGGGTTCTGGTTTAGCTAATTGTAAGAAGTGTAGAAGCTATTTACACTTTTTATTGTGTTTGTGTTTTCGTTATTTTTTTCTGCAGTTCATGTGCTTATATCTGCTGGGGCCACTGTCCTCCATATTTTAGCTCCAACACACTTGTCTGGATGTTTATTGTAACCCTGAAGACCTTGATTATCTGGTTCAGGTGTGTTTAATAAGCATTGGAGTTAAACTCTGCAGGACAGTGGCCCTCCAGGAACAGAACAGCTGGTGTTGTAAAGCCCAGCAGATTTCATCCTAAAAGATTGTGCATATGTGCATCACCACCCTGTCTCCTCCCCAAATATGCTCCATATATTGAGCTTACAACCCCAGCTTTACTATACATAACTTCTTCATTTAACTTTATCTTCATTTAATTTTCTATATGCATATTCCCATCCACATAATAGCACATTTAACAGTAAGCTACAAAACATCAGGAAAATATGAGATACGAACTATAAATGCAGTTTGCGCAATCAGATTACATTGTTAAAATCAGTCAGTATTGTTTGAAAATAAATACTATATACTACTACTATATCAAAATATGCTGTTTTTTTATTTTATTTGATAAATTACGGTACGTGCATTTAAAATAGCCAATGCAGTTTTTTTATACGTACGCAACATTTATACATCATGCCCCAGGTTTTCCTAAAGGAATGGCTTATTGGCATAACAGTCTGCAGACCTTCTGCAAAGTGCTTTGATTTTTGACAAATCATTCAGTTTTACATGTTACACATGTTAAACAGTCTTACCGTTTGAACACCATCGGGTATGTTGTAGTAGATTTCAATAGTGCCACAATCTGGATATCCAGGGAGACTCGATCTGCTCTTTGTTACAGTTATTGTTCCACGTGGTTGGTTTCCCTCCAATATCCCATACACTTCCTTACACACAGGACAGATGGATCCCAGACTCTTCTCTGACTCGCTTATACAATCCCGACAGAATCCATGTCCACATTTCAGTTTTTTCTCGTCTGTGAAGCTGTCCATACAGATAGCACACGTCTCCTCTTCAGCTTGAGCGTCTTTACTCTCATGTCTAGAACTGTCTTTTGACTCTTCATTGAATCCAGTGTCTGCTTCACTTCTCCTTCTAAGATTCACTCTCTCATCCTGTACGGATCCTCCCACTGCTCCTGATCCATAATCATTCTGATTCCATTTGATTCCTCTTGCGTGAGGAATGTCCCCTGAGTAACCAATCGATTTCTTCTTCTTGTCATCAAACACACTCTTCTTAAGTGACTTCTCAATGTCAGCAATGGCAGGGCCGAGATCTTCTGGCAGTCCAACGAGCCTCCAGCGACTCAAAACATCTGCTGCAACAACACAATGATGCTGCTGCTGAAGTTTCACTAGTGTTGATGCCACAAGAGTTGATTCTGTAGGGTTTTTGAGTTCACAGGTGACAGCGGCTGAGGCAAGTTTCTGGTAGAGTTGTGTTAAAGCTCTGGTGGCATGACTTTCAAGATTAACATGTTGAACTCCTTTGTCTCGAGTCTGAACTTTAATGGTTACATTGTTCTGCTGTTTGTCGTCATTAAATGACACTCCATACTTTGTTTCAAGCTGTGATAATTGCTCCTTATAGGAAAGCTTCATCAGATCCCAATGAACCGTGTCCATCTCAAGTTGAGTTGGAAGGTCCTTTGTGTCCATGTCCAATGAAGACCTGCTTTGTGGAAAGAAGTTGTTGTCTTTATTCATTTGACTTGATTTGTCATTGAATTGGCTTCCCATTCTTGTTTCTTTTGTCTGTCCTTTAATCATGTCTGTAAATTGCTTCGGTCCAAAGAACAGGCAGTTTCTGGCAGACTTTGTGAACATCAGCTTTGCATCCTCTGACTGAATGGCATGAAGGGCCTCCTTCACAATATCTGAATCCATGTGATTATGATTAATGTTAGCATCACTAAAACTACCCACACATCCCTGAACAAGTTTGTTAAAGTCCTCAGTGGCTTTAGACACAGAATCAAACCTTGAGCTCTTGGTAGGATTGATGAAGACTGACACTTCTGCACAAATAGAGACTCCATGCTGTTTCTCAATTTGCTCCAACTCCTTTCTGTGAGTGTGATGCATGTACCAGTACTGATAGAGGGGGACAGGGAGTCCACTGTTAGTTGCAGACACGTTCTCAACATTGTTTTTGTCTTCTGATGCTACAGCGCTGTCCACCTAAAAACATGTAATAGGATTTTATTTAATCTACCCACAGTGACATTTAAAAAATAACTCAATTAAAATGCCAAATTATTGTTACATGTCATAAATGAGTTCTCTTCAGTGGAGGATCTACCAGGGTCACAGAAAAAGCATTGCAACCCCAGAATTTGGTATCCCAATGTATAATATATATATATATATATATGTAAATGTAAGCAGTATAAATTATCCTCGTGGACACACCCAGTGTAGTCCACTTCAAGAACAAATGGCTAACGAATCAGCTCTTTTAAGTTTGTCAAAAACAAACAGTGTATTCCAATATGTGAAAAAAAAAAAAATGTGAATCTGAAAACTAATAGGTTACGCAACCTGTTTTGTTCCATTGACTTCCATTTATACGCGTGCGAATGCGGGAGACTGGAAATGCAAGGTCATGTGAAGAAGTTTCGTATTTCAGCACGTTTGGTGAACTCTGACCTGTTAATTTGTATCACGTCAAGACGGTGTGCCAATATAAATTCAGTAAATGTGACCTCTGTCCTGGATTAAAAGAATGCACAAATTTTGCAATTAAGTTCTATATTTTTACTCTTTGGGATTTATTATTTGTTATATGTGGAAATGATGCTTAAAACACACCTCAGAATGTGACATCATATCAATGTCCATAGATATTTCACATGCTCAAAGTCTAGCGTTACCACGGCTTAACTCTGAGGTCCTCTGATCTAATCCCATCCAGACAGGATGTTTGTGCTTTTGGTTTTATTATCCACAACAATTCTCGTTTAATTTGATATTTGTTGAGTACCATAACTAGCATTTTCTCCTGGCCCACGGATTCTGCAACTGCTCTATTATCATTATAAATATAGACCAGGGGTGCCCAATCCTGATCTGGGGCTAGTTGTTCAAAAAAATGTAATCTGGATCAGAATGATCTGGATTTGGAAATCCCATGGAAATTTGGAAATCCCATGTTTTGCTTTCCAGGATCAGATAATCCATCTTGTTTTTGTGCCAGTTGTTCAAAGCAAAATTGGATAGGATCACCTTGATCCAGATACACATTTTTTCAGATTACCAAATCTGGATTACTAGTGCTCTACGGAGCCCCTAAAATGACATGAAGATGAAAAAAACAAAAAACAAAAAAACATTTCAATGCCCTTGCATTCTCTCCGAAAATGTTTGCATTGTGCCAATGTAGTTTACAAACAGTGATAAAAATAAAAATAAACCTTTAAAATTAAATCTATTTTTGTTTGATATTTACAGCTGTTTGAGGATTATTTTATGGCACCAAAAACAAATTTTTACTTACTGTAGGCTACCAAAAGGCTTAATAGGTAGCCTAATGTCTACTTCAAATTTATTACTTTAACAGTTAAACTAATCAAGAGCTAAATCAAAAGAGTGTGTGTGTGTGTGTGTATATTACATGATACATATGTTTTATTTTTTTAACCAATTTTAAAGTTTTAGTAATTTCTTGTTCATGAAATCGTCTTGGGTTACTTGACTGTAATCCTGTTCCCTGAAAAAACAGAAACGAGATGCTGCGCTTGATTTTAAGCACTATGGGGAATGCCTTTTGGTGTGACCAGCTATGAATATGTGTGCAACATGTCAATGAAATTGACTTTGAACTTTTATAGCCTCTGCAGTGATCTCGTCGGATGTCGTCCTTTCTTTTACTTAAATTTATTTTCTTTCCGTTGAGTCTCGTGTTCTAAGTTAAGTTTCGCTGCAAAGTTCTCGACGAATCTACAGTGAGCGCGCTTCAACTTCAAACAACTGCACCCACGAGACTTCCCATCCAGCCGCCAACACGCCACGTGATTGGCTTCCCAAAACCTTGATCAAAAGACACTATAAGACCTTCAGTGAATCAACGAACCGGGAAAACCCCTCTCCAGCCAGGACCGAAAAGGGAATTCCCATTCAGACGACACGAGACACAAATGCAAGTAACCTCCAGATTCTAACTGAGCTGGTGCAACTGATATCAAAGTTAATAACCCCGCCTAAGAAACGATAGGAGGGTTAAATGAATGATCGATGGTTCATTCAGGGTATGTGTCATAAATGCATATATTGCTAGCAACTTGGGATTTCATAATTTCTCTCTCTTAAAACTCCTTCTTTCCTCACTTTCTTTCTTTCTGCAACGTGTGTGAATGTGTGAGTGCATGTGTTTGATATTAGTTTTACGTGTTAGAGTTATCAATAAAGTTTTGTTTGTATTTAAAGATAAGTGTTCTTGTGTTATGTGCTTACGAATTTAATGTCTTAAACAGCTGATCTATGTTACCTGGCTATTTAAATAGTGTTTCACTATTGTTTGGATAGGGTAGGGTAGTCGGATAGTTCGGATTGTCAGGGCTGATGAATTGAGAAATCAACTTTCCCTTGAGCTTTTGATATATAAAAGGTCATGGTAATATAAGACTATCCTGTACGTTTCAGAGCTGAAAACTTCCTTGTTAGTCAAAGAAAAGCTTTTATTGACACCAGGCCCAGCAAACGATCAATTTCAGAATGTGCCCGGCTATGACGTGAGAGTGTAGTGAAGCACCGCCTCAACAGAAGAAGAACAACGCCTGATTCTGTAGCCCCGCCCACCGACTCGTGCCACTAACATGACAGCAAAGAGCAGCATAGAGCTAAACAGCATCGAATTTCTAAGCAGTAAACATACCACATAAGCTTTTCGGATTCTGATTTTTAAGCATTCGGATTCCAATATTATGAATGCATGGATGAACTTTATTTTTAATGAATATCCAGCTCGCGTGGGGAAGACATTGCACATATGTCGCACATATGCACATTGCACAGTCGTTTGTAAACAAGAGACTGGATTTGCAGACAGGATGAGATTACATGAACGAATGAAGCAACACACTAATGTGAGTAAAAAATGTTTTTTTATATGTGATAGTATTGCATTGTTACAGATCGTTTGATATCTATGGATTATGTTTACGTGTCTAACAGAACATACCTTAGCACGCTGTCACAGGCTGGAGAATCCTTTATGTATGGTGTTCTTGGTTCATTACTGTCTTGATGTGCGTTGTTCACTCTCTTGACTCGATATTTGAAGGGCGCGTGCGTGGGTGTGTACGGTTCGCGGTTATATGATCGGGTGGGCCAAGTAACGTTAATAAAAAATATATTTCCAATCAATTGCGGGTGGATGAGAGATAAATCATTGTGTTTTGCAAGCCCTGGCTGTGGGCTGGGCGATTCATTCTGGTTGCCGTTTCGCTTTGACAGAGTCCCCTTTACTATCCCATGAGGCCACAGGAAAGGATTTGTGAATGACAGTGAAACGATGTAACTGACATCGTGCATGACATGACGGCATAACACATGTAGTGTGTCCGGATCACACGCATACTACATAGAACATTCTTTTTTAGCGGTCGCAAAGTAATTACTTATTTTGAATATGATTTCAGACACAGCCTGAAACAGGAAATAAGCACAGGAAACTAGAAGACAGTAACAACAAAATGAAAATAACTTCAAAATAAGAGTCCTCCAGAACATATACAGAACAATGCAAAGAGTTGATTGTGCCCTTTGCCATAATTATAGATTAAGTAAGTACCTTTGTTGGTGAAATTCTTTTCTTGTCCGGCATGGATGAGTTTTGTGGTACAGTCAGAGAATGTGTTTCATCCTGACAAATCAATGCAGTCACTTCCTTTTTATCATTTTTTAAGGTCAAAGGTATAGACTTGAGCTTTTTTAAATCTTCCAAAGCTACAGAGAAAAATAAGAGAACATTTAATGCACAGTCTTAAAAAAGTAATAATACAAATTTGGCAAAAAATAATGGACTACTGCATGGACTACTTAAACTATGACATATAAACTAACAAGAAACAAAACATACTCAGTCCCTAATGTAACCTCGGTTCCCTGAGATGCATCATTATTTGCCGCTATGGGAAAACTCCTTTATCTCCGAAAACTGAAGCCTGATTGAATCAAGCAGTGAAACTGCACAAATCTATGCTACTATATATCTTCAATCTTTCGATTGAAAAGCGGTGAGCACTGAGTCAGGCAGTGCAGTAGCCCGGCCAGCTATGCAATACTCGTTCCAGTTATCTCAGGGAACCAAGGTTACGTTAGTAACTTAGTACGTTCCCTATCGATATGGTTCACTCATATTGCATTGTTATTTGACGCTATGGAAACGCAATCCATTAGCACCGTGCTATAAGCACAGAACAACAATCGTTCTATGGCCCTGACCAAAGGCACTTGAGGATAAGGGCCCTGAAGGCAAAAGATAGGGTGAGGGGATTCACCCAAGACTAAGGGGCCCGGACCACGAGGTCGGAGCCCTGAGGGATAACATTGAGGGATAACATGCTTGCATAGAGGTTAAAGTCCAGCTAAACAAACAGGACTCATGCTTGCAGAGCAGGGGCGTCCAAGTTGTAAAATCTGGCGAAGGTGGCCGGACAGATGTTGCCAATGTATACTCCACTGGACCCTGCCCAGGAGGAGGCCATGCCTCTGGTGGGGTGGGCTCTCACTCCGATGGGGCATTGAAGGCCCACAGAACCATATTCTAGCGCAATTGCATCCACTATCCAGTGGGATAATCTCTGCTTTGTGACCGAATGCCCACTGGTGCGACCTCTGAAGCACAACAAAAGCTGCTCTGACTGCCTGACCTGGAAGTGCGCTTGATATATACACTTATATATATCCTGATATGAACCAGACAGAGTAAGTGCAGACCTGAAAGTGCAGAGTAATGACATGTGCTCTGAACAGAGAGGAAAGCACCTTAGGTACATAATGTCATACAGACATACAGTCATTTGGCCCGAACTCAAGGCAAGACGCACTCACAGAGAGTGTTTGCAAGTCACCCACTTGCTTGACTGATGCTAGGGCTAGCTAGAAGCTCGGCAGACTAGAGTGGCTCGAAGGGTAGGCATCGGAGGGCCCTAAGGACTGTAGACAGGTCCCATGTTGGAATAATAAGGGGACTGCACACCAGTCAGAGAAGACAGACCACTTAAGGGCATATAGGTTTCTAGTGGACGGGGCTCTAGCCTAATACTCTCATGGGGAGGCTCGTAGGCTCCTGTCGAGGGGCCAGACATGGAGGGCCCAGAACTCGGGTTGGGGGTGCCAAATTGTCCCTTTCGCCTGGGAAAGGAGGTCCTTCCTCGGGCGGGGTGGCCAGGGAGCTGCTGTCAGCAGCTGCATCATCTCGGGTAGCCATGACTGGTTCTGCCAGAGAGGGGCCACCAGAAGGACTGCACGTCTGTCCTCCCTGATTCGTGAGACCGGGGGGAAAGATTATAGGGGAAGGCTGGGCCATTCGTGGCTCCCTGTCTTTTGAGAAGAATATTGGGCAGTGAGAATTATCTTCTGAGGTGAAAAGGTCGACCTCTGCCCTCTCGAAGATGCTCCTGGTCATGTGAACCATCTGGGGATGGAGCATCCATTCCCCTGGGGACACATTCCCCTGGGACAGCATGTCTGCCCCTTGGTTCAATCTGCCAGGCACATGCGCTGCCCTCAGCAAGTGTAGGTTGTGCTGTGCCCATAAGAGGATGTGTCTGTTAGGGATGGGCGATATCTTATCGTTTGCGATATACCGGTAAAAATTCTCCCCACGATAAGAATTTGTTTTCCCTTGATAATAACGATAAAGCCTAGTTGATGGCGCGACCCATCCGCACAGTGCCGCCGCTGGCCGTGTTGATGCCCTAAGCGTTATTACTTTATGATGGCCGCTGTGGCTGCGTTCGTCACTTTGTATAGCTGAACTTTTCTTGTGGTGCCCCCCGCAGCATTGAATCCGCATCTCACGTGCAGAGCTGCGGAAGAGTTTATATCTAAACGAGGGGCTACATGAGGGCAATCTGAACCTGTACATACAGATGTATTTTCACTCGCTGAGCACTTGGACTGAGCGCTTAAGAGATTCGCTCTGTCTCAATCGATCGGTAAAGCACACTATTTCAGTTAATCTCAATGAATGCGCAGTGTATTTGACGCACAATAAACACTAGTGTGAGGCGCGCGACTGAGAGCGCTCAGTGTTTCACACACACTCAAAGAGAGAGCGAGAGAGTCTTACACAACAGAAGAATTGACGTGCTACATGTAAACAATATCCTTTGTTGTATTTTCCTGTAAAATAATGGTGTTTATTTGGAATTATTCAGCCTTTCGTGAACAGGAAGAAACGAATGCACAAACGGGAATCTCATTGGCTGGCGTGCACCTATTACTGTGCCTGTTTTGATTTCAGCAAATCAGTTCGAATGAGCGCTGACAACGTGATTAATATTCATGAACCCAGAAGCTCATTAATCCTTAGTGCAGTTTATTTTTATTAGTTGAAGAATTCGTGGTATTATTTTATCAACTCAAATTACTGAAGTTCTATCATTAAATCCTTATTTGTAACTTTTTTGTAATCTGAAGACATATTTGGGATAATTACTTTTGCTGTTTCAGCTATTTTTACCACTGTTTGCACCATGAGTGTATGAATAAATACAGAATCGGTTTATATTTAAAAGTTGTCATTGATTTGAATTATTATTGTTTGTATTGTGTGATGTTTTTCAGCACAGTTGCACTATTTCAACATTACCTGCACTTTTACAGAAGACAACTATATCTTCAACTTTTCCATTTCTGAAAAGGCTGGTGTGGAATTTTACATCAAAAAAATAAATGTATATATATTATGTATTATAGGAGCCTATTTGATGACAGGTACATTTTACTTAAGATCATTGTTTGTTTTTCTGAGTCTGCATGCAGAATGCATGCAGCTCTCACTTGTATCCAAAAACATGGGGAATGATACTACATTTATCGTCATTGATATCGTTATCGCAATAAATACTAAAAAATATCGGGATACATTTTTAAGTCCATATCGCCCATCCCTAGTGTCTGTATAGAGGCCTCAGGTTGAGTCCACCTTGGTGGTTTATGTACAATACCACTGCCATGTTGTCGGACCGGACTAAGAGGTGGTGCCCCTTCAGGTCTGACAGGAAGGTTTTGAGAGCCAGAAAAACCGGCAGCATTTCTAGGCAGTTGATATGTCGTTGTTTCTCCGTGCTCGACCAGGAGCCGGATGTCGGAGCCACGTTGGATGCATCTGTCGTGAGCAGTGGCTGCATGTGCAGCAGGCCCAGCAGAACTACTGAGGATACGGCCACCATTAGGCCCAGAATCCTCTGAAAAGCTGAGGGGAAGGGAAACCCTGACTCTGAGAGCGTTCTGGCGTGAACTAGGCCCACATTTGGGCCAAATCGAGAACTGCTCCCAGGAAGGAGATTTGCTGGCTGGAAGACAGTGAGCTCTTGGCTAGGTTGATCCTGAGTCCCAGACATTCCAAATGGCTGTGCGTATTCAACTTGACCTCCAACTGGGCCAATACAAGCCAGTCATCGATGTAATTCAGGATGCATACTCCCTTCTGTGTCACAGGGGAGAAGGAAACATCCATGCACTTTGTAAATCATGTACATTTTAGTGCTGTCAATACGTCAATATTGTATGTTTAAGTCATTCAGTGTCTATGGAAACGTAAGTAAATGTACTACGCTTTACGTAAAAATACACACGAATACTCATGAGATCTGCCTCTCACACCAAGGAAAATAACAATGATGTCAACTATAGCCATGAAGTTTTAAAAATCGCTTTAACTCTAAGAGAAGAGAATAGAAGAGTCTACACTATAATGATAACCACACAGAGGAAGGAAGGAATCACTTTCAGAGCAATTTTTTTTTCCAGCTAATGAATGTTAAAAAACACTGACAACAAATCAAAGTCTATCTGATTTTAAAGCAGTTATGTTCACAGAATGTAACTGAAGCGCATTCTTAGAATAAACATATCGTTATCATTCTTTGGTGTGGATGCTAATATACTTGTTATACGTAGTTATATAGCTATAGTCATCGCTTTTGGTTTGAAAGGCACCTTAACAGTTCTTGTCAATCGTAACTTTAAAAAGTAGCATTTTTCTTAATATATTACTCTTTATTTTGATGGATGTATTCTGTAACTGCTAGTATTTCAGATGCTAGCATGCATGAGATTTAAACTGAAAAGGTATTAAAGTGAATGATCATAAAACATATCACCTGTTGATGGTGTTATCTGCACCTCTGCATAGCATGGATTATCCAGGAGTTCAAGACTCTGAACAGATGGTTTTCCTTCTTGTTTGAGCAACCAGCTCTGAAGGGCTTTCTGTAATGTTGTTTTCCATTTATCTGGAAATGGTCCTGTCCAGTCCACTTTGATAAAAAATTTAGCAATATCCAGCGGTGCTGAAGGTTGGGGTTTATCCCCAGCTTTACAACTGTCCTGTTATAGGTAAAATAGCTATGAATGCAGATTCATATTTCTATGTGGAAACTCAAGTAGTGTTTATAAACTATTTTATGTTAAAGAATAGTAAATGCAGACCATAAACTACACCATATAATTAGTACTTAATGTTTTCTTATTTTATATCGTTTCTATCATATATAAGAGCATTTTGTTTTGTAGCTTTTAATTGGACAGCTGGCTGTAATAATAAAAAAATAAAGTAAATTTAAATATGACACTGCCATCCATGATAGTTTAATAATTATTGACTATAAACGCTACTCTTCAGTCAGTACCTCTTTTGGCAGTGAGTCTGATTTGTGTGTTTGATCCATTGTGTTCTTCCTGACATCCAGAGTTGGTCTAGAGTCTTGACCTTCAGCTCCTGCTGTATGTGAGCCCTAAAATTCAAAGAAAATCTACATGAAACATCATATAAAAATAATTTTATATTTAATGTTATATTTTAAAATAAAATAGTAAGTAAAATATATCAAATCAATATGTATAGAAAGGAGGTTTTTTTTTGGCATCAACAAAAAGTTTTAGTTGTAATTTATTCTTCTCAGAGTTTTTATTTATTAGCTTTTTAGATTAGTTTACAACTGTTTACACCTGGTATGCGTTTTGGTCGATCGGATCACAAGTAGACGAGGGAGACACATTCCCGTTTACACCTGGTGTTTTAATCCATCTCTTTTGTCCACCCTAAACCACTTCTGTCCTGATTTTTTCGAGGGGAGGGTAAATACTGTATATGTTTTTTTAATTCAGATCTTTGGATCTAATGGACGAAATAAGCTTGTGCAATTTACATATGAACACAACCAGAGACAACGGAAAAAAACAGAGAGCAGCAGCTTTCATCTCTGCTCTGACAGCCACAAGACCAGCCGAATGCTGTGAGTGTGTGTCTGGAATCAGGAATGGTGAGAGAACATTATGATTGATACGTTTTTCATCTTCAAATCAAACTTGGGTCTTCAGCTGACAAAGTTTAAATCCCAACTGGCTAGAGTGTTTGTTTACGCATTAGGTCAGTAGGCAGAGAGTAGACAGTCACTTGTGATCCGATCGACCAAAATCCATCTTAATACCAGGAGTAATATGTGATGTCACCACGTCGTACTTGCGTTCTGCCTGCCTAATGTGTTTTCTCTCCTAATCCGTGTTCACATACTGTATTTTAAAATAATATAATACAGCCGACTGTACAATAAATATGTTCTCATTTCCTATTTCTTTTTGTCATACAATAGAACGAGTATAATATAGTGAATGACAAAATTTTTATATGTGTAAAATAATCTGACTTGAGAGATGTCATAAACTGGATAAACTAAAGCTCTGTGATAATAAGTAATATAAGTGATAAGCACAAGAGAAGAGCTCGCAGGACAGTACTGGCAACATTTTTAAAGTAGCTGACGTTTGTTCAAAAAGTCGCTAGATTTGTCGCTAGTCCCTTTTTTGAAAAGGCGTTAAATATAGTGACAAAGTCGCTAAATTGGCAACACTGCGCATCAGAAATGACTGATGGAATTAGATACGGACTATAAATGCCATTTGTGCCTTACACAGTACATTGTTGACAATCATCCAATATCTTTTTTATGTTTTAGAATAAATATATCAAAATATCCATAAAAACAAAATTGTATAAAATACTTCTCAGATATTTTTTTTTAAATAAAGTTAATTAATTCATTTCCAAGGGGCAAATGTTATTTTAATTTAAAATATTTTGTTAGTTTTAAACCCTTTGTTGGGGAACAATTTAATCACAGAAGATTTAATCTTCCAGACCTGTTTTCTCTATTGTGTTTTAAATGAGTCAAATCAATGAGGCCCCACCTGTGGGAGCCCAGACATTGCCCCTTTTATCTTTTATGGCTCTTGGAATTGGAGTTCCTGGCTAGCATCTATGCGTTTGAATAGTTATGCTGATTAGGAGTAGGTGATACTCTGTCTGTTGTTACAGATGAAGGACCATTGTGTTTCTTGCTTTTAATTGCTCAAGGCGAAACCTTCAGTGGGTTTCGCCAGATGTATGGAAAATTACTGAGGGGGTTTGTTAAAGGGGTGGTAAAACACATTCTTTTGAAGGTTGTATTGTGTTTGTGGGGTGCACTGTAACATGTGTTCATGCTTGGTTTTAAAAAAAATTGCCTTATTTTTCATATATTTGACCTTTATTCTACACTGCTCTGTCCCTCCTTGTAAAACGGTCTGATGCTTTCCGGGTTGTATGAAGCCAGTCCCTCAAAAATACGCAGTGGGCTCTGATTGGTTAGCTGGCCCAGTGTGTTGTGATTCGCTAACCGCAGTGCACGTCGGAAACGTCACGCCCCTTACCTTTACCGGAGGCTGTTCAGTATTAGAAACAACGGCGTCAATAAAACCATATGAGCTCGAATCAGACCCAGAACATTTGAGTGAAGATGATCGAGCAGAACCTGTTCAGTCCTCGAGAGTAAAGACTGCGGATCTATAATGATCGCTACTGAATGGCACTGTTACTTTTGTATTTTTAGAACGATTATAGCCAAATATCTGTCACAAGAACTAACCCAAAACAAACACTAAGCACTGGCTTTAACTAGTAAGTTAGCCAAATCACACACAGAACCATGTTTAGCAAGCCTGTAGATAAACAATATATAAAAGCTCTAATCAAAGAATCATTTACACTAATGCCAGGTTCGCTGTTGAGATTTTAACGTTAGTGTTTATAACGATAGGTGTTCGTCGGATAACGTTAAGTATGAATGAGCATTTAACAGACTGGTTTGCAGAACAGTGTTGTCATCTGTTTACTTCCTTGCTACAACCTATTACAGGAAAACACATCGATGAAAAATAAATCAGACTTACAGGTTGTGGCCCGTGAACAGCTTCTGTTTGTAAATCCAGCTTTCAGGACAAGCCATTGTGCATATCCTGTATTGAACTCGCGAAGTTTGTGGAAGATTGTGTTGTCCTCCGTGAAATGTGCAGCGCGTGCGTCGTGCATCCACGCACCGGCAGTGTTTTTTTCACGCAGCTGACGTTGTGCAAATCTGGCATTGAAATCGCGAAGACGGTGGATGCAGGGAGCCCTGCGCGCGCCTGATTCCCCGCTGACTCAAACACACGTGCATATAACATGCTGTATGTTAAAGGCTCTGCAACGCACCCCCGTCCCTATGAAGGCTGAACAGTGCAAGTACCCCAGACCTGCAATCCGGATGAAAATAACAGCGTTTCTTCGACATTGCGGCAAAAACACAGCCTACTAACGCTTCCCCGCGGCGATACAAAATTGCCTCGCCCCCCTTATTTCATATTCCCCGGAGGAGGGGTTTATGTAAATATTGGGCCTGGTGATGTCAGCAAAACCTGGGTGAATGTGTAGTAGTCCCTAGCGGCCGTTTGCTGTAGTCCTTAGAAACTGATTTCTTTAAAAGCAAATATCTCCCTTTGCTTTAAACTTTGAACGTTGTAACTTTGCAGATGTTGTTTATGCTCAAGCAGCAACATTACACGTTAGCTAAAGTTAGAATAGTGAAATCGTGGTTTACCACCCCTTTAAAACATTGAGGGTATAAAAGTTTGTGCTTTCCTTTGTTTTAGCAGTTCACACTCAAGGTAGCCTCGAATGGCTACACTGACCGTGGCTCTTTCTTGCAAGAAAAATAAATCTTTATAAAGAGAATTGGAAAATGGTTTGTCTCTTATTAGTGATGTCAATGAATTAATTTTTGCCATAATAATTGGTGTCAGAAGTGGGATTCCTTGGATGTGCCTTCTGGACCCCGAGAGCAGACAGTGACCGATCATCCTGGACTTAGAGTCACAGCCTTACCCCGAAGGATTGAGGGAGAAGGACTGACTGCTCTGGGGGTGTCCAGGGGGTCCAGACACTGGAATCAGAGAAAATCCGATGGCAACGGGGCGCTTCTGGTAAGAGACAAATTTTTCTTTTTTAAATTCAGGGGGAAATGTTTTTTATTTTATAGAATTTGGTTAAATTGAAAATTTAATTGATAGGGATAAACCATTAGGCGAGTCTGACTCTGTGGCAAATGCAGCGTGAATTGATGTTTTTTACGAGGTAGAAAAAAGAACTGAAATCACGTGGGCGAATAGGGGGACTGAGTTGTGTGCAGTCCGGGGACTGAGCTGTGTGCAGTCCCGAATTGGGCGCTATTGCGAGCGTCCGCCCGGCTGATCTTGGGTGAAGAGATCAGATCTGTACGGAGACGTCCAACAGATTAATAGCGCGCGCGTGAAAAGCCACAGAATCAGACTGCCAATATGGGGAAATCCCAAAGCAAGCTAGCTGAATACGAGACACCGGTATTTTATCAAATGAGAAATTATATGGCCAGAAATGCATGCAATGTATACGAAGTTCATTAAATGTCATGATTTGAGTGTCACCGCTGAGTGGCCAGACTGGGACTGTGAAAGAGTCAGTTGAAGGAAAAGGATCAATCGATGGGTTGTTGTGAGAAATGTGAGCAGACACTGAAATGCTGGGTGTGAGAGGCATTGACTGTGGAGAAATCAAACGGAGAAATTAAAATGTTGTCTCATCACGCAGAAGCCACAGCTGTTTAAAGATCGCCGGTGAGTATGAACTTTGACTAAATTTTAGCTAACAATTTGAGTGATATGATCAGTAATTTGATTAGATGGGATAAAGATTTTGAGAAGAAAGAGAGCAAATGCTGTAAGCAGCTCCGCTCTGAAGCCCTGACTTCATAGAAATTTGCTGGACTGATGAAGGAAATGGGCAGAAATGTTTTTATTGTAATTAGAAAGTTGATCAGCAACTTGACTGGCTACAAACAAAAGAGAGAACAAGAAAATTCAAATTTCTAGATGTTTGTGCTTATTCATTAATTTATAAAATAGGTGAGGTATCATACTAGAAGGGAAAATCCCAGAAGTGACTGAGATATAAAATTGAGTAACTAAAAATGATGTTGGTGAAAAGAAGAGTAGAAAGTGTGGCAAATCAGGCCACTAGACTAAATTCTGTAAACGAAACTCAGTAAAAAGAATAAAACAGAGATTTACACTCTAAGAAAATGAGAAAATAATAGGCTTAATAAAGTCTTTAGTGATTACTTTTGAAGGACTTGAGATAATTTTAATATGAGGTTAAAATTAAAGATAAAGATGATAAAACATGTTGCAAAAATATATAAATCCTGATTAACCGAGTTTTAAATGAAAAAGATATAATAAATATGTTCTTGCTCTTCTCACGTTTGCAAAACTCTGAAAATGATGATTTGACTGAATATTGGGTTGTTGAAATAACTATAGGTGTTAAAATGTTGAAAACCCTAGAAGCTGATGTTTTGTTTTCAAAAGATGAGCTTGTGCTGAGCTAATAAACAATTTGTTATCTCAATCCGGCCACCATGTGGCCTAACTTGAGTAACAGAGACTCAATCTGAGTGGAAATTTAGTTTCTAAATTCATTATGGGGGCGAAAGACAAATATAAAGTTATGATCATTTGAAAATGGGATTTCTGTCTAAGGATAGAGTTAAAAGGAAAATGTCTGATGTTTATTTGAAAACAAAGCCAGATCTCACACTGAGCTAGTGTGAAGAGTGAAACATTTATGAAAATGCAGTGTACCAGCCCTGAAGGCCTCAGAGTCTCTCTCTCATCCCAGACCAGCTCAAAGCTGATATCTGAGCCTGTGCCACAGATGATAGTAGATATTGATGAGTAAAAGCACAGGGTATTATGTGAACATAATAGACAGTTATTTGTTAAGATATAAAAAAGGTGCCATCAAGAGGGCAATAAGACATGTTTTAAAAATACAGACTTTTAATGTACTGAAATTTTGATTAATGTATGATACGACCAGTAACTTCTGTCTACTCTTAGCCTTCACCATGTACAGAAAGTAAGGCAGTGGCCTTAGTCACAGATGTAGCAGAACATTAAATGGAATGGAGAGTTGTTTTGGCTAAATTCACTGAGTGTAATCCACGCACTGTTAGGTTGCGTCTTTGAAGAAGTATGATGGATTTTAGTGATTAAGTTGTGTTATAATTAACCTCTCTCCATATTTTTACTAATTTGAAAGCAGACTAGATGGCTCTGGTGACTCTTGAATGCACTTTCCAAAAGGCTCCAGAAAATATCTGATCCTGTTGAGGGTCAAAGATCTCAAGCGATGACCAAATGAGCACGAGGTGGTTTCCCAAAGACGGGTAAGACTTCCTACGGCCTGACAGGTAGCAACCCAAGCCAGGGAAATCACGATAAGTTATTTGGGACCCAAAAAAAAAAAAAAAAAAAAAGGAGGAGGAGGGGGTTTTATGTGAGGTGTGTATGAGAGGTGAGGCAGATGTCTGTGAGGCCAGCAGCATCACTGGTGTTGGGAGGAGAAGCTGTGTTTCGTAGGGGCCAAGGTCAAGACTGGACACAGCAGCCCCTGCCCTAATAATGGCCCCTCTATACCGCTCACCAAATACCGCATAAATTGAGAGCCAGGAAACATCCTGAAGAAAAAAAAAGAGCTATGAATGAGATTGGCATTCAAGAGCCAGCTGAGACCATGCTGTGATTGTGATTGATAACTTTGTGGAACAGAACAAAATTTATTTGGATCAGTAAAACTGTATGATATTGAACTAATATGTCTCTATCATAGTCTTAATCCTGCAGGTCATTAGGATGGCAGAGGATAATTTGGAGACATGGTGATGGCTTTAAGATGAGGACGGCTTTTGAAGTTTAAAGAGAAGGTCTGAATAACAAAGAAATCTAAACTAAAGATAACTTGAAACAATAAGTTACACTACGAAATTTCTAAACTTTGTGAAGGGTTAATGATTTAAGGGTTAATGAATTTAACATTATAGTTAAAGTCTTAGAAGACTGTTGAAAAGATTATCTGGGTGAGAGAGAGAGAGGCTGGAAGCAGGGACTGTACTCTATCTGTTATCGCTCAGTTAAAGCTGAGACTACACAAAAACAATGATATCAGAACAAAACAACCCAGCTGACTTTTCTAAAAATAAATAACTAATGAACAGACATATTTGAAACTGGTTAAGAGACCATGTAAAAGCACATTTTGAGAATGAGCAGTTCATATTTATGTGTCATGATTGAGTGTAGTGTGTCAATAACCTCTGGAATTAGTGTCTTTATCATTACAGATGGGTTAAGTTAAACAAAAAAAACTTTAGAGGAAGTTGATTATTCCGAGTGAATCTGATGAAAAGATGATCAGAACATGGGACGAGCTTTAAGTGGATTGGACATCCAGCTCTGTCTGTCACTAGTAATTATGACCAAATTTGTCATGGATGAAGACTATTTTAATTTATCTTTGGATTAATTAAGAGACAAAGTGACAATTTAACTGAAGTCACTATACAAATGATCTAGAGACTCCCTCATATTTATGAAAGGCCGGAGGGCGAACCAAAAAGATAACTTCTAAAAGGATATCTAGATAACTTCTAGACATATTTTGATTCATACAGGAAACAAAAAATAAATAAAAAAAAAAAATTTCTGACAGGGATTATGAACAACCAAAGTCAAATTAGGCTAAAATGGATATTGAAATATGAATGCTTTTTAAAATACATATTGGTTTTAACCAGCGTTAAAGAAATTGATGTGGCAAGTTTGATGATAAGAATCACTGCCAAATGACATGATGTAAGAGGAGTTTTAATGGACAGGGCATGGAGAAAAGGGTACTTTAAAATAAATCCTAATTGATCAATTAATTAATTTTGTATACTGATAACAGGAGCTGAAAAGATTTTGATAAAGAATTGGGTATTGAGTATGATTAAGTATGATGTCACGAGATAAAGATGAGCGAACGAGCTGATTGAACGTAATACGAATTGATAATTTTGTCATTTTGATGAAGTATATTTAACATTAACAAATTTAGATTTATATTCGTTAATGGTTAAATATGATGTGGGCCATGATGAGTGAAAATGGGTCTGTTGGAAATAGTAAGTAGGGTAGTTTGTGAAGAATATTGAAACGACTGACTGAAGGAAGGTTGATAAGAATGTGATGCACAGTGAGAAACTGGGCAAAGCACAAAATGTAAACTGAAGGATGTTTTATGTAGAGATTTAAAGCGCTAAGATGGATTATTATCTATCTTACTTATTTGTATTGTTTAGTTTGAGTTTGAGTGAATGCCAAAAAGGTCTGTTATGATTTTGATTAATCAAAAGAACCACTGATTGTTTGTTTTTCAAATATGTTTTCTAAAGCGTTTAGTCTCTGAGGAGTGACTGTAGGTCTGACCTAGGGATGTGTGTGTCGTCAAACGGTTGATAGCAGAAAGTTGGCATGTTTGGATTTTGGAGGTATCACACACCCCTAACATGATGGGAGAGCAGTGACAGTGATTACTGACTTAGCCCGGCTTACAGAGATGAAATATGGATTTGTCTTTCATTTTATTAGATATTTTCAGTATGTTTATAAGTAGGGTTGGGAATCGTGAGAAATTTTCCGGTTCCGGTTCCGGTTTCGGTTCCGCCTAACGATTCCGGTTCCGATTCCGGTTCCATTAAAATTATTACACAAATAGTGGTAAAGGAAAAAGGCACAATACGCAACTCAAACAATCCATTTTGTGTTTATTACTTGCTCTAAAATTAATTTACAGGTTGGCAATATCAAAAAAGTCCTGTACTGTACATATATTACAGTATTAATTAAGCCATTCTTGCAACACATTGTTTTTCAAATGAACACCTCTGAAATTGTCTTATTACATTTTATCTCTCTGTCTCTGAATAAAACCAAGTTATAAATTATATTTATTAGTTATATTTATTAATTAGTTGTATATTAATTTAATAGTAATTCAGTTATTCAGTGAACTTGTAAATAATAAATTGCAATTCAGCATTACAAAGGTAATTGTGCCTAAACGCTTACCTAAACCATGGTGACTCAATATATATATATATATATATATATATATATATATATATATATATATATATATATATATATATATATATATATATATATATATATATATATATATATATATATATATATATATAGGCATTTCACTATAAATCTGGTATAAGCCCTGAGGCACTCTGTGCTGTAGCAAATGTTTTGTCAAATTGCTAGTGCAGCCTCCTTTGCATGTTATTAACTTTTCACATTTTGCTTCATTATCATTCATTCTTTGGAAATGAATCCATACTTGTGACTTTCTCTTCGCCATGCTGGTGGTCAACAAGAAAATATCTGACGCAAAACCGTAAATGTGTAGCGCGAGGGCTTTCAGGCTGAACTGCTGCACTCCTGGAAGCGGCAGGCAACGTAATTAATATTCATGATGAGGTGAGCCAGAGTTGCCAGGTTTTCACAACAAAACCCGCACAATTGCACAATCGCTTCAACCCGCGGACATGAAACACAGCCCGCGGCAACAGTGGAAAACGGGAAAGCGGTAAAACCACGGACTTGGCAACACTGGCTGTCACTCGCTATGAAAGGATACGCTTCCAGCGCTTCGCACACACATTGCACCAGAACCGTTTTCGGAACCGAAACTTAGGAATTTCGCGCGGTTCCGGTATTTTTCAAAAATCAGTTTCGGTTCTGAATAAGAACCGGTTCTCGGTTCCCAACCCTATTTATAAGAAACTTTCAAGTTAAGACTTAAATGCGCAGCGTAACTAACAACAAAGAGTTTATTTCAAAAGGAAACCGTGAGAGCAGATGCGGCTGCGAAGGCCGCGGCAGCACAGCAGTCAAAGGAACCAGAATGTATTTTATTATCTGAAACTAACAAAAATGGTTTGATTTCCTTTCAGAGTATGCAGGCATTTGCCACAGCAGCGGAGAAGCACCTGTGGAGACGTGGCTGGAAACTTATGAATGATGTGTGAATGTGCAAAATGGCGTCTAGACAAGAAGTGATGGCAAGCCTTGTTTACCCCAACAATATTTTCAATGATTATGATAAATGGCTGCATGGGCGAGCCTGCAGCCAAAGGGGGAATTGTAATGGTAATGGTACTCAAATGAATGAAGTTTATAAGGGGGTTACAATATTTAATGGTAATGGTAATGGTACTCAAATGAATGAAGTTTATAAGGGGGTTACAATATTTGCTGAAAATTTCGCATTTTGATGCATATTGAAATACATGAAAACGAGAAAAGGCCTTGAGTAAATCTGAGCCCATTTGAGACATTTTTGGAAGACCACCATTCATGGGAATGGAAGGGGGTAAACAATAGCTTGCATCAATAGAATTGTGAATTATTGCAAAGAAATGTCTTCTCTGTTGTCTGGTGTATGTGTGCAGGCGAAAGCTGCTACAGGGGAAACCGGCTGAGACTCCCTTGCATAACATCAAGCCAGGAGATCACGTGGTAAAACAGGACCTGAGTACGAAGAGCTGGAAGGCGGAAAGGTGGCTAGGGCCTTTTGTCAGGCTTCTGACGACACTGCCGTCAAGGTAGCGGAGAGAGCGACGTGGGTGCATGCGAGCCATTGCAGAAAGGTCCCACCAGTGATCGGGGAGGAGGAGCCAAGAGGAAAGAGAAGCAGGAGGCAAACGTCTGTGCGGGCAGAGATATAAACATCATTTGCCGTTATCATCTCAGGAGTAGAGACACTGGCACAACGTGGTGCTGAGCCAACCAGTTTTCAAGTTAAACCCTATTTCAAGCCTACAGAATCCAGTAGGTGGTGCTTAGAGCTGCAGCGGACATCGAGCAAGGGAAGGTTCCAACAAAACATCCAACGTCTGCTCGCAAGAGAACGCAGCGGTATAACCACACAGACATGTTGATTACACCATTGAGAGTGATGCATGTTCAAGGAGATGTGTGCGTGTGCTCACGAGACTGAAGCTGAATGTGAAAGCAGGGTGATCTGACTGCAGAGTCAGAATTGACATCAAGAATTCGACCACAGGGAACTGCACAGCGGTGATAGGCGGTCTCACAACAGGTTTTACCTGTACGTTTAGCAAACCAAGTGACACTTCGCATGCGGTAATTTGGGTTTGTGGTGACAGAAACCATTTCATGCCACAGAAAGACTGGACAGGTTGCTGTTACCCAGCTTTAATGAATGTGATGAGTGACTTCAATTCGCCTGTTCTATTATTTTTATTTTATCATTATTTATTTATTTTTTTCATTGTTTTCTAATTTTTTTTATCATTCCTTTATTATCACTTTATTATTATTGTTTTATTACTACTTTTCAATAAATATTTTTGTTCTCTTTTAATGTTTTATTCTTATTGTTTTATTATTACTACTTCTATTTTTATTATATACACATTTTACATTTTTCTTTTTTGCAAGTTATCAAAGAATGATAAAAGGGGGAAATTGTTGGGGAAAAATTTAATCACAGAAGATTTAATCTTCCAGACCTGTTTTCTCTACAGGGAGTGCAGAATTATTAGGCACGTTGATTTTCTGATCATATTTTTTTTCCAGGCACATTTGACCAATTCCAAACCACAGTAATCCTAATAACTACTATTGATTTAGTATTTAATAATGTATAAGTGATATATAATTGTTCATGAAGGCTGGAAATGAAAATCACCTTATATTCAGGTGTGCAGAATTATTAGGCATGTTTTCTTTTACAGATAAATGGAGCCAAAAAAGAGATTTAACTCAGACTGAAAAGTCAAAAAGTATTAAATGCCCATGAGAAGGATGCAATACTAATGCAATACTAGACATTGCAGTTAAGGCATGACCATTGGACAGTGAAATGCTCGTTGGGTCTGCAGGATCTGACAAAAACAGGTGGTGAAGAAAAGACACCTGTTAACTGCAAAAGAATTAAGAATTAAGGTGAAGAATTAAGGTTGAAACCATCAGGAACCCTTTAGTCTCCAGCGCCACCATTTTCCAAAGCTGCAACCTACCTGGAGTCTCCAGAAGTGCAAGGTGTCAGGATCTCAGAGACTTCAGTTAGGTAAAGAATCCTAAAAAATGACCCCCACTAGATAAGAATCACAAGCTGAAGTGTTGTAAAATACATGAAGAAGGTTTTTTTATAGGCTTTATGGACAGATAGGTTGAGAGTGACTCTTGAAGGACCAGCACCACATCCTCTAGTACCACTGTTTGAAGAATTCATCTTCCAGAATCTGGCAGTACGTTTTGGGAGTTAATTTTAGTCCATCCTGAAGTCCGTTTTGCAGAGATGGACTAAAAATGAACATACATGAAAGATGTATGGAAAATTACTGAGGGGGTTTGTTAAAACATTGAGGGTACAAAAGTTTGTGCTTTCCTTTGTTTTAGCAGTTCACACTCAAGGTAGCCTCGAATGGCTACACTGACCGTGGCTCTTTCTTGCAAGAAAAATAAATCTTTATAAAGACAATTGGAAAATGGTTTGTCTCTTATTAGTGATGTCAATGAATTAATTTTTGCCATAATACCTTCAACTCAAATTCATGCAGTTTTGCTGATAATGTGAACATACAGGATGTTTAGGCTATTTTAATTTAAACAGATAGGCCTACTTATTTATTGTAGCGTAAATACAATCGTCTGACTCAGAGTGTCACTGACGAAGTATTTTAAAAAAAGAAACGTGCAAATCTTAATTTTTTCTTCAAGTTGTATCCTTCAAATACAGTGGTATTTTTCATAATTTTGTGAAGATGTCTTTACTCTCCGTGTCCGTGCAGCTGTGGTTGTACAGTAAGCTTATCATTGGACCTATTCAAACCGGATAATGGACCGTTCGACCACCGAATCCTGCAGTGTATGTGATATCGAATTAAGTGTGCGTAACTGATCATCGTTCTCGCTAAAACATATTTTGTCATAACATGAGATCTGCAGTTCCCTTTCGAAAGGGAACTCTCGCTGCATCAGCTGACGCTACGGGGAACGCCTCCAGCGTGACAGCTGTCTGAAGCTAGTATCGAATCAAGTCAATCCTATTGACCGGCGACAGCCCATGATGTCATCAATGTACGACCCGGAAGTATATAAGGGTGCCTTGCCAACACATACACATCCTCTCGTCTGAAGGGACTGTTCAGCAGACAGGCCCCGAGGCATGGCAACGAGACGCAGCGTTTCGTTCCCTGTTCTCAGGGAACAGAGGTTACATACGTAACTTGAGACGTTCCCTTTCGAAAGGGAACTCTCGTTGCGTCAGCTGACGCTACGGGGAACGATATACCAACGCCGCCATGCTGAGGGGAGTGTCTGCCTATTGGCAGTGACAACAGTCAACACAAGTTAATTCAACTGAAAAACCTGAGCAACTCCCCCTCAGGTCACACTGGGCTGTCAGCGACAGCATTCCCTACGGTCATAGCCCAAGCTATGCACCTAAACGGAACCTTAACGCAACTGCGTGAGGTTCTATCTAGACTGCTCAAAGGCCCGGGACCACTACTTCAACAGAAGGGGTCCCTTTAAGGGAATGTGGCTAGGGGACCCGAAGGAGCCCCAGCCAGTCACTACTCGGGAAACAAGTTATCCCGAGTGCCACAAGGGAGGCCTGACCTGGTGCCCTAAGTGTTATGGACACTTCGGTTTAGCCAACCCTGTCTGTTCAGAAACAGAGCCTCTGGATGGTGCCCTGGAGGCATCCAAACTAAGGGACGGAAAAACTGGCAGACCTACTCAGCCCGGAACTCAGAGACGGGTTATCCCAAAGAGCAACACTCAGTGTAGTGCTTTACAAGCCTTGCTAGCGAGGGGAGTCTGCCTGCTCAAATCAAGGATCTACCAAGTGCTTGTGTTCCAAAGTAGTAGGGCGGCCGGGAAGGCCTACGGACTGATCTAACAAGGAGGCCTCACGAGAGGCCTGCGACCGTCTGACCAGGCTCAGGCGACTGAGTGCTCATAGACGACCCTCAGTGAGGGGAGCAGCTGTAACCCCCAGCTGTAGGCTGAGCCACCATAGGTTCTACTCACAGAGAACTGGTAACCGAGAAGTGCCTCGACTTGGGAACTTCGCCTTCAAGGAAGCCCCGTAGGGCCTACTACCTGATAGCAGTTGAAGCCGACTGTCAAAGTAGTTGGAAAACGGAAACTCGTTTTCTCAGGGAGGCCTAATGAAGGCCTACTACCTAACAGTCAAGCTACATCAGCTAGCCGAGCATCCTGACTCGGGAACTCACCCTCAGAGAGGCCTAGTGAGGCCTACTACCTGATAGCAAGCCTTTAGGGAGGCCCGGAACGGCCTACTACCTGATAGCGAGCTATGCTAGCTACCCGAGTATCCTCACTCAGGAACTCGCCCTCAAGGGAGGCCTAATGAGGCCTACTACCTGATAGCGGGCCTGCAGGGTGGCCCAGTGCGGCCTGCTACCTGCTAGCGACTCGTGCTAACTGTTTCTCAGGTGACTGGGTCCCAGGAACATGCCCTTGGGGAGGCCTGGTGAGGCCTACTACCTGCCAGCGAAGCATGCTAATCCTGAGCAGCTGAGGCCACCTCTAGGGAAGCCCAGTGCGGGCCTACTGTCAGATAGCAATTCATGCTAACTGTTCAAGTGACCACAACCTGGGAGATCACCCTCAGGGAGGTCTAGTAAGGCCTTCCACCTGATAACCTGCTAGGCCGCATACCCGGACGCCGTACGTCGGTGCTCGCCTTCGGAGAGGCCTGGTTAAGGCCTTCCAACTAACAGCAGGCCTTCAGGGAGGCCTGATGAGGCCTACAACATGATAGCCGGCAGGCTAGCTGTCCCGATGTGAGGAACATCGGTACTTACCTCCAGTGAGGCCTGGCGAGGCCTTCCAACTGATAACATGCCTTATCCAGGAGGCCTGGTGAGGCCTTCCACTTGACAGCCGACCCTCAGGGAAGCGCAATGGCCTATAACCTGATAGCCGGCCAGGCTAGCTTTACCTCGATGCCAAACATCGGTACCTGCCTTCAGGGAGGCCTGATGAGGCCTACCACCTGATAGCCTGCCAAGCTAAAATACACCCGATGCCACACATCGGTACTCACCTCCAGGGAGGCCTGGCTGAGGCCTTCCACCTGACAGCCGACCCTCAGGGAGGCTTACTGTGGCCTATAACCTGATAGCCAGCCGGGTTAGTCATTACGATGCGCTGCATCGATACTTGCCCTCCAGGAGGCCTGGTGAGGCCTACCCTAATAGCAAGTCATGCTAGCTGCCCGAGTATCCTACCCCGGGAGCTCACCTTCAAAAAGAAGCCTGACGAGGCCTTCTATCTGATAGCAAGCCTACTAGGGAGGCCTAGTGAGGCCTACCACCTGCTAGCATTTACTTTACCATGCTAACCGTCAAGTGACTGAGACTCAGAGCACTCCTCCAGCGAGGCCTAGCTTTAGAGGCCTGCCAACTGATAACAAACATGCAAAATGTGAGTGTAACAAAGAAGACCCTGGAAGCTCGTCTTCACGGAGGCCTGATGAGGCCTACCATCTGATAGCCAGTCAGGCTAGCCATACCGATGTCACACATCGGCCCTCGCCCTCAAGGAGGCCTGATGAGGCCTACTACCTGATAGCAAGCCATGCTAGCTCCCCGAGTATCCCACTCAGGAACTCGCCTCCAAGGAGGCCTGGTGAGGCCTACCACCTGGTAGCAAGTTTACAACTGACTGCTACGAAACCCTTAACAGTTAGACCACTGGCTGACTAATAACTACCCATTGCACTGCTATGGGGACCCGTCCTCAGGGAGGCTTGTAAAGCCTACAAGCTGTAAACGAGTCTTACAATAGTCCAACGTATCTGCCAGACATTTAATAAAAACTGGCCGCTCTGACCAAACGACTCTCAAGTGAGAGGAGGCTAACATACACAGGGATGGTACAAAGGGTTCAGAATCACTTAGTGAACAGCCAGAGGTAACAGTGCCTCAGCAACGCACCTCCCTCATCCACATAGCCTAGGCCACATGCCCAACTGAAGCTCCAGCGTCAGTCTCTAGTAAACACACTCTAAAAGAGACAAACTACTCTAACGTGCGGTGGCTTAGGGAAACCGAAGACACATAGTAAAAAAAAAAAACCCTAAGCGGTAGAAAAACACTCCATTCTCCCAGAAGGGCGTCCTACCGCTTAGTACTCTGCAAACATTTCAAAGAAAAGAGCGGCGGCCTAAACACCACTCTCACCATGAGAGGAGGCCCTAATTACATACATATGATACCATGAGCAGTGGCCTGCCTCGCGATATCTTGACCACCAAGGGAAAGCCAACACACGCTCACCTCCACAGCCCAGCTCCTGGTGCTGCAATAAGCCACATGCGTGCGTACACTTTTAGTAAGGTTTATACGCAAAGTTTTATAAATGAGACCCCGGGTCTCCACTGCTCTAGAGTCCAGTGGTGGCGTGCTTTACACCCCTGCATCCGACGCTTTTCATTGCACTTGGTGAATAAGGCTTGGATGCAGCTGCTCGGCCATGGAAACCCATTCCATGTAGCTCTCTACGCACTGTTCTTGAGCTAATCTTAAGGCCACATGTAGGTCTGTAGCTATTGACTCTGCAGAAAGTTGGCGACTTCTGCACACTGTGCACCTCAGCATGCGCTGACCCCGCTCTGTGATTTTATGTGGCCTACCACTTTGTGGCTCAGTTGCTGTTGTTCCCAATTGCTTCAACAACAGTTGACCATGGAATATTTAGTAGTGAGGAAATTTCACGAATGGACTTATTGCACAGGTGGCAACCTAAGTCCATAGGTTGAGAAACTTCAGAGCAACTTCACAGTACCACGCTTGAATTCACTGAGCTCCTGAGAGCAACCCATTCTTTCGTCTGCATGCCTAGATGCTTGATTTTATACACCTGTGGCCATGGAAGTGATTGGAACATCTGAATTCAATGATTTGGAGAGGTGTCCCAGCACTTTTGGCAATATATAGTGTACTAGCCACAGAGCAAAAGCACAGAGTAACGTAAACATAACTTTCAACGCACATGTATATTTTGTATGATTTTATTGGGGACCAGTAAAATAAGTAAAACAGGCCTGGGTTACCTCACAAGTATGATGGATGTTAAACATGGATGTTTAACATGACTTTAATCATATCTTTAACCATAAATAAAACATAAACAGAATGGGAAAAAAAGTGGCAGAGTGCAGATTTTAAGCATAAAGACAGGCTTTCGGCTGGCCCTGTTTTATACCACAGTAACATTATCATAACTCTAATACGGGACTGAATTGAGCTTATGACTCAAACACGTCATCACGAGTTTGTGAACTGCCTATGCAGCAATGTTCTCAGGCAATGTTGGTTCTTTATAAAATACAGATACATGATTAAATTTAGACCTAAATTCAATGTGTATTCAATTCAAATACTAAAAGAAAAAAGTATGACCAAAAAAATAAGATAAAAGAAGCATGTGAACAATAAAAACTACATTTTACTGAAATATGCGTTAGAGGTGAAAAAGTGTATATTTCAGTTGGGGATGTTTCTGTTACTCACCTGATCCTTAGGAAACTGACCATAACTGCTTAATGAAGATGGGGTCTGCTGAAAAAAAAAAGTTTCCTGTTTTAATATTAATACAATCAATAATAGCAACAGTAATTTGTTCTTATTTTGTTCTCTGCCACAAGACTCATTATCTATGGGCCAATTTCTGCTCTTTAGTCAGTACCTCATTTTGCTGTGAGTCTAAACTGTGTGTTCGATTCATTGGGGAGTTTTGAGTTGGTCTAGAGCCTTGATCTCCAGTGGGTGCTGTATATAAGTCCTAATATTCAGGAAAAAAACCAACATTCGAAAAATATGCAGTTTATATATTTTAAATATATGTTTGTTTTTAGTAAAATTCATATTTGTCAAGTGATACTTTGGATTTATGAATTTAACAGACACTCTCATCCAGAGCAACTGCTGCATTAAAATAACACATTTTATCAGTTCTTGTATTCTTGAATCAGGATATTTTTACAATTATCTCGATTTTTTTTGTCTATCCATTTACTTTTTGTTGTGCAGTAGCATACAAACAGCACTAGAAAAGATTGTTTCAAACTTTGAATTGAATTTACAAAAAAGACAAGACAAGTAAACAGTCAATAGTCAGTAATAAAACTATTTACTTTAGATAAGTAAATAGTCAGTAATAAAAAAATAGAATAATAAAATAGACAGTGCTTTAGTTTTTTCAGGTGGGTCTAATAGTAATATTTAGGTACAGAAATACTACAGAAATGGAATCAAATGTAACATAACACTGGACAGTCTTGTAAAAATTAAATACAGAATAATCCTTACAACTGAAGTTAAAAAGGCAAGAACAGTGAGTGATTTTATCTTTCTTTTGTTGTTTGATTAACATTAATGACAGACAGTCGCTGGTATATTAGGCTGCTGTCACTTTAACTGCTAATGGGATCCAATATACTGAGGCCCTGTCCCAAATGGCACACTTCATGTGCACTTGCAGTCCACAAGCCTGGGCTCAGAACAAGTTCCAGAACAAGCAGTGTACATTCAGGGTCGGTTGAATGTGGGAGCAGATTTACTGTCCAGACAGAATTACAGATGGGGGGGGGGGGGGGGGGACTCCACCCAGAAGTAGTCAACAGACCTGGACCAGATTTTACAGAGCGGTGGAACCTTCATGTTTGGCCCCTGATGGGTACCAATTGAGGGACACTGGGGCTTTTGCCTGCAGTTATTGAGAACATCCTAAGTGCTAGGGTGTCCTCCACTCTGAGAGTTTATGCAATTAATGGAGTGTCTTTGAAAGATGTATGTATGACACATAATGCAGACCCAGTCAACTGCCAGGTTGCTTCAGTTCTGGATTTTCTGCAAGAGAAATTGTCATCAGGCATTTGCCCCTCCACTCTCAGGGATTATGTGGCCGCTCTATCGGCTTGCCACGCCCTGGTGGATGGGGTGCCGCTCGGGAAGGCATCCTCTGCTCGCTCGCTTCATTGTGCCAGGCAGTTGAAGCCTCCAGTAGGAACCAAGATCCCTTCATGGAGCTTAGTTATAGTCCTTGAGGGTCTGGTTGAGACCCCTTTTGAACTGTTAGAGTCAGCGTCTGGCAAACTTCTGACTCTAAAGATGGTTTTTCTTATGGCTATAACTTCTCTGAAGAGAATTGGTTATATGCAGGCTCTGTCAATATCGCCATCCCGCTTATACTTTGCCACAGGCTTGGTGAAAGTGATTTTGCATCCTCATCCTGACTACCTTTCTAAGGTTCCTTTTTATTCTGTACATCTTGTCACTCTTGAAACCTTCTGCCCTCCGCCGTTCACAGCGCCGGATCAGGAGAGACTTCATAGACTGTGTCCAGTCCGTGCTCTTCAGGCCTACGTCCACCGCAATAGCCAGTGGCATAAGTCAGAGCAATTGTTTGTTTGCCATGGGGACCGTAACAGAGGTTCTGCCGCCACCAAACAAACCATGTCACATTGGGTCACAGATGCTTTTGCTCTTGCCTATGAGGCTCGCGGTCAAGCTTTGCCTATAGGATTAAGGGCTCACTCCACCAGGGGAGTCACCTCTTCTAATGCGTTAGCAAGGGGTGCTCCCTTACAAAGTGTTTGTAATGCGGCAGTTTGGTCCTCTCCGCACATATTCATAAGATTTTATAGCTTGGATGCTCATGCCACTCCGGGCTCTCATGTCCTTGAGTCAACATCACAAGCTAATGTTTGAGGATTCTTGCATCCTTGTGCACACCCACACAACCGTAAGGGTGTCCAGATACCATCAAGCAGTGTGGGTATTCTCGTTACTATTTGCATAAGCTTATGCAGCATTGAGTGTAGCTTTTGAAAGGGAACACTTGGGGTTACTTGACTGTAACCCTGTTCCCTGATAAAGCGGAACGAGACGCTGCATCGCTAGACCGTGCTGATGATGCTCCAGGCCTGGTCTTCAAACAAAAGAGATCTGATGGCTACAGCTGGAGCTCATCTATTTATAGCCTCGTGCAGCAGGTGCGCCTATGATGTCACCGGCCCAGGGCTATGAATACTAATAAATTTAATTTCATTGACGTGTTTTCCCACTATTTTCAGCAGCTGGTCGTGATACGTCACTTTCTATTTGCATAAACTAATGCAGCATCTCATTACGCTTTATCAGGGAACAGGGTTACAGTCAAGTAACCCCAAGTGTTTCTGTTACTCACCTGACCTAATGTGACCAAGATGGCGGCGCGAGTAGATCGCGAGGCTCAGCGTCTCTCCAGATTCTGCAATTTTGCGGTATTTTTCTTGTTCATCTCGGGTCTGTTCGTACAGAACAGTTGTGCTTTTACATCGTACACCCGTTGTGAGCTTTTGGATATTGGTTTGCGAATTTCCGACAGTTTTGTGGACAATCTTCAACTCCTTCCTGAGATCGCTAGGACGCCCGAGGCGATGCGCTCTGCCCGGCCGGGTGGAAGTGCTAGAAGGCGGCGCTGTGATCGTAAACAAAGGCGGGGTAAGCGTGGAGGTCTAAGAGCTAAGCTAAGGCTAACTCCTTACCGGCTCTCTTTACCCAGCATTTTCCTTGCCAATGTACGATCGCTAGTGAACAAAATGGAGGAGATTCGACTCAGCATTACACACAGTAAGAAACTTTTGAACTGTAACGTCCTAATCTTCACTGAAACCTGGTTAAACAGCGGAATACCGGACACCGCTATTGAGCTAGCGGGACACCACACACTCCGGGCGGATAGAACACTAGATGGCTCCGGGAAGAGCAGAGGGGGTGGATTGTGCATTTATATTAACAAAGCTTGGTGCACAAACTCTGCTATTGTTGGGAGTCATTGTTCAGCTAACCTGGAGTTTCTCATGGTTAAATGTAGACCGTTTTATCTACCGCGGGAGTTCACCTCCAATATTATCACTGCGGCCTATATTCCTCCGGATGCTGATGCCAAGCTTGCTATGAAAGAACTTCACACAGCCATCAGTAAACAACAGACTGATCACCCGGAAGCTGCGTTTATTGTTGCAGGTGACTTTAATCATTCAAACTTAAAGTCAGTGCTACCCAAGTTTCACCAGCATGTTTCCTGCCACACCAGAGGAAACAAAACCTTAGATCATGTCTACACAAACATTGCTGGAGCTTACGTTGCAACACCCCTCCCCCACCTGGGACAGTCAGACCACCTTTCTTTGTTCCTCAGCCCCAAATATTCACCCCTCATCAACCGTGTGAAGCCATCAGTGAAGACCATCAAGGTGTGGCCTGCGGGGGCAGACTCCACACTCCAGGAAAGGTTTCTAAACACAGACTGGAGTATGTTTGCTTCTCAAGCCACCAGTGGTGCTCACACGGACATTGACTCATTCACTTCCTCTGTATTGGATCATATCAATACCACCATCGACAGTGTTACAACCCAGAAACAGATCACCACATACCCTAATCAGAAGCCTTGGATGAACAGGGAAGTTCGACTCCTGCTGAAGTCACGCAATACTGCCTTCAGATCAGGTGATGCACAAGCCTACAGTACATCCAGAGCTAACCTGAAGAGGGGCATCAAAAAGGCCAAGCACTGCTACAAGCTAAAGATAGAGGGTCACTTTTCCAACTCTGACCCTCGACGCATGTGGCAGGGCATCCAGGCCATCAGTGACTACAAACCCACCCACTCCACCCCCGCAGCCACTGATGTCAACTTCCTGAACGAGCTAAATTACTTTTATGCTCGTTTTGAAAGAGACAACAGAGAAACTGCCACCAAGCTCAAACCCTCAGCTGACCACCCACCAATCACACTCTCCTCCACAGATGTCTGCAAGGCACTGAGCCGGATCAGCGCGCACAAGGCTACTGGACCAGACAACATCCCTGGACGTGTGCTCAGGGCATGTGCGGAGCAGCTCGCTGGGGTTTTTACAGACATTTTCAACCTGTCTCTTGCCCAAGCAGCTGTACCGACATGCTTTAAACGCACTTCCATTGTGCCAGTGCCGAAAAGCTCTAGCCCGAGGTGTCCTAATGACTACCGCCCTGTAGCACTCACACCCATCGTTATGAAGTGCTTTGAGCGGCTGGTCCTGGAACACCTAAAAGACTCACTACCATCCACATTGGACTCACACCAGTTTGCCTACCGCAGCAATAGGAGCACAGAGGATGCAGTTTCCATGGCACTGCACTCTGTGCTCACTCACCTGGACAATAAGAACACTTACGCACGTATGCTGTTTGTTGACTTCAGCTCAGCATTCAACACTGTCATCCCATCCAAGTTAATTGCCAAACTTGGAGACCTGGGCATCAACACTTCAATGTGTAACTGGATTTTGGACTTCCTAACTGACAGACCCCAGAATGTTCGATCAGGATCCACCTGCTCCACGTCCATCACACTCAACACTGGTGTACCACAGGGCTGTGTGCTAAGTCCGTTTCTCTACTCCCTCTTCACCTCCGACTGCAAGCCTGTGTATGGATCTAATTCCATCGTCAAGTTTGCGGACGACACTACGGTGATTGGGCTCATCAGCAACAACGATGAGACTGCCTACAGGGAAGAGATCCAGCACCTGGCCACATGGTGCGCTGATAATAACCTGCTCCTCAACACCACCAAAACGAAGGAGCTCATCGTGGACTTCAGGAAGGAGTCAAGAGGCACACACGACACCATCCACATCAATGGAATGGCTGTTGAACGTGTCTCCAGTTTCAAGTTCCTGGGGATCCACATCTCGGCGGACATGTCGTGGACGACCAACACCTCCAGCCTGGTCAAGAAGGCTCACCAGCGCCTCTTCTTCCTGAGGACACTGAGGAAGGATCAGCTCTCCTCGGCTATCCTGGTGAACTTCTATCGCTGCGCAATAGAAAGCATCCTGACCAACTGTGTCGCAGTATGGTATGGGAGCTGCTCTGTTGCGGAGCGCAAGGCTCTGCAGCGGGTGGTGAAAACTGCCCAGCGCATCACAGGGACTCCACTGCCTGCCATCGAGCACATCCAGAGGAAACGCTGCCTGCATCGAGCTCGCAGCATCCTCAAGGACTCCTCTCACCCAGCACACAGACTGTTTTCTCTCCTGCCCTCCGGCAGGCGTTTCAGGATCCACCGGACCAGGACCAGCAGACTTAAGAACAGTTTTTTCCCCAGAGCTGTCTCTTTATTGAACTCAAACCCCCGTTGATCCACTTCCCTCATAAACTGCTAACTCTCCTACCTCACATCTTCCTTCACTTTGTTATTTGCACTACCGACTGTTTATCACAGTAACAACTGTTTACATATGCATCTTGCACTGCCATATCTTAACTGGATTATGCTCATTTGCACTGCCGACTGTATTTATAGTACCAATGTTTACATTTGCATTTTGCACCGTATTTCTAACTGTAATATGCAACCACTTTCCACTGCACTTTACACTTTTTTTTTGTCCGGATAGCTCTGTCCATAATTTATTGCACTACCCTAATCCACTGCTATTCCTCATATTAGCCTAACATATTATTGTATACCTCTATCTGTAAAATTCTGTTTATAGTAATAGCCATCTGTATATTGTATTCATAGTACATATTCACCTGTAAATTCTGTTTATAGTAATAGCCATCTGTATATTGTATTCATAGTACATATTCACCTGTAAATTCTGTTTATAGTAATAACCATCTGTATATTTATTCACTGTACATATTCACCTGTAAATTCAGTTCTGTTTATAGTAATAACGTCTCTCTATTTATACATATTTATATATACTCAGTACATATCCATGTCCTGCACTTATGCAAACGTTGTATATCCTGCACTTGCTGCTATTGCACTTCTGGTTAGACCTAAACTGCATTTCGTTGCCTTGTACTTGTACTTGTGTAATGACAATAAAGTTGAATCTAATCTAATCTAATCTAATCTAATCCTTAGAAAACTGACCATAACTGCTTAATGAAGAATGGGTCTGCTGAAAAAAAAAGAAAAAAAGAATGTTCCCTGTTTTAATATCAATACAATCAATAATAGCAATAGTAGTTTGTTCTTATTTTGTTCTCTGCCACAAGAATCTGTTCTTTTCGCTTTCCCTCATTTTGCTGTGAGTCTAAACAGTGTGTGTGTTCGATTCATTGGGAAGTTTTCAGTTGGTCTAGGGCCATGATCTCCAACGGGTGCTGTATATAAGTCCTAATGTTCAGGAAAAAACACCATTAAAAGATATGCAGTTTATATATTTTAAATCTTATTTTCAGTAAAATGCATATTTCTCAAGTGATACTTTGGAATCAAACAGTTGTATAGATTATTTTGTTTGTTTTAAAGTTTATATATATATATATATATATATATATATATATATATACACAGGTGCTGGTCATTTAATTAGAATATCATCAAAAATTTTGATTTATTAAACTAATTCCATTCAAAAAGTGAAACTTGTATATTATATTCATTCATTACACACAGACTGACATATTTCAAATGTTTATTTCTTTTAATTTTGATGATTATAACTGACAACTAAGGAAAATCCCAAATATCGCATCTTCCTCTTCACAATACTACACTACTCTTCTCCATCTACACTACCTCATTGGGACCCATCATTAAGGCACATGGCTTCTCATACCACTGCTATGCTGATGACACTCAGCTCTACCTTTCATTTCACCCAGACGACCCCACAGTAGCTGCACGAATCTCCAGCTGTCTGGCTGACATCTCTGCATGGATGAGAAAACATCACCTGCAGCTTAACCTGGCAAAGACTGAGTTTCTCATCTTCCCCGCCAGTCCCACCATACAACATGACTTCACCATCCAGTTAGGTACATCCTTGATTTCCCCATCAAAGTCAGTCAGAAATCTTGGAGTAACATTTGATGACCAGCTGTCCTTCAGAGAACACATTTCTAAGACAGCTCGCTCATTTCGGTTTGCGCTCTACAACATCAGGAAGATTAGACCGTTCCTAACAGAGCACGCAACACAGCTTCTTGTCCAGGCCCTGGTTATTTCTAGACTTGACTACTGCAATGCGCTTCTGGTTGGACTCCCCTCTTGTGCAATCCAATCACTTCGAATGATCCAGAATGCAGCAGCACGTCTTGTCTTCAACGAACCCAAAAGGACCCACGTCACACCTCTCTTCATTCAAGATTCAAGATTCAAGAGTTTTATTTGTCACATACACAGTTATATACACAATATACAACTGGCAGTGAAATGTAAACAGGTCCGCTCCATGGACAGTGCAAATAACAGTTACAAGAAATTAAAATAGAAATAGAATAAAATTAGAATAAAAAGTATTAACATAAGTAGAATTATAAATAAATCAAGTAAAAGATAAAAATAGGAAATATGATAAAAATAAAAATATAAAAATTAAAATATAACAATATAAAAAATAAGTGGATATGATAAGTGAGATAAACTGTAGACTTAAAAATAAGTGGTTAACATAAAATATATATATATGTATATATAAAGAAGTATAATGTGCAAGGTTTATTACAGGTTGTTACGCAGTAACAATAGGAAAGTAAAGTGCAGTGCAATGGCAGTGTGTGGATGTTAATGTTAAAAAACTGTATGTTTATGCGTGTGCGGGGTGAAGTGAAGTCACGTGACTGAGTTCAGGAGTCTGATGGCCTTGGGGAAGAAACTCCTCCTGAGTCTTTCAGTCTTTGCCATCAGGCTACGGAAGCGCTTACCAGATGGCAGCAGGGTGAATTGAGAGTTTGCAGGGTGATTAATGTCTCTGATGATTTTAGTAGCTCTACCTCTGCAGCGTTTGGTGTAGATGTCCTGCAGAGACGGGAGAGCTGAGCCTGAGATGCGCTCGGATAAGCGCACCACTCTTTGCAGGGCTTTGCAATTGTGACTGGTGCTGTTCCCGTACCACGCTGTGATGCACTGAGTCAGGACACTTTCTATCGCCCCTCGATAGAAAGTTTTCAGGATGGCTGGTGAAACCCTGAATTTCCTCAGCTGGCGCAGGTGGTACAGTCTTTGCCAGGCTTTTTTCACCTGTGTCTGGATGTGTGTAGTCCAGGTCAGATCCTCGGAGATGTTCATCTCCCTGCACTGGCTACCACTCGCTGCTCGCATCAAGTTTAAGGCGCTGACGCTTGCATACAGAGCCACCACGCGCTCAGCTCCTGCTTACTTTGACTCCATTCTACAAAACCACACCCCCACCAGAAGCCTTCGCTCAGCAAAGGAACGACGGCTTGTGGTCCCATCACAGAGGGGAAAAAAATCCCTTTCCAGAACATTTTCATTCAACGTTCCCAGCTGGTGGAACAATCTTCCCAACACCATCCGAAACGCAGAATCATTGACATCATTCAAAAGTCAACTTAAAACTCAGCTCTTCCGTGATCACCTAATCTCATAAAAAAATAAAAATAAAAATAAAAACTCTTCCTCTTTCTTCTTCCCTCCCTACTCTAGCCTGTGCTACTCTGAGCAATGTACACGGTCTCAGGATTTCAGGCTCTTATTGCGCTTCTCGATTCTTCATGACCTATCGCTTCATGTATCCCCAAGTTGTAAGTCGCTTTGGATAAAAGCGTCTGCTAAATGCATAAATGTAAATGTAATACCCCATAGATTTTCAATGGGGTTAAGGTCAGACGAGTTTGCTGGCCAATTAAGAACAGGGATAACATGGTCCTTAAACCAGGTACTGGTTGCTTTGGCAACCTTTGTTGGAAAATGAAATCTGTATCTCCATAAAGTTGGTCAGCAGCAGGAAGCATGAAGTACTCTAAAACTTCCTGGTATACAGCTGCGTTGTCCTTGGACCTCAGAAAACACAGTGGACCAACACCAGCAGATGACATGGCACCCCAAACCATCACTGACTGGAAACTTTACACTGGACATCAAGCAACATTGATTGTGTGCCTCTCCTCTCTTCCTCCAGACTCTGGGACCCTGATTTCCAAAGGAAATGCTAAATTTACTTTCATCAGAGAACATAACTTTGGACCACTCAGCAGCAGTCCAGTCCTTTTTGTCTTTAGCCCAGGCGAGACGCTTCTGACGCTGTCTGTTGTTCAAGAGTGGTTTGACACAAGGAATGCGACAGCTGAAACCCATGTCTTGCATACATCTGTGCGTAGTGGTTCTTGAAGCACTGACTTCAGCTGCAGTCCACTCTTTGTGAATCTCCCCCACATTTTTGAATGGGTTTTGTTTCACAATCCTCTCCAGGGTACGGTTATCCCTATTGGTTGTACACTTTTTTCTACCACATCTTTTCCTTCCCTTCGATTCCCTATTAATTTTCTTGGACACAGAGCTCTGTGAACAGGAGGCCTTTTTGCAATGACCTTTTGTGTCTTGCCCTCCTTGTGCAAGGTGTCAATGGTCATCTTTTGGACAACTGTCAAGTAAGCAGTCTTCCCCATGATCGTGTAGCCTACAGAACTAGACTGAGAGACCATTTAAAGGCCTTTGCATGTGTTTGGCACCAGGTGTCTACAATATTGAACCTTTTCACAATATTCAAATTTTCTGAGATACTGAATTTGGGATTTTCATTAGTTGTCAGTTATAATCATCAAAATTAAAAGAAATAAACATTTGAAATATATCAGTCTGTGTGTAATGAATGCATATAATATACACATTTCACTTGAATGGAATTAGTGAAAAAACAACTTTTTGATGATATTTTAATTATATGAGCAGCACCTGTATATATAGGGATGCACCGAATCCAGTTCGGAATATATTAACCGTTAACTGATAAGATAATATTGAATTGGCATTAAATAAAAATACGATTGACGAGTGTCTGTGACCCATTAAAAAGACACTTTTTTCACTGGTTTATTTTACCGTGAAAACATCATGTGGTGAACATCATAGGATGGCATTCCAGAGACCAGTTTATGGCAAGGCCCCTCTCTTACTACCCGTGTGGAGGAAGAGGTGCCACACTGTGATTGGCCCCTTGGTGAATGAACATAAACAAATGTTCAGCAACATCAGATAAGATGCCAAGACATCTGCCAGACACCTCTTACTGGGCAGGAAGGGGGACCTTCTGCACCCACCACCACCACCACCAAGGAGAGGACTCTCATTGGTCTAAAAGTTGACTTTAACCACCAAACTCATTCCTAAGGTTTAGGCAAGAGCTGCCATAAAAATTCCTTCAGGACCTCCTGGATGCAGCAGCAAAAGAGAGGCCACAGAGATCTATCTAAATCCATTCATACAAATGTTTGGAGGCCTTAAATGTATATAAACTGCAACTCCTCCACTTCATCTTCACACAAAGCACTGTTTATGTTAATGGTCATTGACTGTAAACGTAACAGTCCACGGGACAGATACATTAACAGATAAACAAATGTGTGGATGACGACTTAACCGTTTCTTATCATGTTTGGTCTCTATCTGTTCCATATGCCTTTTATATTTTAAAAGAGGTTTGGTAAAGAAATAATGCATGGGTAAAACATTAAAGACATTGTCTTGACATGCCACTTTATGCTATGCAAATGAGTTCCACACTAGGGTGGGCAACATCGGGGCTACTTCGGACATCAGTAGCCAATCACACTCCAGGAACGGAAAGGCGCCGGATTTCAATCTCCTCCTCATCAGAAAGGGATAAATATGCCCCCCGGGTAGACACACCCTTGTTCTGCGTTTCTAACCCGACGGGGAAGGAGACACTAACAAACACATCACGTCCTGAGTTTCTGACCTGACGAAGAAAGAGACTACAAAACGGTTGAGGTTAAGCTTTTGCGAGCAAAACCTTTTATATTGCTTTCGGCTGCACTCTAGCTGCAAGAAGGGCTCTCTCACTGAGAGATCTTATCTGACCCTTTCGATGACTCCAGCAGCACAGCCCAGTCCACCAAGGACCTCTGCATCGGCAGACATTGCTGTCCCACACGGCTCGTCAGTGACGCAGCCAGCCTGCAACGGACCCTGTGAAGATTCGACTGACCCAGCTGCCTGGTCCATTTCCTAAGGACTCTCTCTGCGCAACCAAAGTTCTGCATCCTTCAGCCCAGCGTGGCAAAGACTACTGGATTGCAGCTCTGCGCCTTCCCACTGCATGCTACCCGCATAACCAGTGGAAGACGTCTCTACTGCCGGACCGATCACCCGACTGTGTGGAACGTAAATATAAACTTACCAAACCTCTTTCTAGAGACCTTGGCATTAGTTTATACATGCAGCATGTGTTTTTCTAACCTGCTTAGATAACAGTTACCCGAGGTCAGCTTGTTACAAATAATAGGTTTCTAAATAAGCATTTATTTAATCACCATTTGCTGGAACCATTAGGTGGTTTCCATAAGAATCATTCCCATACAATTCTCTTCCATTGCTACATTCTGTTCAACAACATTGCATTTATCCATTCTGTGTTCACATCATTTATCGGTTTTATTGTTTTATTCATTACTTTTATTTTTGGTTATTAGTTTACTCTCTTTAGAAGTGCATATTCATTACTAGCATTATTAATCATTGAAGTATTTACTCTTGCATATCAATTGTTAATAAATTTAATTCATTACACTGTGTCTTCATTGTGTTGATGATCAAAGACTCTACTAGTTGTCCAGACTCACAAATCCTTCAGATAAATCAGCTGACCAACTCCCTCTAATTTACATTAATTCTGAATTATTGAACAGCTCCTTTGAGAGTGTTCTTATATTGTTAAGATAGTATTCTTAGCTGGTGCCCTGTATCAAAAAGGGGGAGGGGTCATCTGATACACTCATAACCACACCTTAAGTGACACGTGATCTAAAAATCACTGACGTCATCTGTGAATTGAGTAATAATCACTAAAATCAGCATATGATCAGATCAAATATAGATAAAAAGAATAAAATAAATAGGCTTACACTAAATATTTTTCACTTACATAATTACCAAATTAAGATGACAAAACGAAAATACATGAATCCTTTTGAAGCTTTGAAGAACCGGAATAGTTTTTTTGTCAAATAAAAATAACAGGCCTCAGAGCCGGCCCAAGGCATAAGCGAACTAAGCGGCTGCTTAGGGCCACCAGGGGGCCCCCAAGAGCACATGAAATTACTTCTGCTGTATGTTATTTTTTGATTATTGAAATCGCAAAATGGCCTTAAACAATTACTAAATAAACTGCAAAATGTGAAGTTTTCTAATATATGCACGGATTGATTCTAACAGCACTGCATGAGCTCGTGGCGCCAGCGCCCGGACGCTTCTTAGCCAGGGTTCAAAGTCCAAAGTGCGAGAAAGTCAGTGCTAAAACATACTACTCATCAGTTTCCCGGTAACCTTTTTATGAATGGATGGATTTAGTAAACACGGACTGTAGTAAACAAATACGGACATTCAAATGATTGCGTAACACGTGAAAACAGGGAGTAAATGCAGAATTAAAATGACAGTTTGAGTGGTCATTTTGACACGCTTTCTTGTGATGAGAACTGTGACTTATTCAAAGTGGAAACACCATTTAAAGCGGCACTCCTTAGTGAAAGCGCAAACATTATTTAAAGCAGAAACACCATTTAAAGCGGCATTCCTTAGTGAAAGCGCAAACATTATTTAAAGCAGAAACACCATTTAAAGCGGCATTCCTTAGTGAAAGCGCAAACATTATTTAAAGCAGAAACACCATTTAAAGCGGCACTCCTTAGTGAATCATTTAAATCACCAGCGGCCTCATTTGTAAAACTTTGCGTAGGATTTGTGTCAGAAGTGGCGTAGCCTACGGATGAAACATAGGACGTGTGTACGCACAGAAATATTTGGATTTATAAATCCGTGCGCACGCACATCCTACGCAGTTTTCCCTTAATAAATCACAATCAATTCTAAATGTAGCGCAGCTTTTGCGGCTTCATGTCACGCCCATAGTTGCCCATAAACAGTCCGTGAAACGCCCACAAGTTAATATTCATCGATTGCGAAATCATGGCAAACACAGAGAGAAAATAAAAAAAACGTAACTTCACTCAATGTGAAGTAGAAGTTATCGTTGGCGAGGTGGAAAAGAAGAGAAAAATTTTGTTTTGGAGGGCACAGTGTGGGCATTACTAATGCCAAAAAGGCACTTGAGTGGCAAAAGGTTGCAGACGCCGAAAATGCTGTAGCCTCACAACCTTGGACCATGGCCGAAATAAAAAAGAAATGGTCGGACATCAAAGTCGAGGCAAAAAAGCGTCTAGCGCTCCATCGCCAGAGTGTGTCCTCGTTTGCCAGCAAGTCTTCTTGCTGTCTGAAGATGCGTTCACTCTGAATCCTCCGGCGTATGTCACGCGCCTTTTGCCTCTATTTCTCACATGGAAATCCATAAAAATAACTGTGCAGATTGTGCACGCCACCTCAGTGATAAAACCTCGCGCATTCGGATTGTTATTTATTCACGGTGGTGAGGAGAGTTTTGTGATCGGAAACGCGCTGCTCTCGTGCTGCATATCTCGTGCAATTATAACATGATTGTATATGCTGTAAATAAAATGTCATATGCTTGGTATGATAAGAATAAATGCTGCCGTAAATAACGGCCCAATTCAAATGTTTACGTGCTTTTCTTCTTTTATTTTTTGAGCGGTGATGAAATATTTTACTCTTGTAAACACTTGCCAGCAGAACTTGCCAATTTAGAAGTGATATATTCTTGAAAACTCAGAGATGTGGATTCGGACAGCAATTACATTACCACACAACCTTGTTGTTTGTCAAAAGCAGTCGATAATTCAGCCTTGGGTTTTTTCGCGGGTGGTGGGAGACGGACGGCTTCAGCCAACTCCTTCACCACTAACGGAGCGAGCTGAAAAAGACTTTTCCCGGACCACAACATCATGGCCACCAACAAAACTCAGCAGGGATTGTTCTTGCTCCGTGCAACAGAGTTCTTTTGTTCAGGGAATCGGCGAACGTTTAACAACTTTTAATCAAATAATAAACACAAAATGAAAGTAAAAGCGCACACATAACAAAACATAAACAAAACACAACTTAAAATCCAGGCCTAGTTCTCTCTTGTCCTTCACCGGTGTCGCTCGTCCTTATATGCCTCCGTGCTCCCTCATGAGAGGACTCGAGACCGGTGTGTCTCATTCTCAATCACGCACATCGATCTCGCTCACTCCTCCAATGTCTCGCTCGTCCACCTCGCCACACTCCGGCTTTAACTTCTGGACATTCGTCAGCGGTGCCAGTGCCACACACTCGCATCTTTCACCGCCGCCATTACTGAACTACAACTCAAACGAGCGCACAACATCAACGTCATCGCTCTCAGCCACTCCCTCTGTTCGCTGATTGGACCGGTAAAAAATTGTTCGGGAGAAAACCTAAGCATATACAGCAGTACCAGACGGAGTACTGAAGGAAAATGAAAATTGAGCGGAAGTACGTAGGAGGGCGGAGCCAGGCTAGAATTTATCATCATTACTCCAGTTTTCAGTGTCACATGATCCTTCACAAATCATTCTTATATGAGGATTTGATGCTCAAGACACATTTATGATTATCAGTTTTTATATTACAATATTTGTAGGATTCTTTGAAAGCTTTATATATAAGAGAAATGCTATCCTTTTGAACCTTCTATTCATCAAAGAATCCTGGGGAAAAGTGAGCATATTCAGCATAAGAGACTAGGCTACTTAAAAAAAAAGAAGATTTTTTTTTTTTTTACATATCCCAGTCTGAACTGTAGTACTGTAAGGCTTTGAAAATTAACATCTGACCACTCTTGTGGGTTTGCTACTGTCACGATTAAAAACATGACAGGCAGACATTATGTAAGCAACACAGCTACAACTACTAACAGTGATATACTGGGTGTGCGAATGATCCAGAATTGACAATAGTCAGTCGTATTGGTGGCACCGAGGGGCCCCCAAATAAAATTCTCCTTAGGGCCTCATAAGGGCTTGGGCCATCCCTGACAGGCCGACCTCAATCCACACCTTGTATGTTTTTTTGTTTTTTTTTAAGTAACATGTCTAAGTGATGTGGGTTAGTCTGAAGCACAGCCTGTTGACAGCTAAACCCACGGCAGAAAACAACCTCTCAATCCTGGTTTATACTTCCGTCTGTCTCCTCTTCTGACTGTGTGCGCGCCTTCTGCGCTCTCCGTTGTGCTGTTCTTTGAAACGACAAAGGGTGACTTGGCGTAATTGCATCAGGAAACAGCGGCGAGAAGAACATACATGACAATGTTTACTTTAGTAAACTTCACCAAAACCACACTACGAAAAGCCTTAAACAAGGAATCAGATGGCACTGGTGTCCCGGGAAAGAGATAACGCCTCGCTAGAGTGGCCAGCCTCGGGAAGTGCCTTTCATTTGCTTTCCGCCAGTCAGGAGCTTGTACTACTAACTGTATTTTAATACTGCATAGCATATTTTGCAAAATGAGCATCCCTACACTGCTGTGGACGTTGTTTACCTCATTAATGTGTTTACTGTGATAATCAACTGAGGATGGGAGTCGGCATTCGGTTTCGGATTCGGCAGAATCTTAACCAGTGGATTCGGTATTCGGCCGAACCCCAAAAATCTGGATTCGGTGCATCCCTAATATATATACCGTATTTCCTCAAATAAAAGCCGGGGCCTTTATTTACCTGAACTGCAGAAGGTCATCGGCTTTTATTTGAGGCAGGCTTTTATTAGGGGCAGGCCTGTATTTCGAATTCCATCTATTTGAAAAAAATAATTGTTTTAAATAAACCGTTTTAAATGAAAAGCGATAGCGTTCCAGAGGAAAGATATCACCAGGGGCGCGGGAAGTGGGGTGCTTTCAAAGGATTGCAAATGCAATGCACATTTTTTTTTTCATTTTTGGAATTTAATAATTTATTTGTAATAAACATTTTAAGTGGCCCATTAAAAAGTATTATTTATAATTTGAATTGTGTTTTTAAAACATACATGAGGTCATATTGTGACTGTGCGGTGTGTGCGTTGAAAGAGCGGTAATATTTCCTCCAGTGGAGAGCACCTTTCTGAAGATTCCGCTCATTTCTGACGCTCATTCCGCTCAGCACTGCGCGCTCAACCCAGAACTCCCTTTGTGACATGCTGGATCAAATATAGGTCTATCTGAAATAAATAGTAAGGGCTGCCCCTGACTAAAGTTTTTTTTTTCTTTTCTAGTAGGCTAGTTCATTTAAGCCATTGTTCACGCTGCGCCGCCGCCTCCGCCTCCATGTCATTGTCTGTTATAGGCTATTTGCTTGTTATTTATTAAATCCGGGCAATGTGGTTGATAAAACATAGATTAAAATTAAGATACAATTTATACAAAACGAAATTCACTTTAAAGAAAGGCTTTTCTGATATTTGTTGTTCTTTCGTGTTTTATATACTCGATATAAACACTATAATTTCGTTGTTTTACTAACCCAACTAATGTGCTTTCTATATTCCACGTGAGGGAAAAAAGCTTCCTTCCACTTAAGAAGAGTTGTGTTCCTTTAAGCACTTTTTATTTGAATATATATCTCTTTACATAAATATTATTTTCTACTTAAAAAAAAACTATAATTTCGTTATTTTTCTAACCCAACTAATGCACGCACTTTTCTCAATCCGTTATGGAGCTATTCGATTTTGATTTTGCATATTGTTTTTTAAACATTCGTTCGTGTAGTTCAAATGACCACTTTACAATATTTAAATTACATAATTTATTTTGAAGCCTATGCTGTTTTCTTGAACAAAATAAAATAGTTTAAGTTGAATGCAGAGTAAGATGTGTAAAAAAGACAAGAGGCCATCAGATTGTCTAGATCAATATTTGTGTAGCCTGCCTGACACGGTATTTTCACAGACTAACACACGTCACATCTCTCATAGACTAAAGAATTTAAAATAGCATATATGCATCAGTAATATTCTCAATTTAATTTACAGAGCAATCCCTGCAAAGTGTTTAGGTTAAGTATAGAAGAGACCAGGATTAGTGTGCGTCGCACTCGCAAGATTTAAAGCGGGGGGCGATGGTCACAATGGTTTCACTCCTTCGGCTCAACCCTACTGTACATTATGATTAACTTACATGCACATTAAATGAAAGGAAATAATTTTTCCCCGGCCTTAATTTGAGACCGGCCTTTATTTGTTAGTGCTGGCCACGCCCCCGGCAACTATCAGAGGCTATTTTTCTATTTTTAGAGTTTACACCGAGAAAAATGCTGTTTTATAAGAGAAATCACAGACAATTACATGAGGGGTATGATTCAGTTTACGGCACTTCTCATTCATTACTACAGTATCCGCAAAGAGTGATTGAATGTCACACAACTCATGATGTCAAGGCTGTAATGTGATTGGTTATCAAGGCACACATGACCCAAGTTAGCCGTTACGCTTTCTCCAATGGTAGAGCCACGGTCTTTTGTATCTCCCAATAATTAGATAATAATGCTGCCTTCACATGCTATCGGAAATTTCCTAATTCCCACCTCAGAAGTCGTGATTACGAGCTTGTTGCATTCAAGTGCTTTGTTGTCGGAATGAACAGGAATCATGGAGGACACCAGGTTTATTCTTGCCTATTTATTGCGGAAATCTTATTAAAACCAACATCATATGTAGTCTCCCATGCACTGACAACCATATAAACATTCCAGATTGTCCGCTTTCTGCCGATTCTGTAATTTCAGTCATGTGCAGGCTACGACATCAGAGGGCGTGCAATTTTTACCTAGGAAACTCGTATTTACGGTAATTCCGATAGCACGTGAAGGCAGCATAAGACCAGCCAGTCGAAGAGCGAGTGTCAAATGCTTGGGCAGCTCTCAACTTTATGCAAATTTCAAGCGAAAAAATGCAAGCTGCAGTCAATCTCTGAGATATGGGTAGCGACGTCTGTCTTGAGTGTCTAAAAATATGTAGATCATGCTGAAGTTTTAAAGGAACTGTATGTAAGAAATGTATTTCAATTGATCATAAAATCGCCCTGATATGTCACTAGACATTAAGAAATCATGTTAATTTCAAATACTTATATCACTAACAACAGTAGTCCGGCCAGGATATTGTCATTTAAAAGTGAAGTTGCAGCCCTCAACTGATGTTGATGTTGACATGTTGTGTTTTGGCCTGAAGCCACCCTTCACTTATATACCAATCACGAAGTCAGTAGTGTTTCGGCATCCGGGTTGCCAGCTCTGCTCTAGTTACCACAGCTGCAGCTACAAACTTTTTGGATAAAAAATTAAACTTTACGAAACCTAAAAGACCTCGTTATGAATCAGAAAAACGTTGTGACAATGAAAAAAAAAACTTGCTGTGTAGGACTCGTCACTTGCCATTGGAAGCTCCTTGTAGCAGCCTATGTTCCTGCTGGATCCTGTAGCCCAGTGGTTCCCAACCACGTTCCTGGAGGCCCACCAACAGTGCACATTTTGCATGTCTCCTTTGCCTGACACATCCACATCAGGTTTTGGAGTCACTACTATTGAGTGGATGACTTGAATCAGGTGTGTTTGATTGAGGAGACATGCAAAATGTGCACTGTTTGGTGGGCCTCCAGGAACGTGGTTGGGAACCACAGCTGTAGCCTGTCTGGCAATCTCCAGTCAGGGGGGAGGGGGAGAGGGGATACACCGCTCTACAGTAATTTGAAAGTGATTGCAGTACCAGTTTTGGCCACAATCTTACATACATTTCCTTTAACTGGATTTAGTGTGTACATCATATTGTTTACATGTTGGACGCTTTACAGTTATGTATGTTAAATATTGCACTTTTGATACTTTCATTGTGATTATACTGGCTGAGTTTACAAAAGTTAATAAAACTGACAGCCTATCTTTACTTAGCTTGTCGCTTTCCAACAGAAATTTCTTGTTTCTTTGATGTATATATTGACGTTTTATAACAACAACAAAAAAAACAGATTAAACACACTCGAGTCACTACAGACAGAGAGAAGAGAGAACAAGAACGAGAAAAACGCAGCTGGTATCGGTGTACCAAATACTGCAGAAAAGAAGTATTGGAACAGTTTCAGATATTTCAGTATCGGTACGTTTTGAAAAATGTATATTTTGACAGGTGAGTGGAGAGAGAGAGAGGAATGAGATAATGACTCAAACATGTCATGTGCTCGTGAACTGCCTATGTAGCAATGTTGGTTCTTTATAAAGTACAGATATGATTTTGTTTCACATGATTAAATTTAGACCTGTATTCAATACAATACTAACAAACAGTAACAGTATTAACAGAATGAAAATAACAAACCAATTTCTGTAGATTTGGGTATTCTTTCTTGTATTGTTTTGCACTTTAAAGCAAACAATTTTTTCTACAGACCAATATTACAAAAAAAGCTAAAAGAAGCATGTGGAATTACACTAAACTGTATAAAACTGTAAGGTTATAAAGTGTATATTTCAATTGAGAATGTTTCTGTTACTCACCTGACCAAGAGAAAACTGACCACCACTGCTTGATGAAGGTGGAGTCTGCAGTATTTTTGTGAAATAACAGGTAAAATAAATATGTCTGTAAATTTAGTCTGATGGGATGGGTTTCAGTCACTGCATTCTAAATGCTTTCAGTGGTTTATAAGACTTTATAAATTAACACTATAACATAAGTCCTAAATATCATTCAACACCTCAAATTAAGCACAAACATCTCAATTTTAAATAATGTATCCTAAAGAAATATCAATTATTTTTGTTGGTTAGATGAAACTTCAAAAAACTGTAACAATACAGTACATTTGATATATAACTTATTCATCTATTCTAAGACAGAGATGTAATGAAAATTATTTGAGTCATAAATGATAGAAAACAAAAGTGGGAACATTTAAGCTCAACCAAATCCTAGCTGTATTTGTGATGCATTTCAATAGTAGCTGCATGTCTTAAATGAGCAAATAAACACCAGTATTTACCGGATGATCATGTCTCATCTTGGAAAGGGATTGTTCATTTATTGGGATGGGTTGTTTAGTAACTGTAGCATCACTGACACCCTGAAAGAGAGAGAATATTACTCAGTTTGTGAATCTTGGTCTTGTTTCAGTAATTGGTGTGGAGAGACAGGATATAACCACCTGGCCCCACTTCATATTAGGTGGCCTTAACTACTATTTACTTCCATCAAAAAATAAGTACAATGTACTTATTGTGCTCATATTGTATTGCAAAACGTCTCGGTTACGACTGTAACCTTAGTTCCCTGAATAGGGAACAAGACGATGCGTCACCGCTTTGGGAACGCCTCTGCGTGATTGCGTCGTGAAGCACGTATGTAATCAGTCCAATAGAGAGACGGAACGTCATGGGCGGGTGACGTCATAGACCCGGAACTATAAAGCATACCGGCAAACACACGCCCTCAGCTTCTGAAATAGGATGAAACAAGGCGCTTGCGGGCATGCGGGGAGTATGGCAGGGCTATTCAGGGAACTAAGGTTACAGTTGTAACCGAACTCGAGCTGCGTCACCGCTTTGGGAACGAGACTATACCCACGGCCCCATAGGAGCCGGATGCCCGCTTGTGACATAGTCAGGGCGAGCACCCGAGCCCCAGGAATAGCACAGATGTCGAGCTCGAAGGACTTGACGAAAGTGAGCAGAGAGGAACATCCTGCCGCATCACAAACATCCTGCAGGGAACCCCTGCCAAAAATGCCCAAGAGGCAGCAATACTCCTGGTGGAGTGGGCCCGGACAGCCAAAGGAGAAGGCTGCCCGGCCACCAAATAAGCAAGTGAGATAGCCTCGACTACCCACTCGCTCACCCTCTGCTTAAAGACTCCCCCCCCCCCCTCTTCCTGGTGTGACGTCAGAAACGGAGGACAAGAGGCCTGCAGTGCTAAGGGTCTCACAGGATTAGTGGGAACCTAGGAACATGAACCAGCCTAGAATGTAGGGGGAGCAAATTCCAAGCACAAGAGTGCAACAGAGAGCAACTTCTCAGAAATGTCCTCGAGCGGCTCAAAGGGAGCTTCGGAAAGACCTTGAAGGACCACAGAAAGGTCCCAGGCCAGCACCCTGGTGCGTACTGCAGGTCTCAACCTCAAAGTGCCACGGAGGAAACGAGTAACCAGAGGGTGTCGCCCCAAAGAAATACCACTCAAAGGAGTGTGGTAAGCTGCAAAGGCCGCCACGTACACCTTTAATGTGGAGGGAGCTAACCCAGCGGAGAACCTCTCCTGCAGGAACTCCAGCACTGCAATCGCAGGGCAGTTAACTGGATCCCACAAGCGATCTCTACACCATAAGGTGTAGAGTCTCCACTTCAGTGCATTCAGTTTCCTCGTGGAGGGAGCTCTAGACTGTAGAATGGTCTCAACAACCTCGGTTGAGAAACCAGAACTTATGAGCTGGGCCCCCTCAGAGGCCAAGCCCACAGTTTCCACAACTCTGGGCAAGGGTGTACGAAGACACCGCCCGCCTGAGAGAGAAGGTCCCTCCTGAGCGGAATCTCCAGGGGAGAGCCGTCAAGGAGAGACATGATGTCCGAGAACCATACTCGGCCCGGCCAGAACGGGGCTACTCGCAGTAGACGGGCCCCGTCCCGGCGCACTCTCTCTAGAGCTCCCGGAAGCAGAGCAATTGGGGGACATGCGTACAGGGGCAGCCTCGGCCACTCCTGTACCATAGCATCCAGTCCGAAAGTGGCTGTAGGTGCTAGGGAGAACCACAGACGACAATGAGAATTCTCGTGAGTGGCGAACAGGCCCAATTGAGCCCTGCCAAATCTCTCCCAAAGGAGCTCCACCACCTTGGTGTGGAGACTCCACTCCCCAGGCCTCGGCCCCTGCCTCGACAGGATGTCTGCTTCCACATTCAACCGCCCAGGAATGTACATAGCCCTCACTGAGAGCAGTTTACCCTGGGGCCAGAGGAGAAAAGGCACGCCAACTATAACTGGCGAGACCTCAAACCCCCCTGATGGTTGATGTAAGAGACCACCGATGTGCTGTCTGTGCGAACGAGCACATGATGGCCCCTGAGATATGGCAGGAAGTGCTTCAGAGCCTGAAACACTGCCAGCATTCTAGACAATTTATGTGCCATGAATGATGGTGTTCCTGCCATAAGCCCTAGGCCGAGCAACCACTCATGGTCGCCCCCGAACCCGTAAGGGAGGCATCCGTGGTCAGAGATACTCGCTGACACGGTGCCCCCAGTAACGGGCCTTGGGCCAGGAACCAAGGATCCTTCCACACGACCAAGGTGTGGAGACCCCGCCGCATAGCCTTGATCACACGAAAAGGACTTCCCCTCAGGGAAACCCCGGTCCTGCGTGCCATAAGCCCTGCGCTGAGCAACCACTCATGGTCGCCCGCCAGCCCATAAGGGAGGCATCCGTGATCAGAGATACTCGCTGACACGATGTCCCCAGTAACGGGCCCTGGGCCAGAAACCAAGGATCCTTCCACATGACCAAGGTGCGGAGACCCCGCCGCATAGCCTTGATCATGCGAAAAGGTTTCCCCTCGGGGAAACCCTTGGTCTTGAGCCACCACTGTAACAGTCACATGTACAACAGGCCACAACACTGGACGCTGCTGCCATCAGACCCAACAGTCTCTGAACTGTTGACAGTGAGCGGCTGGTCCAGCTTCACCCCTTTAAATACGTTATTCTCTGAACTGGAGAAAGAACGCTGTTCTTGGATGAGAGCCTCAGCCCTAACCTCCAAAATGCGTGACAACGACATCTAAATGTCGAACCCTCAGACGAGCTGACAGTGCCAGTTGCCGAAAAATTGAGAATGCGGATCCCCTGCATACACAAGGAGACTAACGCCGCATCCACGCACTTCGTGAACATGCGGGGTGAAAGTGCAAGACCGAAGGGAAGCACCCGAAATTGGTGCGCTCTCCCCTAAAAGCGAACCTCAGGTACTTCCTGTGCTAGGGAAGGATAGAAACATGATATAAGCAGATCTATCGTGACAAGCCAGTCATCGGACCTGATTGAGACACGATGTATGGGTGTAAGCAACCTTAATATATAGAACACACAGATCTAGATTAGGGCGCAGCCCTCCATCCTTCTTTGGTATGAGACATAACCAGAGCCAACAAATGTATAATCTGTAGGACCCACTAAGATATATCTGGCAGATTCTCCCACTCTGACAGAAATCTAGTAAGCGTACCAGCCTCTCAAGACCGGCCTCTGATGTACTCTGCACCACGAGTGCAGCGCCCTGAACAGCTGACCGGCAGGGAACAACTGACTCGACAGCGCCACCTTCCTCCTCGGAGGGCACGAGAGGGCTCTCCACGCCCCGGCACTCGGGCGGGGTTGGTGGATTGACCCTGTGAGGGCACCGAAAGCAGACGTGCACCTTATGCTGAGGTGAGCTCCGCCTGCCCCCGGGGGGGACCGCCCTCACCGCCCTGGGTCCACTGGCGTCAGGGCTTCTTGGACACAGCCTTCCTTGAAATAATGACGGCCCTCAGAACCGTAATAATCTTGGGAAGCTGCGCCTGAGGGTGCCAACCACCGGCCCACCCTCTTGAGGGGGGGGGGGGGGGGGGGGTTGTTAACGCTCTGTTTCGCTGCGCCCGGTGTGAAGAGCTCGTACCCGGTGTCTGCTGCTCCCGCACCACAACAGATGAGATCTGGCGTTACACACCCAGGTCTTTCAGCAGGTCAGCTTAGCATGCACGAAGCCATAGTGAGCAGGCATGCGGCAGCCTTATCCGCTGCCGAGTACGCTTTGCCCACCAGGACTGCTTATAAACCGTATATGCAGTACATTTAAGTAATATAAATGCAGAAAATGCTCTTAATGGCTTGGTAGGCAAAGTCGGGGCTTAATGGCCGATGCCGAATCGGGAGAGAGATGGCTCGCAAGTGTCTCCTCCACCCTCGGCACCGAACCATAACCATGTCTCATCAGACCCGTAATATTATTCTATACACAGATGTGGGGGCTGGAAATTTATTTAGGCATGGACCGCTCCCATAATCTCGACACCTCGGTGTGGAGATTAGAGAGAGACGGCAAGCCCCGCTATGGAGGCTGAATAGTAGGCACAAAGAAAGCGCTCATAAGCCTGCTTTAACTGAGGCGCGCTCCTGATTATAAATATATATACACATAAGATATAATGAATATATACCATAATATTTAACTGCTTATTCACCACCTCCAACTCCTCTCTTGCAAGGGATTGAAGTGGTGAGTCTTCACATCCACCTGCATTGATACTGCAGATTTCAACCTCCTATTTTACTGTTAGAGCTAGATAACTGCAGCATCGCGGCCGCCCTCCGGGCGGGAGAAACTGCAGCGCGGGCTCCCGAACTCAGAGAGGAAGCACCGGACCTGCCAGATGAAGGCAGAGAAAGGGATGAACCCGTCTCTAACCCCTCTGACAGGACCATGCGCGAGCCCCGCGACACAAGCTGTCGCTGCCTCGACAGCAGTGGTGCTCATGCCGCGGGAAACGCGCGCGCCGCGGCGCCCTCCCCGAAGAGCGCCCGGCGAGATAGCAACATTCCTAGAGGCAGCGCCTCACAATGCTCACAACCGGCCCCCTCGAAAGCCGACTGAGCGTGCTGCTAAAAAACAAACAACAACGCACATCAAGTGTGTATCCCCACTCACAATGTAGCTAGAGCAGGGAGGAACACACTTTCTGCACTGTTGTTCGTACTCGTCATAGTGTCTCTCTTTTATGTGTCAGTATGTGTTGCAAACTTGTTATATGAAAACAAAAAAGTCTGAACCCAGACATAAACATAGAGCTGACAGGGACAATGTTACATAGAGAGCTTGTTGAAGACAACAGAAGCTGAGGGCGTGTGTTTGCCGGTATGCTTTATAGTTCCGGGTCTATGACGTCACCCGCCCATGACGTTCCTTCTCTCTATTGGACTGATTACATACGTGCTTCCCGACGCAATCACACAGAGGCGTTCCCAAAGCGGTGACGCAGCTCGAGTTCCCTTGAAAGGGAACACTTTTGCTGATATTGAGGTGGGATACGGGTAAAGTCAGGGACAGGTGTAGGTAAGTTTAAAGGGTTACTTCAGCGATTAGCATTAAGCTTTGTGTCAGTAGAAACCCAATAGTATATTCGAATTATGGTACCCCCCCCCCCTCCCCCCCTCCCCCCTCATATCCCCGAGACGAGAGAATTATGCATTTTATTTCTGGAAAAAAATCCTCTGATGACGCAAATATCATTTTGCGTCATCTGAGGATTTTTTGGCCAAAGCCTAAAGACTACAGCCAGTAGAGGGAGTTAGTTCCGCATGTTTTCAACACGCCCACAGGGGTGGGATCTCACTCACAGAATGTAAATTAGCACTTGTATATATATTTATAATCAGGAGCGCGCCTCAGTTAAAGCAGGTTTATGAGCGCTTTCTTTGTACTGTAGCACTTGGATCATATCAATACCACCATCGACAGTGTTACAACCCAGAAACAGATCACCACATACCCTAATCAGAAGCCTTGGATGAACAGGGAAGTTCGACTCCTGCTGAAGTCACGCAATACTGCCTTCAGATCAGGTGATGCACAAGCCTACAGTACATCCAGAGCTAACCTGAAGAGGGGCATCAAAAAGGCCAAGCACTGCTACAAGCTAAAGATAGAGGGTCACTTTTCCAACTCTGACCCTCGACGCATGTGGCAGGGCATCCAGGCCATCAGTGACTACAAACCCCCCCACTCCACCCCCGCAGCCACTGATGTCAACTTCCTGAACGAGCTAAACCACTTTTATGCTCGTTTTGAAAGAGACAACAGAGAAACTGCCACCAAGCTCAAACCCTCAGCTGACCACCCACCAATCACACTCTCCTCCACAGATGTCTGCAAGGCACTGAGCCGGATCAGCGCGCACAAGGCTGCTGGACCAGACAACATCCCTGGACGTGTGCTCAGGGCATGTGCGGAGCAGCTCGCTGGGGTTTTTACAGACATTTTCAACCTGTCTCTTGCCCAAGCAGCTGTACCTACATGCTTTAAACGCACTTCCATTGTGCCAGTGCCAAAACACTCTAACCCGAGGTGCCCTAATGACGACACCCATCATTATGAAGTGCTTTGAGCGGCTGGTCCTGGAACACCTAAAAGACTCTCTACCATCCACATTGGACTCACACCAGTTTGCCTACCGCAGCAATAGGAGCACAGAGGATGCCGTTTCCATGGCACTGCACTCTGTGCTCACCCATCTGGACCATAAGAACACTTATGCACGCATGCTGTTTGTTGACTTCAGCTCAGCATTCAACACTGTCATCCCATCCAAGTTAATAGCCAAACTTGGAGACCTGGGCATCAACACTTCAATGTGTAACTGGATTTTGGACTTCCTAACTGACAGACCCCAGAATGTTCGTTCAGGATTCACCTGCTCCACATCCATCACACTCAACACTGGTGTACCACAGGGCTGTGTGCTAAGCCCGTTTCTCTACTCCCTCTTCACCGCCGACTGCAAGCCTGTGTATGGATCTAATTCCATCGTCAAGTTTGCGGACGACACTACGGTGATTGGGCTCATCAGCAACAACGATGAGACCGCCTACAGGGAGGAGATCCAGCACCTGGCCACATGGTGCGCTGATAATAACCTGCTCCTCAACACCACCAAAACGAAGGAGCTCATCGTGGACTTCAGGAAGGAGCCAAGAGGCACACACGACACCATCCACATCAACGGAATGGCTGTTGAGCGTGTCTCCAGTTTCAAGTTCCTGGGGATCCACATCTCGGCGGACATGTCATGGACGACCAACACCTCCAGCCTGGTCAAGAAGGCTCACCAGCGCCTCTTCTTCCTGAGGACACTGAGGAAGAATCAGCTCTCCTCGGCTATCCTGGTGAACTTCTACCGCTGCGCAATAGAAAGCATCCTGACCAACTGTGTCGCAGTATGGTATGGGAGCTGCTCTGTTGGGGAGCGCAAGGCACTGCAGCGGGTGGTGAAAACTGCCCAGCGCATCACAGGGACTCCACTGCCTGCCATCGAACACATCCAGAGGAAACGCTGCCTGCATCGAGCTCGCAGCATCCTCAAGGACTCCTCTCACCCAGCCCACAGACTGTTTTCTCTCCTGCCCTCCGGCAGGCGTTTCAGGATCCACAGGACCAGGACCAGCAGACTTAAGAACAGTTTTTTCCCCAGAGCTGTCTCTTTATTGAACTCAAACCCCCGTTGATCCACTTCCCTCATAAACTGATAACTCTCCTACCTCACATCTTCCTTCACTTTGTTATTTGCACTACCGACTGTTTATCACAGTAACAACTGTTTACATATGCATCTTACACTGCCATATCTTAACTGGATTATGCTCATTTGCACTGCCGACTGTATTTATAGTACCAATGTTTACATTTGCATTTTGCACTGTACTTCTAACTGTAATATGCAACCACTTTCCACTGCACTTTACACTTTTTTTTTTTTTTTTTTCGGATAGCTCTGTCCATAATTTATTGCACTACCCTAATCCACTGCTATTCCTCATATTAGCCTAACATATTATTGTATACCTCTATCTGTAAAATTCTGTTTATAGTAATAGCCATCTGTATATTGTATTCATAGAACATATTCACCTGTAAATTCTGTTTATAGTAATAGCCATCTGTATATTTATTCACTGTACATATTCACCTGTAAATTCAGTTCTGTTTATAGTAATAACGTCTCTCTATTTATACATATTTATACATATTCAGTACATATCCATGTCCTGCACTTACGCATCCCTTGTATATCCTGCACTTGCTGCTATTGCACTTCTGGTTAGACCTAAACTGCATTTCGTTGCCTTGTACTTGTACTTGTGTAATGACAATAAAGTTGAATCTAATCTAATCTAATCTAATCTAAATGCGCTCGGCTCGACCTCGGGCATTCGTAACGGAGCAGTGCAGAGAAAATTGAGTGTTTCAACTATTCAATTAATTCCTATGAAAGTTTAGCATTTGTTCGGCTCACTCACACTTTATTGAAAAGACACATTCAGTTTTTAATTGTAGTTTCTATTCTCTAACTGAACAAAATTATTGTATTACTATGAAAATCAAAACGACGTGGGGTGGAGCCGCGGTGGGCAAGAGATGTAACCGGTAGCCGTGGTGGCTTGGGAGTGGCCTTGTTGGGCAGCGAAGCAAGTGCATTCTGGGAGTTGTTGTCTTTCATCCACATGAGACTAAAATACATTTTCTGTCTTTTCTCAGTCTAGAAGGCACCAAATAAAAAAATAATTTCACATTTCTACTACATAAATTACCCAGTTTAAATACACATTAATCTTCCCAGCGCTGAAGTACCCCTTTAAGGGTAAAGTTAGGGACAGGTGTGGGGGTATGGGTCAGTTTAAAGGTAAAGTTAGGGACTGGTGTGGTGGTATGGGTAACTTCAAGGGTAAAGTTAGGGACAGGTGTGGTGGTATAGGTAAGTTTAAGGGTAAAGTCAGGGACGTGTGGTGGTGTGGGTAAGTTTGAGGGTAAAGTTAGGGACAGGTGTGGTGGTATGGGTCAGTTTAAGGGTAAAGTCAGGGGCAGGTGTGGTGGTATGGGTCAATTTAAGGGTAAAGTTAGGGACAGGTGTGGTGGTCTGGGTAAGTTTAAGGGTAAAGTCGGGGACAGGTGTGGTGGTATGGGTAAGTTTAAGGGTAAAGTCAGGAACAGGTGTGGTGGTATGGGTCAGTTTAAGGGTAGAGTTAGGGACAGGTGTGGTGGTATGGGTCAGTTTAAGGGTAAAGTTAGGGACAGGTGTGGTGGTATGGGTCAGTTTAAGGGTAGGGTTAGGGACAGGTGTGGTTGTATGGGTCAGTTTAAGGGTAAAGTTAGGGACAGGTGTGGTGGTATGGGTAAGTTTAAGGGCAGGGTTAGGGACAAGTGTGGTGGTATGGGTATCTTTAAGGGTAAAGTTAGGGACAGGTGTGGTGGTGTGGGTAAGTTTAAGGGCAGGGTTAGGGACAAGTGTGGTTGTATGGGTCAGTTTAAGGGTAAAGTTAGGGACAGGCGTGGTGGTATGGGTCAGTTTAAGGGTAGGGTTAGGGACAGGTGTGGTTGTATGGGTCAGTTTAAGGGTAAAGTTAGGGACAGGTGTGGTGGTATGGGTAAGTTTAAGGGTAAAGTTAGGGACAGGTGTGGTGGTATGGGTAAGTTTAAGGGCAGGGTTAGGGACAAGTGTGGTGGTATGGGTATCTTTAAGGGTAAAGTTAGGGACAGGTGTGGTGGTATGGGTAAGTTTAAGGGTAGGGTTAGGTGTAAGGGAAGTGTCAACAGTGTAATTATAACTACAGAAATGAGCAGAGGTGGAAAGTAACGAATTACATTTACTCACGTTACTGTAATTGAGTAGTTTTTCTGTGTACTTCTACTTTTTTAAGTAGTTTTAAAAATCTGTAATTTTAAGTATGTTTACTTAAGTAATCTTAAGTATGTTTTGTTTGAAGTATTTTTTACATTTTAAACCACATCCATTACTGAGTAAAAATAAATAATACAAAGGGGGGAAAATCGCAATTTGGAAACGACTGCATTGAATTGAAGGGCATGAGAAGTTTATGAAAAATCACAAAAAGATGGAGATGGACGGACAAGACAGACGTCAGACCCAGCTGAAAGCAAAACGCCGTCGTGAACCCCTAAATAGTATGGAAATACTAGTATGGCAAAAAAATGTTGATGCAAATAAGGAAACACATAGAACATGTTCGGGAAAACCATCCCTCTGTGCAGATATAGGTAAGTTTATAACTTAAGGCTTGATGTTTTCTGTGATGCAGAGGGAATCCCGGAATCCAGACATGACAATTTAATTAAGAGTATAGTGCAGATTTCACGTAAAACACGCAAACGGATGGATGAATAAATATATTGAAAGTAGAGCTGTACAATAAATCAAATCGCGACATGGTCTGTGAATGTTAAAGCTCAAAACACTGCCATTTAAATATATGATCTGCTTGTTCTGTCTCTGTGTGAATGAGCAGCGCCGTTCCCTTTCAAAAGCTACACTCAATGCTGCATAAGCTTATGCAAATGGGGATGTCTTTGACATAACCAGCTATGAAAATGGTGTGAAAACACGTCAATGATATTGACCCGGAGGTATTTATAGCCTCGGCTGTTGACGTCACCGGGCGCACCTGCTGCACGAGGCTATAAATAGATGAGCTTCCGCTGCAGCAAACCAGGTCTTTTTGTTTTCAGACCAACTCTCTGTTTGGTGTGTTTGCAAAGTCTCTGAAAAAAAAAAAAAAAAACTCTCTACTTAAAAACTCTTTCTCTTCAAACTCAACTCGAGATCTGTGTCAGGAGTTAGTTTTCAGCTGTTAGTGTGCAGAATTTCTCTCTTTCATCTCTGTTTGATCAAGTGAAAAGGAAATACACTAACAGTTAAAGAGAATGAGTCAGCAGAAGCGTTGTGTGCCTCCATGCTCTCGCCCGATAGCGGACATGGACATGGTTTGGGGGAAGAGCACGCGTTGGCTGCATTGGAGTCAGGCGAGTGCCAGCATTGTGAGCTGTTCACAGCTAAGATGCTGCGCGCTCGGCTTGGCTTCTTTCATTCCGCACCCGCATTACAGTGGGGCTCTAGAATGGATTTGACTGATGAGCAGGAGACGGGTCCGTCCCTTTCGACTGCTCATTTGCCAGATCCACATCCCTCTCCGTGCGATCCCGAAGCGCACTCCGGTGCCTCTTCGGCTCGCGCGCGGGATGAGGATGTATTATCTCTTGGGTCTGAGGACTTCGAGCAGCCACTTTCCGAGCGTTCCTCGCACAGTAGTAAATCTGTCGAGGAATTATTGGAAATGGTTACTCGCGCGGTGGCCAGGTTGCAGATTGACTGGCCCCGTGAACAAGAGATCCCCAAACGCAGTAAGCTTGAGGATCGGTTTCTGTCCGGCGGGGGGGAGAGAACGCAACATCAGTCTCTCCCCTTCTTTGAGGACCTCCATGACGAACTATCTAGGTCATGGAGTAAACCATATACCTCGCGTGTGTTTGTGCCCTCGACGTTGACTTTTTCGACTATCGTGGGTGCGAAGGCACGCGGGTATACGGAGATGCCGCATGTGGAAGAGACGCTCGCGGGCTATCTCTCGCCTGGGTCGGCATCTTCGCTTAAGAAACCGGTCCTCCCCACGAAGCCTTGTAGAACAACATCAACGCTCGTGGGGAAAGCTTATCAAGCTGCAGGTCAGGCTGGTGCAGCGCTGCACACCATGGCGGTGTTACAGGCTTACCAGGCTGACCTATTGAAGGATCTGAGTGCGGGGGGGTCGATCGACAGATTTGTCTCTCCGTGCTACCTGCTAGATTCTCCGATCTCCCCCACGGGCTTATTTGGTGGCGCAGTTGACTCTGTCGTCACTAAATTCAGGGAAGCCAAAAAACACGAGGAAGCGTTTACACAGTTCCTTCCTCGCCGCACTCAAGGGGAGGGGCTACCATCCACCCAACCTCCCCCAGGTCCTTCAAGGGAGGTTAAAAAGCAAAGTGTAGTGAGTCGCGCTCCCCCTCGTAAGGACTGGGGACCGTCTCGCCGCCCTAAGCAGCCTCCCAGGGCAGACCTCAGGACCATTATAACACAAAAGAAAAAATCTTCCTGATGGTCTTGCGCCCAGTTTAGTGGGGGTAGCCCCCCGCGAGACGGGGCGCGTCATAAAAAATCTGTTCGCTCCGTCTCGCTACCCTCACGAAACCTCTCCTCTTCCGCCGCCTCTGGCGATTCGGGGGGCAGCGGTTTCCAGCGAAATGTTAAATTTCCCGTGTCTAAATCCTGTTTCCATCCAGGACACGGGACATTTAATATCCCCTCAACAGGAAATATTAAAATTAATACCACTATCAGAAAACCTGGCAGCGTGGAAACTTCTGCCAGGTATTTCTGCATGGGTGTTAAACACGGTACAGAATGGATACAGAATCCAGTTTATTCGGTGCCCTCCGTGTTTCAACGGCGTGGTCTCCACTTCCGTGAGACCGGAGTCAGCGCAAGTACTGTCACAAGAGCTGCAGATTCTTTTGAAAAAAGGGGCCATAGAATATGTTCCTCTTCCAGAGAGAGAGTCAGGCTATTACAGCAGATATTTCCTGGTTCCCAAGAAGGAGGGGGGGTTGCGTCCAATCCTGGATCTTCGAGACTTAAACCGTTTAGTCAAAGCACTCAAGTTCAAGATGTTAACCATAAAGATGGTCGTGTCGCAAGTTCAACATCTCGATTGGTTTGTCACGATCGATCTGAAGGACGCATATTTTCACATAGAAATACTGCCACAACACAGGAAGTTCCTGAGGTTCGCTTTCGGGGGCGAAGCTTACCAATTTCGGGTTCTTCCATTCGGCCTAGCCTTATCACCCCGCACATACACAAAGTGCATGGATGCAGCACTGGCTCCATTGCGACTCCAGGGCATTCGCATTTTGAATTATATCGACGATTGGCTGATTCTACCTCAATCGTGAGAGATGGCGCTTCAGCACAGAGATATTGTGCTAGCTCATCTGGTTTCTCTCGGGCTGAGACTCAACGCCAAGAAAAGCGTTCTTTCTCCTGTCCAGAGAACGACTTATTTGGGGGTAGTTTGGGATTCGAACACGATGCGGGCACATCTGTCTCCCGCTCGAGTCGAAACCATTCTGCATACCCTGAGGAAAGTCAGGCTAGGTCAAAATCTCACTATTCGACGGTGCCAAAGATTGTTAGGTTTCATGGCTTCGGCTTCCACGGTGATTCCTTTGGGGCTGTTGCACATGAGACCGTTCCAGTTGTGGCTCAGGGCCAGGGGGTTTCATCCAAGGGCCAACCCCCAGAGGCTAATAAAGGTGACGCGCCGCGGGCTTCGCACACTAACTATGTGGCTCAGACCCCGGTTTCTTACCTCGGGTCCCACGCTAGGCGTTCCCTGTCGTCGCGAACTGCTAACGACGGACGCTTCCCTGACGGGCTGGGGTGCGGTCTTGAGTGGTCGTCCAGCTCAAGGGGAATGGGAGGGTCATCAGCGCGCCTGGCACATCAACTGCCTCGAGCTGATGGCTGTATTTCTGGCCCTGAAGTACTTTCTTCCCCATTTGAGGGGCTGTCATGTCCTAGTGCGGGTGGACAACACAGCGGCAGTCTCATACATAAATCACCAGGGAGGTCTGCGCTCACGCGATCTAAACAAGATTGCGAGACAGATTTTTCTCTGGACCCAGGACAAGCTCCTGTCACTCAGAGCAGTGTACATTCTGGGGCAGCTGAATGTGGGAGCAGATTTACTGTCCAGACAGAGATTACATGCGGGGGAATGGAAACTCCACCCAGAAGTAGTCAAACAGATTTGGACCAGGTTTTACAGAGCGGAAGTGGACCTCTTCGCCTCTTGTCAGACAGCGCAATGTCCCCTTTACTTCTCTCTCGGTCACCCAGCCCCGCTGGGTCTGGATGCGATGGCTCATACATGGCCCAGAATTAGATTAGATTAGATTAGATTCAACTTTATTGTCATTACACAAGTAAAAGTACAAGGCAACGAAATGCAGTTTAGGTCTAACCAGAAGTGCAATAGCAGCAAGTGCAGGATATACAATGGTTGCATAAGTGCAGGACATGGAAATATACTGAATATATATAAATATGTATAAATAGAGAGATGGTTATTACTATAAACAGAACTGAATTTACAGGTGAATATGTACAGTGAATTAATATACAGATGGCTATTACTATAAACAGAATTTACAGGTGAATATGTACTATGAATATAATATACAGATGGCTAGTACTTTAAACAGAATTTTTACAGTTAGAGGTATACAATAATATGTTAGGCAAGATGAGGAATATAGCAGTGGATTAAGGTAGTGCAATAAATTATGGACAGAGCTATCCGAAAAAAAGTGTAAAAGTGCAGTGGAAAGTGGTTGCATATTACAGTACGGTGCGAAATGCAAATGTAAACATTGGTACTATAAATACAGTCAGCAGTGCAAATGAGCATAATCCAGTTAAGATATGGTAGTGCAGAATGCATAAGTAAACAGTTGTTACTGTAATAAAGAGTCGGTAGTGCAAATAACAAAGTGAAGGCAGATGTGAGGTAGGAGAGTTAGCAGTTTATGAGGGAAGTGGATCAACGGGGGTTTGAGTTCAGTAAAGAGACAGCTCTGGGGAAAAAACTGTTCTTTAGTCTGCTGGTTCTGGTCCGGAGAATCCTGAAACGCCTGCCGGAGGGCAGGAAAGAAAACAGTCTGTGGGCTGGGTGAGAGGAGTCCTTGAGGATGCTGTGAGCTCGATGTAGACAGCGTTTCCTCTGGATGTGCTCGATGGCAGGCAGTGGAGTTCCTGTGATGCGCTGGGCAGTTTTCACCACCCGCTGCAGTGCCTTGCGCTCTGCAACAGAGCAGTTCCCATACCATACTGCGACACAGTTGGTTAGGATGCTTTCTATTGCGCAGCGGTAGAAGTTCACCAGGATAGCCGAGGAGAGCTGATTCTTCCTAAGTGTCCTCAGGAAGAAGAGGCGCTGGTGAGCCTTCTTGACCAGGCTGGAGGTGTTGGTCGTCCACGACATGTCCGCCGAGATGTGGATCCCCAGGAACTTGAAACTGGAGACACGCTCAACAGCCATTCCATTGATGTGGATGGTGTCGTGTGTGCCTCTTGACTCCTTCCTGAAGTCCACGATGAGCTCCTTCGTTTTGGTGGTGTTGAGGAGCAGGTTATTATCAGCGCACCATGTGGCCAGGTGCTGGATCTCCTCCCTGTAGGCAGTCTCATCGTTGTTGCTGATGAGCCCAATCACCGTAGTGTCGTCCGCAAACTTGACGATGGAATTAGATCCATACACAGGCTTGCAGTCGGAGGTAAAGAGGGAGTAGAGAAACGGACTTAGCACACAGCCCTGTGGTACGCCAGTGTTGAGTGTGATGGATGTGGAGCAGGTGATTCCTGATCGAACATTCTGGGGTCTGTCAGTTAGGAAGTCCAAAATCCAGTTACACATTGAAGTGTTGATGCCCAGGTCTCCAAGTTTGGCTATTAACTTGGTTGGGATGACAGTGTTGAATGCTGAGCTGAAGTCAACAAACAGCATGCGTGCATAAGTGTTCTTATGGTCCAGATGGGTGAGCACAGAGTGCATTGCCATGGAAACTGCATCCTCTGTGCTCCTATTGCTGCGGTAGGCAAACTGGTGTGAGAATGCGCCTGTATGCCTTCCCTCCAGTCGCTCTGCTTCCAGAAGTTCTAGCCAGGGTTCGCCAGCAAGGGTCTTGCCTCTTATTGATAGCGCCGCGTTGGCCGAACAGAGTGTGGTTCTCGGAGATAGTGTCTCTCCTCAACGGCTCGCCGTGGGCGATTCCGGCGAGGAGGGACCTTCTGTCTCAGGCAGAGGGCACGATATTCCATCCCAGGCCCGACCTGTGGAACCTTCATGTTTGGCCCCTGAAGGGCACCAACTGAGGGACACGGGGCTTTCGCCTGCAGTTATTGAGACCATTCTAAGTGCTAGGGCTTCCTCCACTCGGAAAGTTTATGCTAATAAATGGGGTGTCTTTGAAAGGTGGTGTACGACACATAATGTGGATTCAGTCAACTGCCAAGTTGCTTCAGTTCTGGATTTTCTGCAAGAAAAGTTGTCATCAGGCACCTGCCCCTCCACTCTCAGGGTTTATCTGGCCGCTCTTTCGGCTTGCCACGCCTTGGTGGATTGGGTGCCGCTCGGGAAACATCCTCTTCTCGCTCGCTTCATTCGTGGGGCTAGGCGGTTGAGGCCACCTGTTAGAACCAAGATCCCTTCATGGGACTTAGCTTTAGTCCTTGAGGGTCTGGTTGAGACCCCCTTTGAACCGTTAGAATCAGCGTCTGACAAACTTCTGACTCTAAAGATGGTTTTTCTTATGGCTATAACTTCCTTGAAAAGAATTGGGGACATGCAGGCTCTGTCAATATCGCCATCCTGCTTAGACTTTGCCCCAGGCTTGGTGAAAGTGATTCTGCATCCCCACCCTGACTACCTGCCTAAGGTCCCTTTTTCGACTGTACATCCTGTCACTCTTGAAACCTTCTGCCCTCCGCCGTTCATAATGCCGGATCAGGAGAGACTTCATAGACTGTGTCCGGTCCGTGCTCTTCAGGCTTACATCCACCGCACTAGCCAGTGGCATAAATCGGAGCAGTTGTTTGTTTGTCATGGGGCCCGTAACAGAGGTTTTGCCGCCACCAAACAGACAATGTCACATTGGGTCAGGGATGCTATTGCTCTTGCCTATGAGGCGCGTGGTCAAGCTTCGCCTATAGGGTTAAGGGCTCACTCCACCAGGGGAGTCGCCTCTTCTACTGCGTTAGCAAGGGGTGCCCCTTTACAAAGAGTTTGTGATGCGGCGGGTTGGTCCTCTCCGCACACATTCATAAGGTTTTATAGCTTGGATGCTCATGCCACTCCGGGCTCTCATGTCCTTGAGTCGACATCGCAGGCTAATGCCTGAGGCTTTTTGCGTTCTTGTGCACACCTACACAACCGTAAGGGGTCCAGGCACCATCAGGCACGGCGGCGTGGGAATTCTCGTTCCCATTTGCATAAGCTTATGCAGCATTGAGTGTAGCTTTTGAAAGGGAACACTTGGGGTTACTTCACTGTAACCCTGTTCCCTGATAAAGCGGAACGAGATGCTGCATTGCTTGGCCGTGCTGATGATGCTTCAGGACTGGTCTTCAAACAAAAGATCTGGTTTGCTCCAGCGGAAGCTCATCTATTTATAGCCTTGTGCAGCAGGTGTGCCCGGTGACGTCACCAGCCGAGGCTATAAATACCTCCGGGTCAATTTCATTGACGTGTTTTCACACCATTTTCATAGCTGGTTATGTCAAAGACATCCCCATTTGCATAAGCTTATGCAGCATCTCGTTCCGCTTTATCAGGGAACAGGGTTACAGTGAAGTAACCCCAAGTGTTTCGTCTACTACCCTACATACTCAAGTATGCAATGCTTGTGGTGTTTAAATGTCTCAAAAACCATATTTGGACATGAACACATGAACATTTCCAGAGCTGATCTGAGACCCCCTAATGAACATTTTCATAATTTTATTTGATTAAAAACCATTGTCAAATACACTCTGAAACAGGTCTTCACTAAAAACCATCAAAATAAACATTTGGTTTAACTAGAAGAAATTGTGACAGAAATATATTACTATTGTAGGCCTACAATAGAATACTTGTCAAAATAATAATAATAACAACAATAATGATAACACATAATTTAAACATTATTTAAGAATATATTTTTAAATCCATGGTTTAATTTAGTCAAACGTTTCTGCAGCGCTTTGCCAAAAACATTAAAGAATAAAAGTTTGTTAAATTTTATTTGATTACCACCGTTTTGGTAATGTACTTGTATTAAATCATGAAAAGAAAAATTTCATAGGACTCTATTATTCTTAAAGTTGTTAATCTAATTCATAATAATTTATTTAATTTAGTTCATTAGACATGTTTTATTGAAATTTTAATAAACAAAACAAACAAATGGTTTCACGTTTGTTATAATAAAGAATTTGTAAAACCCCCCAAAAAATTGTTTTCATTAATTTAACGCCATTTTAACTATCATTTTAACATTATTGTTTAATACCGTGATGCTGTGAAATATCGTGAAAATCTCATTCTATTACAACCCTACACGGGAGAGTCCCCCACCCCGCTGTTAAAAAAAAGTAACTCAGTAACTTTTACTTTGAGTACATTTTAAATGAACTACTTTTTACTTTTACTTGAGTATATATTTAGCCGGTACTTTTACTTGTACTTAAGTAAAATTTAATTGAAGTAATAGTACTTTTACTTGAGTAGAATATAATATTATCTTTCCACCTCTGGAAATGAGTTACAGATGTAATTACATGCAGGTATTTTTTTTTAAATATAAGTACAATGTAAAAACATGTATGTACACAATAAGTGCATTGTATCAAATTACTAATTTAAATATTAGTACATAGTAGTTAAGGCCACCTTATTTAAAAAAGTGGGTCCAGCCACCTGGAAATGCAAGGCGCCGCTATCTCACGGCCCTCGCCCGCCCTGCATGTCACAGAACTATAAGTGAATCTTTTCAAGAATGTCTTCATACATATTTTATTTAATACAATTTCTTCCTCATACATTTTACTAAAATATGTGCTAGAGGTGATCCATTTTATTTCAGCTGGGTGCCTGGTGCTCACCTGAACATATGGAAACTGATTGTTTTGCATCATCTGAACAGGTTGGGCCTGCTGAATCAAAAAAAAAACATTTTCCATATCAATACAATCAATAATAGCCACTGTAATCTGTTCTTGTTGACTGCCCCAACCATTCTTAATAGGTCATGAATGTATTTTGCTTTTAAATGGGATTATCTACAGGCCAATTTCTGCTCTTTAGTCAATCAGGGGGAAAAACATTCGAAAATATTTAGATAATACATTCAAAACTTAAAAATCCCCTTTACATATTTTAAATCATATTATTGACCTATAGATTTAAGAATTTAACAGACACTCTCATCCAGACAACTTCTGCATTAAAGGAACAAATTTTATCAGTTATTGCATTCCCTGGGAATCAAACCCATGACTGATCCTGTTTGAACTATAGTGATCATGTCCCATTTCGGAAAGGACTCTGTCTTGTCCACAGATGCCGGTGGGTTGTTTAATGACTACAGGACCACTGATGCCTTGAGTACCTCAGTTTGTGAAATTACAATAAACTTTAAATATATTGTTTGTTTGTTTTATGTAAAAAAAATGTTTTATGTAAATTCATTTCAACATATTTACTCTATACATTTCACCTGTGCTTTGCAGTTTATTCCAGCTGGGTGCCTGGTGCTCACCTGAACATAAGGAAACTGATTGTTTTGCATCATCGGAACAAGTTGGGCCTGCTGAATGAAAAAATATTAAAAAATTCCCTGTTTCCATACCAATACAATCAATAATAGCCACTGTAATCTGTTCTTATTGACTGCCCCAACCATTCTTAATTTGTCATGAATGTATTTTGCTATTAAATGGGATTCTCTACAGGCCAATTTCTGCTCTTTAGTCAATACCTCATTTTTCTGTGGGTCTGAACTGTGTGCTCGATTCATTGGGAAGTTCTTGTCATCCAGAGTTTGTCCAGAGTCTTGATCTCCAGCAGCTGTATACATGTCCTAACATTCAGGGGGAAAACATTCAAAAATATTTAAATAATACATTTAAAACTTAAAATCCCATTTATATATTTTAAATATTTTAAAATGTTTTAGTAAAACTCACATTGCTCAATCGATACTTTGTAATCAAGACATTTTATTGATTCATTTGTTTGTTTCAAAGCTTTTATTATTGACCTGTAGATTTAAGAATTTCACAGACACTCTCATCGAGAGCAACTTCTGCATTAAAGGAACACATTTTATCAGTTCTTGCATTCCCTGGGAATCAAACCCATGACTGATCCTGTTTGAACTACAGTGATCATGACCCATTTCGGAAAGGACTCTGTCTTGTTCACAGATGCTGGTGGGTTGTTTAATGACTACAGGACCACTGATGCATTGAGTACCTCAGTTTGTGAAATTACAATAAACTTTAAATATATTGTTTGTTTTAAGTAAAAAAATATAAATGTAAATTAATTTCTACATATTCTCTCTATACATTTCACCTGTGCTTTGCAGTTGTAGATGGGACTGGTACTCACCTGATCACTATTATCCTTATCCATTGGATCATCAACATTGCTTGCAGGAGAAAGGGTCTGCTGAATCCCCATATATTAATATAAATAAAATCAATAATAGTCATGGTAATTTATTCCTACTTGCCACAAACCAACATCCATTCTCAGTATATATTAAAGGGGTCATTAACTAGGAAATCAAATTTTCTTGAAGCTTTTGACATATAAGAGGTCATCATACTATAAGAATATCCTGTAAGTTTCAGAACTGAAAACTTCCTTGTTAGTCCAAAAACAGCTTTTATTGTTACAAAGCCCAGAGAATGACTCGTTGTGGTATGTGCCTTTAGATCGGGGAAAGACCGCCTCTGCAGAAGAAGATCCATGCCTACTTCATTATCACAACTTTGGCCCTGCCCACTGGCGTGATAGTGAGATGACGAGGAGAGACGAACAGACTAAAAATAACATTACCTTCCAAAGGATCCTAATTGTAGGAATGTGCTTATTTATTTTCAATGATGTGTGTGAATGTCTCAGTGGAGCATTATCTATTTTTGTATTTGGTACATTTCACTGTTTTTACGACTTGGACTCGACAGTAATGCAAGTAATGTGTTACTTCTAATGGCTGATCTGTGACCAGGGATTTCTGATATGTAATGATTCATGTACAGTCAGATTAGTCAGATTAAAGTCAGTCATGGGAATACAAGAATTACATTTGCTATAGACGTTTACCCAACTATGACGACTTCTGAGAACCCTGGAAATGTGAAACGGGTCCATTAATGCTCACTTTGTTCCCTTATCGGAAAATACACTATAATTCAAAGTTGTTAGTTTGCTCTGACTAGTGTCAATTTCGTTAACAAAAATATGAAAACAAATTTTCATTGACAACCTTTTTTTCCATGACTAAGACAAGACGAGATGACACGTCCTTAAACGATTATTGTGACTATATAAACATGCAATATAAAATAGACGAGACTAAAATGTAGTTAAAAAAATAAAAACTTGAACAAAAAGCACTCTTTGGTTTTGTCGGGGGAGGAGCATTCGAGTGTTCGTGCTTGTGGTTGCCAGATTTCAGTAATTTAAATACCCCAATCAGAGATTTTCTGTTAAAAAAAACACATATTCTATCCGGTGTTTTACTTAAAATGTGCAATCTGGCAACCATGTGCACGCAAGCTCTTGCGCATGCGGATGATCTGAAACGCCAATAAACAAGTAAGCTGCATTTCAGCAATATCCATTTGAGATTTTCTGCTTAAAATGTCATTCAGTCAGTCTCTGTTCTGTCACGACCCACGAGCCACTTGTGCTGTTTGTGATTGTGTTGGCTGAATAACTGCACTTGTGTGAGCTACTGAAATAAGCCTTGCTGTGAAACAGCCAATCAGAGCAGAGCTCAACATTATTATTCATGACCCTTCCAAATAAGGCAAAAACAGACCCTTTCATTCTAGGGACAAATCCTAGGGTTGTAAATGGACATGTAAAACTGTTCCTGGAGAATTTTTGCCCTTACCAAAGACACATACCTTCTATGTAGATATCAGAGAACAATTTTAAATATTGTACCAATGCACTCTAGGGCACCTTTAAAAGTTTGCATAAGTAAAGATAAATATATTTAAAAAATATATTATAAATATATTTTGGGGCCCCAAAATTCTAGGGCCGCCCCTGGTAATATGCACGCTGCTAAGACAAGACGACGGCAGATATGACAAGAAACCTTGTTATGTAGTTGTGTAGTTTGAGCACCACAGCAATTCAGATACTGTTAAAGGCGGCATGAAATCAAATTTCACAATTTGTATTTTTATATTAATATTGTAGTGTTTACTATAACTGATTTATCTGTGCACTTCATTATTTTTTAAAAATTCATTTACCCTTATAATCTTGAATCAAATATGTTAACTTTCCCTCCCCCATGAAACAACCTCTCTTCTCTCCCGGTCATGTGCTATGGCGCGAGGGCGGGGTTATCGCCCCGTCTCGTTTCTGCACCTCCTCTCAGAAACATGTCACTGATCGTGGTTAGGTGCATTTTTCTCGGTATACACAATACCTTCTTCAAGAAGGACTTGAGGCAAAAAGAGAGAAATATGAGAAATAAAAGCTTTTTTTAATGTAAAAATTACTCAATATAGTCGGACGAACAGCTTATCGTGACGACTCGCACTGAGGAATGCAGCGTGTGAACGCGCTTACGGCGCGCCCCCCTTATAAGGGAGAGCTGATAAAAAAGCTTTATAGAAATAAAGCCATAAAAAGCCTTAAAATAAGTAACATCTGTAGCATAAACCAGCGAAAATTGAGGAAACATGCTCAGTAACATTAAGTAGAAAAGATTTAGAAAGAAAATACATTTATTTAAGAGATAGATTGAGTTTTTTTCCACAACTGAGTGCAAATATTCCATTTTGTTAGCAACGCCCAACTTCCAACGATCCAATCAATTCCCAAAGGAAATTAAATTGAAAGTGGGGGATTTGAACTGTGACGATGATTGACAGGGCAGTTTAAACGGTGACGGGACGCACGTAACAGAGTCCGTTAAAGATGACGTAATAGGCTATTTTCTAGCCTGGTTTTGAGGCTCTCTCCTGCACACTCAGATTTTATAGGCGTGCCGCACTGAACACTTGGAAGTAAACGCCCACGGCTAGGATTGGATAAGATTTGCACATTTAATGAGCTTCGGCTCCCCATGAGTACACTTTGAGGGATTGTTTTGAAGCATGTGGGAAAACGGCAACCGGAATAATTCGTCCCACAGGGCTCGCAAAACGTCTTTATCAAACAAACACAATGATTTATCTCTCATCCACCCGCGATTGATTCGAATGTTATATTTTTATTACTTGGCCCGCCCGATTGGTGGATATAAGCGCAAACTGTGCATCACACACACACACACACACACACAGAAAGACACGCGCGCGCCAGTACGTTGCAGACTGCATGATCAAAATTTCCGCAATTATATTTTTCCTTCAAATATCAAGTCAAGAGAGTGAACAACGCACATCAAGAACCACAATAAAGGATCCTTCAGCCTTTGACAGCGTGCTAAGGTATGTTAAGTTAGACACGTACACAATCATTAGATCTATATCAAACGATCTGTAACAATGCAATAATATCACATATGAAAACATGTTTTACTCACATTAGTGTGTTGCTTCATTCATTTATATAATCTCATCCTGTCTGCAAATCCAGTCTCTTGTTTACAAACAACTCCGTGATCAGAGATGAAGGAACAAAAGCAAAGTCTTCCCCACGTGAGCTGGATATTCATTAAAAATAAAGTTCATCCATGCATTCATAATATTGGAATCCGAATAAAGCTTATGTGGAATGTTTAGAAATTCGATGCGGTTTAGCTCTATGTAGGCCTGTGTCATGTTAGTGGCACGAGTCGGTGGGCGGGGCTACAGAATCAGGCGTTGTTCTTCTTCTGTTGAGGTGGTGCTTCCCTACACTTTCACGTCATAGCCGGGCACTAGGGGTGTGACGAGACACTTATCTCACGAGACGAGACGAGATACGAGATCGGGTTCACGAGACGAGACAAGATTTTTACATAGTATTTTAAGAAATCCTCAATGATGAAATACATGATTAGAAAAAATTGTTTGCAGGTGCCTTTGAAATGTTTTAACTCATCATCTTGTAATGAATGTCATTTCAGTTCTACTTTCTGAGTATGAATTATAATATGCAGTAAAATACAACAATACTGAGGCACTATAAGGGTTTTGCCAAAACTCAACTGACTGGCTTCTCTCCTGTATGATCGTCTCTTCTGACTTTAGAACTGCACATGAGCTTCTTTTGACCTCCTAACTGAACTGATCCACAAACTGATCATAGATATTAAGTGCAAACAATAACCATAATACCATAATCAAAGTACTCAATTTTCAAAGTGCAAATAGAGACCACATTTTAATTCAAACATGATACAGAGCTAAGAGATGGTTACAACGAGATAGCTTATATATTGGGAGATATTCGCTTGCCTCAGGGATTTGCTTTCAAACATCGGTAACGTATTGAAATCGCATTTGAATGCGCACTCGAGTTTACTTTCACTTTGAATTTCGCGATCATGTGTACTCTGGGAATAATATTCCTTCCCGGGGAATAGTACTGGTGGTGCTGAACGAGCATTTTCAAATATAAGTCTGACGCTTCTGCTGCGCAACAAATCCTCCGCGTCTATTAACATGTAACACACACTCGTAACACACGCTCAATGCGAGCGCTCGTTTTCTCGACAATCAGTAATCAGTGCTGTGCACTATGTACGGCTCGAACCGCTCGTGTTGGATGAGCTGAATTTAGACATGTGCCGGTAAACGGTAATACGATATACCGCAATAATGAACATGCACAATATTGTTATCGTGGGCACTTCAAAATACCGTGAATATTTATCTATTAGCCTACCTATTATTCCGATTTTTAGAATGCATTTACTTTACCCATCAACTGTTTAAAATGAACAATACGTCAAAGAGGAACGAGCACTGATGTAAACAAAACCCAACGTGCATGAGCACATGGCGGAACGAGTGAAGGACGTTCCTTGAATGAAACGCACATTCACTCCCTGACAGCAGAGGGCGCTGACGCAACAGCAGAAGTGCAGCCGTTTCTCCGGAAATCCCTGCTAAACAAAACAGTTTTCTGTATTCGCTACTGTGATCATCACATAACTATAACTAATACTTAAAGACTTAAGGCTATTCATTTTCAAACTTAAACATTTTATATTTTAATCTGGACTAAATCACATGCCCTAGATATTGTTTGAATATGTTTTGATTGTTATTCAGTCACACACTTTACAATAAGGCTCCATTATTTAACATTAGTTCATTCATTAACAAACTGACAATGAAAAATACTTCTAAAACGTGTATTAATCTTAGTTAAATGTACATTTCAGCATTTAATAACACATTATTAATATCAAAAGTTGTAACTGTATTATTTAATGAACCCGAGCTTACACTGACTAACAGTTGCTTTTTTAACTAACATTATCAGAGAAGAATAACTGTAAAAATGTTGTTATTTGCTCTTTGTTGATGGTAATGCATTAACTAGTGAGACATTATTGTAAAGTGTTACCTATTGTTCTTTATAATTCTTTAGCTCTTTAATCTGTTTTAAATATTTGTTTACTTTATACATTTTTGTGTATTGCTTTATTATATTTAAATGTTTGGTTCTTTTGTTATTAGAAAGTTATTATACCTGTTATAGTATGACACTTTTTTTTGCAACAAATTTCATTATCGTGATAATACCGTATACCGTGATAAAAGCTTCAGCAATTAATCGCAACATGAAAATTTGATACCGGCACATGCCTAGCTGAATTGAAGTGACTGTTATCCACCTGAATTAAATTGTTTTTATTTCTATAAAAAGTTTTTGTGGTTATTTTTATTTCTAAGTTTATTTCTCGTCACAGTTTAGTCTTGCGAGATCTGTCACACCCCACCACATTCTGAAATCGATCGTCTGCTGGGCCTGGTGTCTATAAAAGCTTTTCTTTGACTAACAAGGAAGTTTTCAGCTCTGAAACGTACAGGATATTCTTATATTACCATGACCTTTTATATATCAAAAGCTCAAGGGAAAGTTGATTTCTCAATTCATCACCCCTTTAATTCTGAAGTGAAGATCATGGTAACCCACTAGTAATGACTCAGGTTTTATTAAATCCAGAAATTACTAATTATTTGGATCAGTATTCTAAAGTAAAAAAACACAATAACTCTCTAGTAATTACTGAAGTCATTGCAAACTTTTGACGTTTTTGTAAGGTTTTTGAACTCAAGTTGAATGCCTGTAACTCAAGGAGTATTAAATTTATCTTAATATCCTTTTATATTCTGATTCTTAACAAACTTTTCTTTTGGTTTCTTCATTTTAAAGGCCCTTGATGGTTCAGTCCCAGAGATGTTGAGATCTTAATGTGGCTCCCCGAGCAAATTGGAAAATTGTACATATTTTTAGTGGTCAAAAACCAAATGTGGGTCAATTTGCACACAGCTGATACTTTTTTCTTTTAAAGAGGAATATCTGAAGTACAAAAAATTTAAAAGTTGGAAATGTATCTTGTGTTTTTCTATCAATTGCATAGAATATACCTGTCTGTGTGCAATAATTATTCCTTTTTTTTCAAAGTTTGCATGCCTGTAACTAGTATTCAAGTATAAAAGTATTCAAGATATCTTAATATCCTTCTAGATTCCCATTCTTACTAAACTTTCCTTTTGGAATCTTCAATTTCAAGGCCCTATATAGTTCAGTCTCATATACGTATGGGGATCTAAAAGCAGCTCCATGTTCGAATGGTTGACATTTACCCATTTTCAGTGACCGAAAACCAAATGTGGTTCATTTTGCACACAGCTGATACGTATTATATTTAAAGAGGAATGTCTGAAGAATAAATAATGTTTAAACTATAAATGTATCTTGTTTCCCTCTATAAAACAAATTGCTGAGTGCTGAAAATCCACTGAAAATATTTTTTTTTCAGTAGAAATAGGTGGGCTTTTGTTCATTTTAACAGCTTCTGAAGCTTTTGAGTTCAAATATGCAGTATCCTAACTATACCTTACCCCTTTTACATCTCTATATCTCTGGAATTGAACCATATAGGGCTTTAAAAATGAAGATTTCAAAAGAAAAGTTTTATAGGAACAAGAATCTAAAATTACATTAAGAAATCGTTAACACTTCTTGAATTAAAGACTTGTAAACTTCGGAAAAAAAATGTTTTGGCACTCAGAGTGGCGTGTTCAATTGTTTTGATAGAGGGAAAGAAGATACATCTCTAGTTTCAGTGTTATTTGTTCTTCAGACAATCTTGTTGGTTCTTGACCATTAAATATGTTTAAAATTCAACAATTTGGACATGGAGTATCATTGGAGTTACAGAGTTACAGACCGCTGAAATTGTGTACAATTTGCCACATTAAGATCTCCATATCTCTGGAATTGAACCATTGAGGGCCTTTAAAATGAAGAAACCAAAAGAAAAGTTTGTTAAGAACGAGAATCCAGTTTTGAGGTAAGTCATTCGTACAAATTCATATGAATTCGGCCACTCGTCAAATACGTACGATTTAGCAAAAATCGCATGAATCCATACTTGTGAGGAAATTTGTACATATTAGCCACCTCGTAAAATATGTACAAATTTGTCATGAAATCGGGTTGGCTCTGACAAGGACAGTGATGATGGTATACAAAATGTGCTCAAACTGAACCCTTCCAGCTCCAAAAGGTGACAAAATATGCTTTATTTTATTTGTTTGTAAATGTTACTCTAATATCAGGAGAGTTTTATATTATTGCGACAGGAAGAGATCCATCCGTGTTAGACAGATCTTGGTCACCATCCGAATATGTAATAATGATTGGTAAAACATTCATGCATTTAAGGGATAAATAACCTTTATTTTAAAAGTGCTGTTTGGGAATACCTAAAAAGACCTGAAAAGACCTAATTGATATATCCCATTTGCTTTATGTGACATTGTTATATATAGGTTATATCCACCCTGTATGTGATTCATAAATAACTTGAATAATAAAGTGCTAGGCTACTCACTGCTGTAGGTGTTCCTTCTGTATATTCAACTTCCATTTCCTCCTCTGTCTGTTGCTGTGCCATGACTGCGAGAGACCTCCAAACAGCAACTGAAACCAAACTTTGAAACATGTTGTAAATAAGGTTAACTTTACTCCAAATACGTTAGCAAATTGATGTTAAAATGTATAAGACAGACATGGTAGTTTGAAAAAACGAGAGAGGAAACAAAATATGGCGAATATCAAATAGTCTACTGTTTTAAAAAATGATATTAAAATGTATCCAGCAGTGTTGTCAAATGCTCAATTTGTCAGAATCGTTTATGTAGTTTTATATGTTGCAAGACTGAAGCGATTAAAGAGAAATTAGTTTAGTTTCATTTTCGTTTCGCGTACAAACACACACACACACACACACACACACAATGTTAGACACTTCGTTACAATTCGATATGTCTTGAAGATGAATGTCTTCACACATATTTGCTCACATGTAGCTTTTTATCCTTTAGACTGCAGACAGAGGCTGTCGATGTTAAAAATGACGGCGAATATGCCTATTACATTTACAGCCTAGTTACAGTATTTTACTCGGTCACTCATCAGTAATATCGACACATCGAGCAAATAAATGGACAAATCTGCCGATTAATCTTGTACATACCGAAAAGCGTGAGCTGTGAAGTGTGAGCTGGGAACCTCTGAACTGAGCGATTCTTTCGACCTGATCCACTGGTTTGACTTCAGATAACGAAAGAGAAAGTCATTGGAGGGAGGGTATGAAGCAGCATGATGACAACAGTAGGCCTACGTGTGAGTTTAAAAGACGCCACTGGGGAATTTACACCTGTGTGTAATACATCTGTAGCATATATCTCATACACATCAACATGCTGTCTTTATACAGAGCATATAAAACATAAGAACATGAACACAAGTTATCCTAATATTATAGGGTTATCATTTGAAGGATGTGTCCTTGCTGATATTTCGAAAACACTTGGAGTGTATTCTGTTAAGACTTGACCGAAGATGAAAGAAATACAGCTAGGTTTGGAAAAACATGAGGGGGAGATAATGATATGATTTGTGTGTGGACTGCTAGGTGTCGTCCACATGTCTAACCAATAGAGGGAGCCCATGAGCTGAAGAGAATGGATAACTATTTTGTAATCATTTGTAAGGCTATTTTTAGTTTAAATAATTATCTTCCTCATACTCTTTAGCTGAGAAAATATCCAGAAGGTAGAACCCAGTTGTGATTGTTTCATAGCAGAGCACAATTGTATGGATGGATTACAAACTCTACATTCTTGCAATAATAATTAGGTTTACAAAAAAATCCATAGGCTTACTGTACACGTTTAGTGCTTGTATGCTTTTGTGTTTTGTTCCTGTTGGATTCCTTGATTTATTAAACCCTTCTTTTGTTTTGAAGTCCGTGTCTGTTATCATCCCTGCTGCACTACCAACCCTTTAACAGTGTGATCTTTCAATTTCATTTCATTGTGGCATTTCATTACTATGTTATAAAAAACGTTATATAGGCTAATGTATTTGTATTATTTAGAGATGGTGGGCCTATATAATTAAGTATTTTTCTTCTTATTTTATGTATAGCTTAATTAACAGTGTGGTTATGTGATAAGGGTTTTATCAGTTGTTTAACTATATTTATATAGCTGATACAGCTATAGCTGATAGATTTGATGCTATTCACAAGTGTGTATTAACTACTAACATACACTGGTTGTTATAGGCCTAAAACACATTTTGCAGTGCCAATACAAAATAGTGATCCATTCTGACTAACTCTTCAGTTCTATTGGTAAGACGTGGACAACACTAAAGTCAAAAGTATACTTTGTTTTCGCAGCCTTGCAAAGTATACTTTTTTTGACTCGTATGCATACATCAGTGTTCGATGCATGCAGTTTTGAGCAATCTCTCGCAACAAGTTACAACCATAGGTTACAACCCTTGTAAATACTGCAAAAACATTAAATGTGCATGTGCGACATGCACGTCGTGCAACTGGCTTTTAAGGGGAATGGGAGATGAGACTCTGATTGGTTTATTGCACATTACGCACAAAACACACCCATGACTCATTAAGAGACTAGGGACAACCCTTTTGAAACAACCATTTTTTCCATCGTTAAACTAGCAAACGTGGATTCGGACACACCCTAAGTGCACCTGCGCCGTGAGCTTTAGACCATGTTAAAATAGGGCCCTTACTATTTAAAGGGACAGTCCACCAAAACAATTCTGTCATCATTATCTCACCCTCATGTTTTTCCAAAAATGTTTGGATTTATTTCTTCTTCTGTGGAACACAAAAAGAAAATATTGTGTAGAGCAGTGTTTCCCAACCGGGGTGCCGTCTGACGAGAGCAGGGGTGCCGTGTAAAAGTTTTTTTTTTTTTAATTTTCAAATACTTCTCTCTTTGTAAACTTTGTTTAATGCATGCAAGTGCTGCCGGATGTTCGGATATGACCAGTCATTTTCGCCATCATCACCCGTGTAGTAGTGCCAGAAGACACGAATGAGAAGTCGCGCGCGCTGTGAGAAAATTTGTCTCTGTGCACTCGTCTCACAGCGCGCAAATATTGAGTTCTCTTTCAAGTCTTGCTCTTGAACGGACAAACTCACACAAAAAGTATGTCAACATGTCCATCTTGATGAGTATTCAAGCAGATAAGTCTGTATATGCCTTAAGTAAACGTTATACAGTCGATAAAGACAACGCATATCCGTGCATTAGGTCTTAAAGGGGCAGTAGCCTTTACTGCTGTCTGTTTAATGTCAAACAACAAAAGACAAGGACATCACTCACTGCTTTTGATTGAATAGCTTTTGTAAGTTTAATAGGATTAATCTTTAATTTATACAGTCAAATATGCAATGTTATTTTACATTTGATCAATTTCTGTACCTGAAAACTAATGTTAGACGTACCTGAAAAGCATAGTTTATTTTATTAGTAGGCCTATCTTTGCTCAATAGTATTTATTTGTGCTGCTGCTTGTATTTAAATTATTTGTTCTTATTATTTTCTTTATTTTTATTTGACAGTAGTCCTTTTTTCCCTGAACATAGCAAATACTGAACCGTACCGAAATGGTGAACCTAAAACCGTGATACAAACCGAACCGTGAGCAATCTGTACCGTCACACCCCTAGCGTAACGTATGCGAGGGGGTGCCACAAAATGGAGAACATTTTCAAAGGGTGCCATGACGGAAAAAAGGTTGGGAAACACTGGTGTAGAGCATTGGAAAACAAACAACATTGGAGCCCATTAATGTCCATCGTATGGAGAGAGAGAAAACAGCGCTCTAGGATCTTTGGAAATTATGAAGCAGATAATGCTGCAGATTAAGTGCTCTTTCACGGATCTGAAACCTGCTCTAAAATCATACATCTAAAGCAATAAGAGTGGAATTAGTGTTTAGCAAAGGAATTATATGAAATCAATCCTGCTGTTGGGAACATGAAAACACTTTTTCATTTAGGATTGAGTTATTTACACACAGGATAAGACACTCAAGATTTACACACAAATATACCAGGAAAATCCTCCCATCTGCACAGAGGTGGAAAGAGTAACAAAATATTCTACTCAAGTAAAAGTACTATTACTTCAATGAAATTTTACTTAAGTAGAAGTAAAAGTACTTGTCTAAAAATGTACTCAAGTAAAAGTAAAAAGTAGTTCATTTAAAATGTACTCAGAGTAAAAGTTACTTTTTTTAACAGCGGGGTGGGGGACTCTCCCGTGTAGGGTTGTGGTAGAATGAGATTTTCACGATATGAAAACAGTTTCACAGCATCACGATATTAATTATTTAATAAATAAACTGTATTATTAAATTATGGGTATTATTATCACCAGTTAAAATGACATTAAATTAATGAAAAAAAATGTTTTTGGTTGAACAAATGCTTTATTATAACAAACTTGAAACCATTTTTTTTTTTTTTTACATTTCAATAAAACATGTCTAATGAACTAAATAAATTATTATGAATTAGATGAACAATTTTAAGAATAATAGTTTTCTTTTTATGATTTAATACAAATACATTACCAAAACGGTGGTAATCAAAAACTAATCCTTTCATTTTTTGGGCAAAGCGCTGCTGTTTTACTAAATTAAACCATGGATTTAAAAATATATTCTTAAATAATGTTTAAATTATGTAATATTATTATTGTTGTTATTATTATTATTATTATTATTGTGACAAGTATTCTATAGGCCAACAATAGTAATATATTTCTGTCACAATTGAATCTAGTTAAACCATTTATTTTGACGGGTTTTAGTGATGACCTATTTCAGGGAAGATCTGTTTCAGAGTGTATTTGATAATGGCTTTTAATCAAATAAAATTATGAAAATGTTCATTAGGGGGTCTCAGCTCTGGAAATGTTCATACTGTATGATCATGTCCAAATATGTTTTTTTGAGACGTTAAACACCACGAGCGTAGGCTACTTAAGTATGTAGGCTAGTAGATGAAACAGCGCTGCTCATTCACACAGAGACAGAACAAGCAGATCATTCATGCAGCAGTGTTTTGAGCTTTAATATTCACTCGATGTATTCATTCATCCATCAGTTTGCGTGTTTTACGTGACATCTGCGTTATACTGTAATTCCGGGATTCCCTCTGCATCCTAGCCTGGTTAAAACCAGACCATTCTCAGTAGTAACTTATGGTCTGGCAAAGTTTCATAGACAAATCATTTCCAAAGGGGCGTCACCAACGGGCGTCGCTCAAATGCCTCTCGGTGCAATTGGATAGACCTAAAACCAATCAGAGCGATGAGGGAGATGACGTATGCAGAGCGACGGAGAAACATCTGACTCTGGCCGTTTCTCAATATGCGTTCTTGTCTGTACTTGTGTTCTCAAATAGGAAATGTCCCCGGTTTCCATTTCAGAAATCTGGTCACTTTACCTAAACCACATATTAATGTTTAATATATTATTTTTAAAATGTAAACGAAAAGAGGCATGGTATTTTATACTTCGTTTTATTATAAATATATAAGATAATCAATGTAGGCCTAGCTATGCGTTGCCTGAACCACATTCGTGTGGCTATTATTATGTTTAATTATTATAATTTTTTTTTATGAAATGAGGCAGTGGTGTTTTTTATGACATATTTCGTACGCGAACTTCTGACTTGCTTCCGTGACTTACCAAGTTTGACTCCGGAGAATGAACTCCAGAGGACGGGAGGAAACTAGTCCGCCTAGTCTGCTAATGGACAAGCAGCGTTCTTGACAGTATTACTCAGTATATATTTGTATATGTAGTGCAGGCAATGCATATTATCTTCAATGCATGTTTATAACAAAACGAAATATAAAAAACCCAGCCTCTTTTCGTTTACATTTAAAAACACACACACACACACATAATATAGGCTATGATTATCACTGTAATAAATTAAATATGACACAAAACACAACCCAGTCTCTTTTTGTTAAATGTCAGTTTATGTGTGATCATCCATAGCAATCATAAAAGTATAAGTAAAAGGTATAAGAAGCTATACAATAAATAAAGCAATTCAGTCAAAGTCAGCGCTAGGAGACTACAACGGTAAAGTTTAATATCTTAAAAATATAAAGTTATGAAACTTCACTTTGCCCACAGACAAAACGATCTGTCTAGGAACAAATTATAGATTAATGAGAGCAAAGATCAGCCGTTAGATCTACACAAGACGAGACGGTTTAACCACAACAGAGACATCAGAGCCAGCGGCAGACGGCAGAAGGACTGGCCGAGGAAAGGCGCCTCTCGGCGGGCTCAATGATCAATTGAGCGCCGCTGAACCACATGGCGCTCACAACTCCGAAAACGGCAGATAAAATTTAAAAAAAAAAGGCGCTCTCTTTATAAATAAACCACATATTTGAGCTTTAAACAACTACATTCACGCCTGAAAAGGTCTTAAAACTATATTTTGTAAAACATTAACACTACCAGAGGGCTCTCGCTAAGACCCATTCGTTTAGCCACCAAAGGGCCAAGCTGGTATCAGACTTTTGCCGAATCCAGTCGGTAAGACAGCGATAACATCTTTTTTTAGATATGAAGGCTTCGAGTGTTGTTCTTTGCTCGGGTTTTAACGAAAAGGAAAAGTTTAAATCGCTTAAAACAGACGCAATAGCTGATTCGAACGAGTGATGCTCCACAGCGGCAAATCTGCTTCAATGTCGCTGCGCTGTCGTCATCGTCTAAAGCCCGCCCCAACGTTTCTAATTGGTGCCGCGATTTCTAGGGTTTAGAAATGGGTTTGAATGGGGTCTTTGCCAGACTACGGAGCCCGGCACGTCACCTATAGGAGAAAAAAAAACAATCTGTGCCGACGGTTTTGCAATCCGTTCCCTCAGTTTATAAACCGTGATCACGAATTCTTAAACTGTTCCCTCGGTTTAACAAATCGTGCCCACGGATTAATAAACCGTACCCACGAATTTCCAATCCGTGCGCTCAGATTTTGCAAACCGTACCCTCAGTTTTTAAATCCGTTCCCACAAATTCATAATCCGTGCGCACGCTTTAACAATCCGTGCGCACGGGTTTGTAAAAACTTTACTCACGGATTCATTTTAGAAGAAGAACAGCAAACTCCCAGGTAGCCTACGTGTTAACGAATCTTATTGTTTTATTGTGCCTATTATTCATCAAATTATATTAACTGCAGTGATTCTCTATAAACGGGTGGCGGAATACAACGATTTAATAAGAATTATGTGCGTCAAAATCTTCTTTAACTGTAATAATCTTAGCACTTTATTATTATTGCCTAATAAACCTGAATTACAGCCTTACTCAAAGGCCGCGGAAACAGGCTAGTGGGTTCGTTATGCACGTCAATCCGAATTCCCGGCGTTCTTATTTTGCTTCTTATTTATTAAATATATAGGCTACAGGCAATTTGTTTATGAAACCTTGATCAAAATTAAAATACAATTTATAGAAAACGAAATTCACTTTAAAGAAATTATTTCTGCAAAACAACACTCAATAAAAAATTGGAAATATGAACTGAATTTTGAAATTAAAAACTTTGCGTTTAATAAACAAAATACATTTTTGAAGCGTTTGGATTGGAGTAGGCTATGTAGCTACATGCTAAACGTAGCCTATTAAGATTCATATTTAGGCTATATGTTTAAATATTAGCCTATTATATTATTGTTTTAATTGCATATGTTGATGATGAAAAGTGAACATCATGAGTAGGCTATAAGATGCGCAATATGTCTGGAGACATGGAGTGGGGTCAGACATGATTTTTATTGAGTGTTGTTTTGCAGAAATAATTTCTTTAAAGTAAATTTTGAATTTTGTTGAGTGTCTAAGCCCGTCTTTCTGTTTTTAATACATTTTTTGAATATATCTCTTAATTACAGTAGGCCTATAGATAGGCTAGTTATGATATTTGTGGCTGCACCAGGGTCCACCATAAGTTATGGCTCTGCAAGGCGCAGCGACGTTCATAGGGCATCGCAGTGATTCTTATGTTTATATTTTTTTTATATGTCGAATAAATTATTAATCATTATTGTTCTTTATTTTGAAGAGAAACATTTTTATATCTTCATCCCGGATATATATTTTTTAATCAGGAAGAGGGTGTGTGGGGGGGGGTCAAGGCGTTTTTTTGGAGGGTCTTGAGACCCCCCAAGACCCCCCCTGGCGCCGCCGGTGTCTTCGGATGCGGAGCCGCGAGCGCTGTTACAAAACAAATAGTAGGCTACACAAACATTTCTAAAACTGTAAAAACTTTTTTTTTTTTTAAATAAAGCATTAATTAATTATTTTATGAATAACATACTGTTTTAAGTGCACTCATTTATAGTCATAAATTAAAAATAATTGATAAATAAATACATTTAAAAAATCAATACAATAAATAATAATTGTTGTTATTATTATTATAATTATTATTTGCCTATTGTTGCATTTAGGCTACATGCATTTAGAAGAAGAAAAGGGAACAAAGAAATTAAAAGTCAGTCATAATACACAATGTCAGGTTTATTAGGCAATAATAATAAAGTGCTAAGATTATTACAGTTAAAGAAGATTTTGACGCACATAATTCTTATTAAATCGTTGTATTCCGCCACCCGTTTATAGAGAATCACTGCAGTTAATATAATTTGATGAATAATAGGCACAATAAAACAATAAGATTCGTTAACACGTAGGCTACCTGGGAGTTTGCTGTTCTTCTTCTAAAATGAATCCGTGAGTAAAGTTTTTACAAACCCGTGCGCACGGATTGTTAAAGCGTGCGCACGGATTATGAATTTGTGGGAACGGATTTAAAAACTGAGGGTACGGTTTGCAAAATCTGAGCGCACGGATTGGAAATTCGTGGGTACGGTTTATTAATCCGTGGGCACGATTTGTTAAACCGAGGGAACAGTTTAAGAATTCGTGATCACGGTTTATAAACTGAGGGAACGGATTGCAAAACCGTCGGCACAGATTGTTTTTTTTTCTCCTATAGGTGACGTGCCGGGCTCCGTACCAGACTACTTGCAGAGCAAATCTAAATTTGCTGGAAGTTGTCTGGGTTTTCCCAGGCTATCTGCATCCCAGAAATCACATAAACCTAACGTTACCTTTATCCGCACAGAGGGATGGTGTTCCCGAACATGTTCTGTGTTTCCTCCTTTGCATCAACATTTTTTTGCTAATTTGATATCCTCCAGGACAACACAGCTATTTCTTGTCTATATCCAAAGTTTTTCCATACTATCCAGGGTTCACGACGGCGTTTCGCTTTCAGCTGGGTCTGACGTCTGTCTTGTCCGTCCGTCTCCATCTTTTTGTGATTTTTGCGTTCGTTCTCCCGCCTTCAATGCAGTCGTTTCCGGATCGCGTTTCCCCCCCCTTTGTATTATTTATTTTTACTCAGTAACGGATGTGGTTTAAAATGTAGCGAAGTACAATACTTCAAACAAAACATACTTAAAGGTCCCGTTTTTCGTGTTTTTTTGAAGCTTTGATTGTGTTTACAGTGTGCAATATAACATGTGTTCATGTTTCGCGTGTAAAAAAACACAGTATTTTTCACACAATTTACTTATCTGTATACCGCTGTTTTCACTGTCCTCAAAACGGCTTGAAAGATTTCCCTGTTCTATGAAGTCCCTCCTTCAGAAATACGTAACGAGTTCTGATTGTGCCAGCGGTTCCCGTGTTGTGATTCGACAGCAGCTTAGGGCATGCAGAGCGCACGTTACCGGAAAGGTCACGCCTCTCACCATAACGGGGATGCATGCGCTCAATGATCTCTAAGTACAGCGTCCCTGGGAAAGCCAAACAAAGGTGACTTGACTCCGGGATGAAAATAACAGCGTCTCGACGACATGGCAACAAACAAACTATACGAACGCAACCGAACGCAACACTTCCTCTTATCCACGCGGGAGCAACAAGACCAAGCCCCCTTTTTCGCGTGTTCTTGTGGGCGGAGGTTAGTCGACATACTGCTCTACTGACGTAATTAAAGCAGGAAATACCAGGATGTAGTCCTAACCAGCCGTTCGCTGTAGGCTTTGAAAGGGAACTTCTGTTAAATAAAATATCTCGCTTGGCATTAAACTTTGAGCTTTATAATTTTACAGGTATTATTAATGCTCTAACAGCAACATTACACACTAACTAAAGTTTGAAAAATGGGATCACGAAGAACAGGACCTTTAAGTAAAAGTAAAATTACAGATTTTTAAAACTACTTAAAAAAGTAGAAGTACGCAGAAAAACTACTCAATTACAGTAACGCGAGTAAATGTAATTCGTTACTTTCCACCTCTGCATCTGCATCATTTTAGAGCTCATTGCCAAACATATTTTGTTGGACTATAATATACTCCTTTGAGAAAATAGACCAATCCTCTCTGTTGATCCCCTTGAAAATTTTTCTAATCAAGTACTTTTAGAAAAAGGGGATCTTAAACATTAAACATAAAACTTTAGTTCTATTTTATTGTTTGTAACTAACTGGGGTCTGAATACGCTAAATTAACAGTAAAATCAAAACCTTGATGGTGGCATAAAAGTCACCTCCTAAACTGTTGTTTTTAGAGGTGGTGGACCTTCCTGTGGTTTTACCCTGAAAATAGACCTCCTATTGCTCACCACACTCCTGACTACAGAAGAACTGAATAGAGTTTCAAGTTTCATTTATTTATAAAGCACATTTAAAACAACCTTGGTTGATCAAAGTGCTGTACAAAATTGCTTGGGTTTATCACCAAAATTAAAATAGACATTCCCAAGACGTTAAAAGTACAAATGGGTTTTTCAAAAGACTTTTAAACTCAGACACTGTGTACACTGTTCTGATAATGCTGCTGAGGACATTGATCTTTGGACGGTTAAACTGCTGTTATCATAAAGATGATGTAACACCCTAGCAATGACATACGGAAGTAACCTGGAGCCCTATTTTAACAATCTGAGCACATAGTCTGAAGCTCATGGCGCAGGTGCACTTAGGGTGTGTCCAAATCCACTTTTGCTTGTTAAATGACAAAAAGTGCCAGGCGCATGGTCCAAAAGGGTTGTACCTCGTCTCTTAATGAGTCATGGGTGTGCTTAGTGCGTAACGTGCAATAAACCAATCAGAGTCTCATCTCCCATTCCCTTTAAAGGCAGTTGCACTCACGCCGTGGCAGATTCACTATTTACATGGCAGAATTTGCGAGCAGAAAGACTGAACGCTTCTCCAAAAGTGGAATCCTTTTATTTTTAATATTTAAAAATGTGTGTGCTGCTGCTGTGTGTAAAATGTGTGTGTGCTGCTGCTTTGTGCGTGTGTAATAAGCAGAGTGTACGCGCATTGTGCACCTGCCTATAGTTGCTATGTCACGGATCTGTGAAGGATAGGACTCAAGAGCAGAATAAGTTTCACAAGTATACTAACCAAACAGTTATTTATTGACAAATTCAATTAAGCAAGGAAGAGTGGACAAATCTGATGTTAAGTAGGAATCAGGCCTTGGTAACGAGCAGACTGCAATGGGCAGTATCTGCTGAATCGAGCAGAGCTGGTCCTCAGTAAAACCAGAACAGAGAATAATCCAACTTGAACAGGAACACAGACGGGAGACTGGACATGAGACAGATGACCGCAGCTGCTGGTCCTCAGTAACACCAGAACAGAGAGTAATCCAACTCGAACAGGAAACACAGATGGGAGACTGAAGATGAGAGAGATGACTGGTGGGAGCAAATGACAAGACATGAACCCCAAACAGAACAAATACACTGAAGACTGTTCACAAAAAATGAAAGGGCTACTTCAGCGATTAGCATTAAGCTTTGTATCAGTAGAAACCCGGTAGTATATTCAAATTATCGTACTTTACCCCCTCATATCCCCCTGAGACGAGAGAATTATGCCTCAAATCCTCAATTGATGCAAATATCGTCATTTTGCGTCATTTGAGGATTTTTTGGCCAGAGACTTGAGACTACAACCAGTAGTAGGAGCTAGTTCCGCATGTTTTCAACCCGTCCATAGGGGTGGGATCTCGCTCACAGAATGTAAATGCGTACGGCCGCTCGGGTCGAGCATTCATAACCGGGCGGTGCAGAGCAAAGTGAGTGTTTCAACTTTTCAATGAATTCCTATGAAAGTTAATCTTCCATAGGCATGATCTGAAAACGCGCAGACTGGACACGTGTTGTGATTGACTGCCGCGCTTACCTCAGCTCTGCTCAGCTCTTCTCGTGATGAATGAAATCTGACTCCTGCTGCGTTTGTGTCGTGACTTTCGTTCGGCTCACTCACACTTTATTGAAAATACGCGTTCAGTTTTTAATTGTAGTGTCTGTTCTCTAACTGAACGAAATTATTTTATTACTATGAATATCAAAACGGCGGTGGGGCGGTGTCATGGTGGGCAAGTGATAACCGGTAGGCGTGGCTTGGGAGTGGCCTCATAGGGAAGCGAAGCAAGTGCATTCTGGGAGTTGTTGTCTTTCATCCACATGAGACAAAAATACATTTTCTGTCTTTTCTCGGTCTAGAAGGCACTAAATTCAAACATAATTTCACATTTCTACTACATAAATGACCCAGTTTAAATAAACATTCATCTTCCCAGTGCTGAAGTACCCCTTTAAACAGTAGAGCACAAATAACACAGTTGCACATCATGACACAAGCAACGAACCAGCCGAGAACATGAGGAAAGGAGCACAATATAAAGGGAAGGAACACATGAGAAACAGGTGAACACACTCAAGTTAACAAGGACTAGATATAAAAACTAAACGAGAGGGCATGGTAAAGGGAAACAAGGAGGCAGGACAAGAGGAGCTCATGGCCAACACAAACAAAGAGAGAGCCATGTGCTTAGACACAACACAAACATAGAAACATTAAAAAAAGACAACACAGACAAGGCTGCCAGGTCAACCCTGACAGCATATTACTAACGCGCCCTTTAAAGGGTTACTTCAGCGATTAGCATTAAGCTTTGTATCAGTAGAAACCCGGTAGTATATACAAATGATCGTACTTTCCACCCTTATATCCCCCTGAGAGACAATTATGCAATTTATTTCTGTAAAAAATCCTCCGACACAAATATCGACATGACATCATGACTTTGCGTAAACATACACGCCACTTTCTAAAGCCAAATGGCGTGTTACTGTACCCATTTTGAGCTATCCGCGTGTACACCGTGTGATTCCGCATGTATGTGTACGCTGAAACGAACCATCCTCTCAGCGTGTATGTCTATGCCGTGTGATTCTGCGTGTATGTGTACGCCGTGTGATTCCGCGTGTATGTCTACGCAGTGTGATTCCGCTTGAATGTAAATGGATTTATAAACATACTAAATTATGTTGTTTTGAAAATGTTAAAATGCAGAATGTTTCTTGTAATGGGTAGGTTTAGGGGCAGGGGCAGTGTGTGTGTGTGTGTGTGCGTGTGTGATGGGTAGGTTTAGGGGTAGGGGCAGTGTAGGGGGATATAATGAAACCGCGTTGATAAACACGCTAAAAAGCGATTATGCGTCTTGATAGCACGCCAAAATGGCATACAAATTGAGTTTCATGATCAGTCTGCAAATATCGTCATTTTGCGTCATCTGAGGATTTTTTGGGCAGAGGCTAGAGACTACAGCAAGTAGTAGGAGCTAGTTATCGCATATTACCAACCCGCCCATAGGGGTGGGATCTCGCTCACAGAATGTAAATGCATACGGCCGCTCGGCTCGAGCATTCATAACGGCGCAGTGCGGAGCAAAGTGAGTGTTTCAACTTTTCAATAAATTCCTATGAAAGTTTAGCTTCCATATGCATGATCTGAAAATGCACCAGACTGGACACACGCCGTGAATGACTGCCGCGCTTACCTCAGCTCTGCTCAGCTCTTCGCTCTCGTGATGAATGAAATCTGACTCCTGCTGCGTTTGTGCCGTGACGTTCGATCGGCTCACCCACACTTTATTGAAAAGACACGTTCAGTTTTTAATTGTAGTGTCTGTTCTCTAACTGAATTAAATTATTTTATTCAGTGCTCGAAGTGGGGCGGTACTCCCCAGTACACAGTACCTGCACTTCTACATTTTACTCTTAAGCGTACCTGCAACTTTTCTTGCGTACCGCTACTTCTCGCCTTTATAACGGACGCCCAAATGTTTAATTAAGTAGTGCGCAAATCACTGTAGGTGTATTCACCATCGCGCTCCAAAAGTGTTAAGCCTTGTTAATACTTTCGCCTGGCTCCGCAGCGTCCGCTGACTGCGCGCAAGCCTTGTCCGCTTGGCACAACGGCAAGCGAAATGGGTTCTCGCGCTCTCAACGCGCACAACCGCCCCCTCCACCTCATTAGTGCCTGCGTGGATTGCTCAAATGAGGAATCTACATATACATATCTATGACCCGGCCGCTATTTTGACCTCACACACGGGAAGTGATGGCAGTCTGGAGAGCTGAAGACATACGTCTGATATGAGGTGATATATTTGCATAAATACCGTTCGGTTTCTCTCAGACACCGATCGTTTCGTGTCTTAAGACATCAATATGTCGTCACGAGCCGCGGGGTTTAATTTGAAGTTGTCTGTCCATGTTTTTTTTTTTTACTCTAATAGAATTAGACCCCATTGACAAGCATTATATGAGTGACACACAGCAACGGTTGGAGTTAAAAATCTTCATTTGTGTTCTACTGAAGAAACGAAGACACCTACATCTTGGATGACTTAAGCAGAAAAGGGTAAGCAGAAAAACATCAAATTTTCGTTTTTGGGTGAACTAGGTTCAGGGACTGGGATGGCCATGGCAGAAACTAGGTTTTGTACCCAGTGACACATTTTTGTGTTGATTATGATGTTTGTTTTGGATCACTGTCCTGTTGGAAGATCCAACCACGGCCCATTATAAGATTTCTAGCTGGGACAGTCAGGTTTTAATTTTTTATCTGTTGGTATTACCAGCACCCACTCCACAAAGTGGGTGAGGCACGCCAGATCTAAAAAGTCCATTGTGTGGTCCAGTGAGTGATCTATTTGTTCCAAACAGAGCAAACAGACTGCAGGCAAATCCATAATTAGTCCTGAGTTATTTTTTTACAGTCTATGGTTTCGACACAAAAATAAATCCTTTCTTGGTTCTGTGTTCTGTTGAGTAGTAAAACATGCACAAATCCTTTTTAATAAACCAGGAGAACACTTGGGAGAAAATTAACAAGGCAACTACACTTTAAAATAAACAACGGAGAACACAGAACTGAGGAAACCAGGGGCTTATAAACACAGGGAGAAATCAAGGGATTCATTATAAACCAGGACAACAGATGAATGAACTGGAACTAAGGTAAAATAGAGACGATGAAAACCAAACTAAACAAGACATACACATGACTAACTATTTTACATAAATTTTGACATGACTTTATAAGCTTTCAAAAGCCTTCTGTTGTACAGAAGTTTTTCTCAATGAATTGTACACTTTTTCGATAATTCCAGGAAGAAAAATAAAACCACTGTATTATTTGTTAATTGCTCTGCCTGTATAGTCATGAGCTCATCAGTCAAGGGTATCGCACATCGCACTGCAGGGTTTGCCTGACGTCATAAAAACAGAGCAATAACATTTTATAAAAGAGAAAGAAGACTTAAAGGGATAGTTCATTAACTACTCATTTAAGAGAGATGTACAGTAAACACTTTATTGTAGTAGAGATGTCAGGAGAAAGTTTAGTGTGCATATCAGTGAACCATAATTCTATTTTAGTATAGTGTACTTTACAAGACATGCTTGAAGTTGCATTAAGAGAACAGTAGATGTGACTAAAAATAGTAACACAAAGCAAACCTTGTAGGTGGAAGGCATCAGTGGAAACATGGCAATCTGACCCTTTGTATAATGCATATACACCAATCAACCATAACATTATGATATTCCTAATATTGTGTTGGTCCCCTTTTTGCTGCCAAAACACCACTGACCCGTCAAGGCATGGACTCCAATAGACCCCTGAAGGTCTGCTGTGGTGTCTGGCACCTAAATGCTAGCAGCAGATCCTTTAAAGGGATAGTTCACCCAAAAATGAAAAATCTGTCATTTTTTACTCACCCTCAAGTTTTTCCAAACCTGTATGGGTTTCTTTGTTATGCTGAACACAAAAGAAGATATTTTGAAGAATGTTTGTAACCAAGCAGGTAGAGCAACCATTGACTACCATAGTAGGGGAAAATGGTAGTCAATGGTTGCTCTATCTGCTATGTTACTAACATTGTTCAAAATATCTTCTTTTATGTTCAGCAGAACAAAGAAACCCATACAGGTTTGGAACCACTTGAGGGTGAGTAAATGATGACAGATTTTAAATTTTTGGGAGAACTATCCCTTTAAGTCCTGTAAATTGCGAGGTGGGGCCTCCATGGATTGGACTTGTTTGTTCAGCACATCCCACAGATGCTCATTTGGATTGAGATCTGGGGAATTTGGTGGCCAAGTCAACACCTCAAACTCATTGTTGTGCTCCTCAAACCATTCCTGAACCCTTTTTGCTTTGTGGCAGGGCACATTATCCTGCTGAAAGAGCCACAGCCACCAGAGAATACCGTTTCCATGAAAGGGTGTAAATGGTCTGCAACAATGCTTAGGTAGGTGGTACGTGTCAAAGGAACATCCACATGGATGGCAGGACACAAGGTTTCCCAGCAGAACATTGCCCAAATCATCACACTGCCTCCGCCGGCTTGCCTTCTTCACATAGTGCATGCATCCTGGTGCCATGTGTTCCCCAGATAAGTGATGCACATGCACCCGGCCATCCACGTGATGTAAAAGAAAACATGTTTCATCAAACCAGACTACCTACTTCCATTGCTCCGTGGTCCAGTTCTGATGTTCACATGCCCACTGTTGCCACTTTCGGCGGTGGACAGGGGTCAGCATGGGCACCCTGACTGGTCTGCGGCTATGCAGCCCCATAAGCAACAAACTGTGATGCACTGTGTATTCTGACACCTTTCTATCAGAACCAGCATTAACTTCTTGAGCAATTTGAGCTACAGTAGCTCGTCTGTTTTGATCGGACCACACGGGCCAGCCTTCGCTCCCCACGTGCATCAATGAGCCTCGGCCGCCCATGACCCTGTCGCCGCTTCACCACTGTTCCTTTCTTGGAGCACTTTTGATAGATACTGACCACTGCAGACCAGGAACACCCCACAAGAGCTGCAGTTTTGGAGATGCTCTGACCCAGTCGTCTAGCCATCACAATTTGACCCTTGTCAAACTCGCTCAAATCCTTACGCTTGCCCATTTTTCCTGCTTCTAACACATCAACTTTGAGGGCAAAATCTTCACTTGCTGCCTAATATATCCCACCCACTAAAAGGTGTCGTGATGAAGAGATAATCAGTGTTATTCACTTCACAATGTTATGCCTGATCTGTCTTTATGTATTAAGCAATTTCTTATTCTTTTTATCATCACGTTTTTAATATATCTCCAACTTCAAGACCACAATTTGTGTGTGTTTGTATAGTTTTGATTCCAGGTTCAAATAAACATGTTTATATTTTTACTTCACCAAATACTTTTTACTCATTTAAAAAACCTCTTGATAAATCCCCTTTGGTTAAACTTTAGGCGTTAATAAAGACTGTAGCCACTCACAATTTAATAACAGCACATAATGTAATAAGTATTACATTAGTATTATAATAAAATTTTCATAATGTAATAATTTTCTCAAAATGTAATAAAATATTGAGATCATAATACAATAAAGAAATTTGCATTATGAGAAAATTATCACATTATAAACTCACCAAAAAATATTCGTACTCCCTTACAGTACATTTTTAAAAATCAAAAGCTGTGAAATGCAACATTTAAATGTTCATGCAATTATTATAATTACTGTTTATTAAACATAAAGCATTTGTATTATTCATTTACAGTACATTTTAATAATCTAAATCCAGATAAATAAATACAAATAGTACAGTTTGTACAGGATAAAAAGAATCTGTGTCAATTGAAAGTCCCAATAAACTTGCTGGAATTGCTAAAATATAAGACGATGTAGGAAATACTGGAGAGCGAAGGTCCGTGTGGTCCGATCAAACAGATGAGCTCAAATTGCTCAAGAAGTTAATGCTGGTTCTGATAGAAAGGTGTCCGAATACACAGCCCATGCTGACCCCTGTCCACCGCCGAAAGCACCAACAGCCCCTTTAATCGTGAAAGTGCCCTTTTCGATTGTATCGCAGTGCCCCCGGAATGTCATTTCAACAGAGGGTGCCTGAACATGAGACAGGTTAGAATAGATTTAATGGTTTACATTCATTTTAAGTCACCTGTGTTTGACAGAGATGTGCAGTCATTCATTGTATTTAATTCAGTGTGGTTTTCATATTGTGAAAGAGTCTATAAACTTTGACTGACTGACACAATTCATGTTTATCAGCTGCTTACATACACTTCATTGAGCCTTTTTTGGGACACAATCCGAGAACTTTAACTTTCCAGCTCATGAGCGTCACCTACTGGTTAGAGCAGAATGAACTGGAAAATCACAGAACAAAGCATGTGACCTACATAGGGCGGGACATGATTTTGTGAGTAGGGAATTGACTGGATGGTTGTGCTCATCCCAGGAACTGAACACAAGGCTGATCTTTGGACAGTTATTTGCGGTTATCTTACTGAGAGCAATAACACACATGGCAATTACATTTGTCAAATCAGTTGTTGTTTTTGTTGCTTTTTCACATACATAATTAAAGTCAAAATGGAATAAAAATGCATGTTTGTTTAATAGAAAATTGCAATGTTTATCATAAATTATTTATCGTGCACCTCATGTTCATGTTCCCTCATAATCTTGAATCAGAATAACTTCCCTCTTGCAGCTCATCTCTTCTCTGATGACGAGGGCGGGGCAACCTGTCACTCACAAGAGATCCACCCAGAGTCCTGCATGGGTCCGATTTTGTAAACCCGCAGTGCTTAAAACCGCATCCGACCCGTTTTCCGACAACAGCACTAATTAAAATCAGCACCCGACCCGACCCGCTTAAAATAGAACCGGAATTAAATCAGTTTAACATATCACATTATAGACAAACTTACAAAAATGTTTATTGCCAGCATACAGAAATTATTACACAACCATTAACACAAGGACAACTTCAGCCAAAGCTGTCAAACATGGTTATGTGTCCTTATCATCGAGGCACATTCAGTTCTGTCACCTTTTGAAAAATATTGTTCGATTTAACTGCTTTTGCTTGGTTTGTTACCACAGTTATCTGCGTGCTTCCTCAGCGATGAAGTTCCACATTTGCGGCTATCTTTTCTTCAACTCAGCAGGATCCCTCTCGACGACTGCAGTGCAGGCAGATCGCGCGCGGTTGTGATCAGTGTTGCCAACTCTCACGAGACAAATAAGCAACCACAGCTTCAAAAACAAGTCCAATATTATTATATGATTTATTATCATCAATATTATTTATAATAAATTCTTTTTTTTAATCAATAAATGAGCCTGCAACATATTAAACTGAAACCTCTCGGAGTTTGAAAAGCAAAAACAGTGATTTTACAAAAATCATCAAATTGCAATAAAGGACACTGAGTTAGTGCACACATATTAGGGGTAGTGGACACAATGCAAACCTTGAAAAAGATAAGCCCTACATTTCAATGTGCATATACTATCTGGCCTAAATAGTATTGAAAATGACTGTCACATTCTATTTAGGATGGATAGTATGCACATTGGGACCCAGGCAAGCACTAAGGGAGCGCTGCAATATAGCCACATATTTATAATAAAATAAATTCGAACCATACCTACTGTTATTGTTAGTATACATGTTTTTTTATAATAGCCTGTAATTTTAAATACATTACAAAATTGTTTTAATTAAATTAGGTGCCTCTCCTCCGTTTCCTCTCCATCTCTGTACATCTCTGCTGGTGGCATTGTTCGTAAAAATGTATTCGTCTATTTAAGTCTACTAACTATCATTATGTGCATTTATAATGTCACATACCTGCACGTGGAACGCGATTTTTCTTCAGTGAGGGGGAGAAGGAGGCGGTATGTATGAGGACGAATTACTACAGCACTTGTATCGTTGCACTAAATGGCTATTAGCTGTGAGAAGACAGTGTCAGTCAATGTATTGGACAAAACAGCGACCATAAATGTAAAGAAACGAAGTTGCTTATTATATTTTTCTAACAAGCAAACACATTTTTTAATATAAGTCCAAAAAACCGCAACCTGCGACTCATGACTTTTTAACGCTACTTGCGGGAAAAAAAGCCCAAATTCGCGTGTTATACGCGGACTTGGCAACGCGCAGCCACAAATAAACTGATATGGATTTGAAATTATTTTATCAACTTGAAATACAGGCAAGGCATATTTTTGTAGAGGTGTTCTTAAAAATATGCATATATTTTTATATATATTCGTTTTGCACATGTTTCTCCCTTGTCCGAGACCGACCCGCATCCGACATAGGATGTTTTTCACTCGTTCCAGCAATATTCGCGGGTCACCCATGCAGGACTCTGGATCCACCAATAGCAAACCACAGTCATCCAATCAATTCCCCACGGATGAAACCAAGCCCCGCCCTACATTTGTTCTTGTTCCAGAAGCATTTCAAATGGATGTCATAAGAAAAGATTATCTATTTTATGCAGCATTAAAATCAAACATTTCTTAGGGCCCAAAATCATGAGACACCAGTGACAGTGGGCTGTGCGCCATGAAAAGAGCAGATTTGAATGTTCAGTAACTACATTTGAGTTCCATGAAGAAACTCTATCCTATATGAGCTTACGGAGAGGCATGTAAACACCATTGTGAATGTGCGATTAACTTACCAAATATGGTTCTTCGCACGATAATGCAGGTTTTTTGGGAGATAAAAAAAAAAATTAGTATTCACCTAAATTATTAGATTTTATCAATAAATAATATAACTAAGCATATTCTTCACATTCTTTCAACTTGAATTCAAAATAACTCCAATAAATGCAATAATCAGCTCAAAATATCTCACATTAAGTCAATTTGGGTGTCTCTACCGACCATTTGTGGGAAAAAGAAATAACATTTCAAGAAAAATATGTATTTTTTCTCCTAAATATAGAATTCCCTATAATAAAAATTCTATTAAGTTTATGTTTTAATTAATTTTATTTGTGTCTTATATTATGTATATATCCATTATTTGGAAAATGACGCCTTTTTGGCGAGGAACCATATATGGTACCTTGATTTTCAACATAAAAATATATTTTATAAGTCACAAAAGTCTTGGAATAACCTACAATAACTCTCCAGGGTTGACATTTTGAATTTCCAAGTATTTTAACCTGTTAACTGTCACCGTCCCACAGGTGGGACGCCTGGTGCTCTTTTTTTGATCGCCTTTTTTCATCATATATTTAAGTAATTATCACAAATTAGGTATCATTTGAAAGCTTACAAACTCAAAATTCATCCTGTGAAAACCGTTTTGAAATCGGACATTGTGTTGCCATGGAAACTTTACTCTAAATTATTCTAGTGGGCTCCTCCCCTAGTGGGCGCTGTCATGTTTCATATTACAACAATTATTTTAACTACTTTATATTCAAAATCTTTTCCAATCTTGACAAAACGCATATTGTCGGAAAGGTCTGAGTCTCAAGGGTCCATATTTGGTGACTGTTTTGTAATGGAAGTAATATTTGGACAGAAATTTACAGGAAAATGCATCAAAACAACAATAAATGGAATTTGAATGACACCCGGTGGCTATTTTTGGTACAGCACCCTAAACAAAATCTCATGGGGACTTCAATTGTGATATCAACTTCAAATTTGGAACACAAATTGGTTAGACATATGGCTTTGATTTTATAGTAATTTTAGAGTAAATTCTTTTTTGTAAAATATATATTTTATATGAAATAAATATTTAGTACAGTATTTTTCATTTACAGTAAATTTAAACTTCCATAACTATTTCATACTTTCATATTTTGAATTGCTTTCACTTCAGCAATAATCTGCAGAATGTCGTCTTTAAAACGAGACCAAACTTTGGTCTATATTCCAAAGCATTCTTGAATTACAGCCCTTTAAGTTTGGATAGTGCATTTTCATGTGTATTCTCAAAAAGGGGGGTGACAGTTAAAGGGTTTTAATGAGTGCCCTATAAAGGGTTAAAAATATAAAATATAAGCTTTCTGGACTTAAATACTTGTGTACATGTGATTTTTTTTTCATTTGTAATAAATGTGGAAAGATTTCAAACAAACTTCTTTCGCATTGTCATTACTCCAATCAAGTTGTAGAAACATCTCAAGGATGATCAGTGGAGACAAAATTGAGCTCAGGTGCATCCTGAGTGTCAAGGGAAAGGCTGTGAATACTTAAGTACATGCGCATTTTCTTTTTTTCATTTTTAATACATTTGCAAAGATTTCAAACTAGCTTCTTTCACGTTGTCATAATGGGGTATTGTTTGTAGAATTTTGAGGAAAATAATGCATTTAATCCATTTTTGAATAAGGCTGTAACATAAAATGTGGAAAAAGTTGAGGGCTGTGATGATGTATGCTATGTAACTTAATTTGTTCAGCACATTGGACAGCTTAATGGTTTAAATGTGCCATTTATAAACATTTTACTCATCACATCCCTCTAAACTCAAATATCAATATTTTTCTTCAGTTCATTAGCCATTTCAAATTTCCTGAATATTCTGAATGTGCCAATTCCACAAACATATACAGGGCTAACATCAAAACAGTCAACAGCTGTTTTATTTGTCTTTCATAGCATACAATATTCTACTTTTTTAAAGAAAAAACACGTTTCTATGCACATTGAATTAAGGCCTCATCACATTACTTCTGAACTCCTAAAAGTTATTTTACAAAGCTTCCAAACAGCAGGAAAAAGTGTCAACCTATTTCTTTTAATACACAAACTGTACATCCAGCTCATACACCACATGAGCTCTAGCAGTTGTCTAGCTTCTCTTTTCAGAAATGCAAAAAAAGTCAACAGAATATAAAAGGATACCGAGATCCCCCAATATTTCCTCAGCGTGGCATGTTTGCAATTTAACATTTTGCAGGAAAATGCATGTTTGCTGCCACATCAATAACAGGGTTGACAATACATAAATAAAACAAAATAGCCACACACTTATTATACAGGGTTAAATTAAGTAAAATGGGATTTTGAATGTGCTAATAAGCCATAGAAAACAGGAGAAGAGCATTATCAGCATTAAAGTGTCTATTTTTGGAACAGTAATTGACTTCATATTCTTCAACACAAATTTTCCACATTATGTTTCGTAGAGAATATCAAAGCTGCATCATTGGGACTCGGCGTGGGATCAGGAAAGTATGAGAGCTCGGTTTGGGGCGTGAGATTTTAAAGAGCGAAGGTACCGTCTCGCTTTCTCCGTCATGAACAGCTGGTCTTTTGTCCGTCCACAGACAACGGTTTCCCAGGCTGGAGACATCTATCAGAAGAACAACAAAATGTTAGCTGTGGCTTCATTTATCATCACGGTTAGAGTTGGTTTAATGGTTTAACGCCTAATCTTTAATAATGCAATAAAACAATTTTTAACGTAAAAATTATGCTCCTTTAAAGGTTCATAATGTTGTTTTGGTGTCTCCTACAACAGGTTTAAATTAGTGATATCGGCCTATATATCAAGCCGATATTTGCGTTTTTTACGTGTATCGGCAAAGACTGCTGTGTTCGCCGATAGTTTTTTCCCGGCATTATTTACAGACAGGCGTCCACAAACAGCTCTGTGCTGCTGGAGACGCTGCAGTTCATGCACTACCCCTCCCCCCACTAGCAGTGCTGGAATCTGCTCTTCAAGACAATGATAAGTTTTAAACTTTCAACGCATCTTTTAACTGATTGACTTACCGTAAAACTTCAAATAATAGCCGAGTCCCAAATAGACGCCTGTCTCTTTTAAACGCCTGGTGTGACGACTGGTTTGGGTAAATAAAGGCCGGTCTCAAATAGAGGCCTGGTCCAGGGTATATACAGAACTTCTTAAGTTGAATTTAATACCTTTTACTACCTTTTTTAATACCTTCAAAAAAAAAATTAATACCAGCGCAACTTCAAGCTGCAACTGTAGTGGCGTAAATGAAATATCTTTCCAAATGGAATAACATATTGCATATAACGTAACATCAACTGCCCACAGAGATAAGAATAGAATTAAAGACAGAAGAGGAAGGAGACATCTTCTTCATAGATCATTAGTCAGTAAGTCTGATGTGTGAGGTCTAAAAAAGAGGTGGCCGAGAAGTAAGCACAGGTGTTATTAAAATAAATTAAGCTGATACATTTAAGTAAAGCAGAGGGATTAATCAAGATGTCACAACAGGCCTTTGTACATAGTTTTTAATCAATGTCAAAAAGTAACAATTGCATAATGTTGGACATTTGAATGAACAGCTACGCATCAAAATTTGAACCAAATTTCCAAGTGGTTCAATTTGGGCCTTGCAAAATAAAAAGAGGAAGCAACAGATAATAATAAAGTGCAACTTTACACTGTAATTATGCAAGTTTGTAACAGAATTCACTGCCTGTAACATTGGGCCTATGTTGACCACTCATTGGCATGTCTACTCATTTGGCCCTTAGTAAAATAAAGTGCAAAATATCTCGTTAACTATGTGCCATACACCAATCAGTTATCTGCAAACACACTTCCCTATACAACCTCCACTTTAGGCTACAACGTAAATCCCCCTTTGAAATGCTGGATATAGCCAGGCTCTCTGAATGCCAGATACGGGTGATATAGATCTCTAACAATATACGTTTTAAATGATCAAAGATACACATAGGAGATGTTAAATTCCTTGTGCTAGATAGGGTACTTCCAGCAGTAGGCTAACAATTGACAAATGATGATCAAACTAACTTACACTGTGCGATTTTCGTTCGATTTCGACTTGTGCGACTCTTTTTTTGGGTCGGGACGATTTTCAGCTTTATCTTGCGTCGTTTGTCGTGAGGTGTTCGTGCAGTGTACAGAGGGAAACGAGAGGCGACAAACCTCTCCCGATCGGCAATCGGATGAATTTCTGGCATGTCAGATAAAGGTTATCGCACAGCTGAAGCAGAGCTACAAACTGTTGCCCTATTTCTCATCACTGCGCCTGCACGAAAGCAGAAGTTGAACCATTTCATCTTTAATGCAATCTTTAAGTTCTGTAGGCAGTTATCAAATAGAAGCAAAACTGTTGCATGCCTCCAGTTCATGTTGTAAAATGAATAATCTAAGACTTTCAAACCACCGTGTTTGCCTATCCAGTGCCTCTTTTATTCATTTAGCTACTTGATCATTAATTTACTTGTTTTACTTTCACAAATTATTTTATGTACTTTTATTTACTATTATTTAATATTTACTTAATTTTATTATCATGGGAAATGTGAACCGTTGTCTATCATTTGACACAATTTCACGGTGCAATATTGATTTTTTTTCTTTTTCATTTTAAATCATGAAGGCAAGTCAGTGGATATCACACAAAAACGCAATGTGCGCGAGAGTCGGTTAAGTGTCAAACATAGTCAATTATTCACTACGGAAAGTGAAAGTAAAATCTGACAAGCTTTCGGCGCATATTCTCACAGAGACAAGAGATATCTCTTTATTTATATAAATCTGCTTTAGCATATGCTGATAACGTATAGCCTATAACTGTCTGAATTTATATTCATAATATTTCTCTTGTGGCCCATATTGCAACATTAACAAATTAGAAGAGAAGTATAGGCCCATTTCGTATTAAACAAGTTGTTTTTTAAATAAAGCTGCTCTAACTTTCTGATAATAATACTGATATTATTGTAGTGTTCTGACATATTATAGACTCTGATAATCATTTCAATTATAGGCCTACAATTTCTTGTTTAATTGGGCAAAATGTATTTAAATAATGAGGAGTAAGCTAATCTATGTATTCTTTTATTATGCAGCGTGTCGGTTATGCATTGATGCATTATGAAATTATCACGGGGGCAAATTAAATGTAATATCAAATTAATAATAAAAGTAGGCCTACCCTAATAATAATTTATATACATAAATTGTAAATGCTAAATCCTCTTAATATCGATAGCTGATGCATTTGATAGGCTATCTCCCTATTATAGTTTTTTTCGCGCAAATTTCGTTCGTACAGTGAGCAGATAAGTCGCGCTCTGCAATTCCTGGGCAATTCCTGGGTCTGTATATCACATAATTGGGGTCGCTTCAACCCGCGGACTTGGCAACACAGTGCAATTGAGTTCTGTTGACATTTGACAACTAACGTTATGCGTCGCTCCATTGCTCTGATTGGTTGTAGGTCTATCCAATTGAGGTCTTTCCTGGTTCGGTTGAAACACGCCCCATAATCACAGCCCAACGGAGCAGTATCAGACTCATATTCTGACTAGAATGGAGCATGACGACGTCAGGCTAGGGCATAGCGTCTGCTGTCTGACGTCTGTCACGCACCTGTTGATGATGCTGCTAACGTTAGGCTACTGCTGGCAGTGGTCTGAATCGGGAGAGCAATCGAGGTTGAGGGCAAAGCAGTGGAGGTTGAGGTCGTTGATGCAGCCGTAGCGCAGAACATTGATATGGGATACTCGCGTACATGTTTTGCAGCAAGCCAGCCGGGTAGCCAGTTTGTTTCAATGCGCGAGAACGAACACCACCTCACATGATATCGCGCAGGTCCTACTCTCAACATATAAATAAATCCACGCAAATTTTAGAAAAAAAAGGCCTGCACTTAACAAATTGAAAATGTGTATTAAAAAAATTGGGCTCGAAAATGTAATACCTCGTCAGATGACGTTTATTACTTTTGAATATTTTTAATGCCCTTAATTTTGGCTAATTTAATTTACTACCTTTTACTAACTTTTACAACCCTGCGGACACCCTGTGGTCTGTTTTTTAGTATCGGGCTGTATTTGATCTTCTCAAACCCGTCAGATCGTCTGTTCTATGTTTTGATTAGATTTCACGTGACAGACGGAACAGTTCATGAACGACTCATCACTATGGCAACATAACAAAGAGGTTAACGAACTTTCAGTCTTTAGTTTTTCTTAATTCTCTCAATACCACCATGGAGAAAAGTATAATTTGACATTTAAGCTGACAGTTGTCAAATTTCAAGCGTGGGTAAAGCTGGATACGGAGCGGCTGAAAAATTCCTTTAATGCTTGCACGCAGACGTGCGCGTGTGTTTGTGTGTGCGAGGGAGAAGGAGGAGATATATTTCATTAACTTCGGGATGTTATCCTTAGGTATGTGGCCTGACAGTAGCTTCTGATGGAAGCGAGGATCACCTTATCCATTGTTTCAAAGAGGGAGAGCCGTACGCATCTGGGCGGGATCTGTTAGTGCGAGCAAGGCAGGCAGAGTTAGCGGAGGTTGGAGAGGGAGAAGTGGAGGAGAATCACGGGGATGATGATAGTGATGAATAGAGTAATTTTCGATCACATGATTGCAGTTGTTTTACAGGGTAGCCTTCATTCTTTCTTGTTGATGTGTTTCGGGCAACAAGTTCATACGCTCAATGGATTTTAGCGGTAACTTATATTGTTCTGCCCATTGCGGTCACATCGTTTCGTTTTTTGTGCTGCCAATAATCTAAGACATTTCTTACATTAAATGATTTGTTAAACACATTCGAATTAATTATAAATAAAACGTAATATAATGTGGTAACCTCCTACCGTCATGCTTGAACATCTCAACACTAAATTAAAGGCCTGTCTCTTATAGACGCCTGTTTCAAATACAAGCCGGTGCAGTTCGGTGATTTGGGTAAAGAGAAGCCCGGGCTATTATTTGAAGTTTTACGGTAGTTGAAATATTGCCATACACTTTGAAAGTGGAAACACGTTGCTCTATGTGCTTGCAACTATAGCTAAACAAGTGTGTGTGCGTCCAAATGGAAAACGCAAATGCTGAATGCCTTGTCTATAAAACTGCTTGCCATTGTATTTATGGAACTGTAAATAGCTAAGTTGTAGGCTATCCGTATGCATACAGTAGCTGTTACGAACACTGGTCATAGGATTAAGTAATGTCGACGTTGTTCCGCGGTATTTGTGGGAGTTTTATTCAGAGTTTTATTCTGGCTGCGGTTTGGACGCGTGTGGTGTGTGTCTCTCCAGTGTTTCCCACATCCACTAATTTGCGGCGGTGAGCCACAGAATCAACACCGGCCACCACATATTGCGTTTTTTGGCAATAGCCAAAGCAAATTTTTATTCCGCTAAAGCCTTATTTGATCGGTGAGTGATGTAGAGACTGACTGCTGCGCTTGTGACAGGTCGTATGTTACTGAAAGAACGAGCAGAGAGAGAGCCCTTCCTCCAGGCGCGTGCGCCGTCTTCAAACGGTCTTGCTCTCCCTCCCTCGTGCATATTAAACAAGATCAATTGAGAATTGACACGATGATAAAAGGTCGGAAGACCGAAGTTTCATGTGGAGCATTGGGAGATTTTTTCCTTTAATTACCGCTGGTGTTGCTCTTCAAGAGATTAAGTTAAGTGCACCTAAGCATTAAATGACTAGGTTGCAAATAGTTGGTTACTTTTCAAATTAAGTATAGTACAGTCAGTGTACACTTTATTATGCTGCTTGCTTGTTGCTACTGTGTGCAATAGTGTAATTATTTTATTTAGGCTTAAATATTTATTTTCAGAATTTATTTATTTTCACCACTGAACTCTTTTTTTTTTTTACTTGTTCTACCTCACTTGTTTTTACTATTTACTAAATAGTTTATTTTTTAGTACAATAAATGTAAATTTTTTTAATTGAGACTTGTAACATTATCATCATCATGATCATTGTGTCATTATGATGTAAATTGAGGGAGCAAAAGCAGTATCGGGTCAAGAAAATCGGCAGCCCGTATCAGTCGTTGGGTAAGGCTGATGAAAAAAATAAATAAATCAGTATCGGTAAGTTTACATGCATCAAAGTAAAAAAAAAAAAAAAAAAGGAAGGAAAAACTCATACAATCCATTGCAGAGAAAATCAGCTCTTTTCTCAGTGTCTGAAACTAAACCCTGCTTTTCTGAGAGCCTGCTCTGATTGGTCAGATGGCCCAGTTTGTTGTGATTGGTCGACAGTGTCATGAAATGAAACAACCATTAACATATCTGAACTTCAGCTCCGAATCTTCCTTGGCTCTTGATACACAGGGATGCGAACTAGTGTTGGACGATATTGGTTAATTTGCTTATTTACTCATTTAATTATTTGTTTTTTTATTATCATGGAAAATTAAAATAATTTTCTATCATTTTGCGAGTTGGTGATGAAGAAAAATGTCACATTGCATAAAAAAAATTTCACCCAAAAAGCGAGCCCGCGGATATCACACATGCAATTTGAAAACTTTGCACGAGAGTTAAGCCTAAAGTATACTTCAGCCGTCCACGTTCATGCACCGGCCGCGTGGCGTAATTTGCATCATCAGGAGGGTTCGCAGGCGTCCCGGTGCATGTACAACAGCGCATGCGCCAGAAAGTCAGAAGAGTCACAACAATTGCACTCAGCCATCGATGCTCATCCGTGGTTGACTCTACTTTAATAGCGGTGCGGACACAACTCCGTGTGAGACACTTCCGGATGCGGAAATTGAAGTATACCCGGGGCTTTATGCTGGTGAAAGAGTCTTAAACCACAGTCATACGGGCGTCTTTACATGCACACCAGGTAGGTAAAACCACTGCTTAATCATGTGTCTCTGGCTCAGAGTATTCCATTTATTACGTCTGTTGTGATGTTAAATAAAGCAGATGAGATTTCCTGTCTGCGGGAACTTGCGGACTAATTCTCTCATGCCGTTACAGATGCACAATTTTGACTGTACTTCTGCATGAGATGAGAACACGTTTTTATAATTTCTTGGGTCAAGAAAGACTAATATTTTTTTCCTACCAATAGCTACCAGTGTTGAGTGATTTAACAAAAGCTTAACACTATAGTTTAACAAACATGCCTCACAAGGCAAAGCTAAATAGAGATAAGAGATGAAAAACGTTAAAATGGGCTAACAAGTCTCCTCTCTCAAAGTGCGATGTGCTCTGATTGTCCAGTGCATTGTGACTGGCCCGAATACTTAATGTGTCTGACAGAAATGTCACGCTTCTTATCCTATTTGGAACATCAGCTCCCAAAGCATAGCAAAGACATATGATAATGTCGGTTCCAACTGATCGATCAACGTTGATAGCGCGACTGGACCAGAAAGTATCAGATTGGTACGTTTGCATTTACTATCGTAGAAACGACAAAGATGTAGAAACAGCCTGTGCTCTCCCAGGTGCTCGAAACAGTCCTCTGAAAAACACAGCATCTCCACGACATGGCGGTGCGGGCGGCAACAATACTACAGCGAGAATGAGCTTCTTGTCTGCAAGCGTTCATTTTTCACAAAAGAGAGTAACTAACTCATTTCCATTTCAGTAATTGCGTTACTTGATGAAAAATTATATTTAGTTACATGCTCGTTACTGCTAAAAGTAGTGAAATTACAGTAACGTGTTACTTTGTAGCGCGTTACTCCCAACACTGATAGCTACCATGAAAAGCTCGCTCTGTCAGGATACGCTAAGGCTATATGACGGGAAAGCTTCTTTACTATGCAAATGCACACAAAGAACGCAGGTTAATGTGTTAACATGCCGGGAGAAATAAGGGAAAGGTGCTATGTGTACATAATGTGCTATGGAAACAATAAAATGCTGATGAACATCTATGTCGTTTTCGCCTTGGCTTAAACAACAACTGTATAAGAATGATGCGTCTTTTATAACAAGCACTTGCAATTAAATTTTGATATGGGATGTAGTTTTGTAGAATAATAACTTGTGTACTGTAAACATGGCATGGCTCTGTCTGATCTAACATCACTCACAGGTAGTGGAGGAATCACTTGGGGTGTTTGAGACGCAGGTTTAGAGGACAGCCCACTCTCGTTCGGTCCAAGAATAAAGCCTTGATCCAAGACGTTCTCTTCCTTCACAGCACAGGAGGACACGAGAGGGAGCGATCGTGCAGTTTGAGCCTGGAAATTCAACACAAAACCTTTATAATCTATTCAATAACACTGGGCAAAGCAACACCATCCGTCCGGTTTCTGTACCTTCTGATTGGTTTTGACTGCGTGTTTGATCTGTTGCATTCGTGCAGTAACGGTCTCACTGCAGTCAATGACATCAAGAGCCAGAGATTTACGCACTTTCTTCATGGGAGGCCGATACTGTTAAAGGAGACAAAGACAATGCAATATAACAGCAAAATGGCAAATAAACAAGTAATATTTTTATTTCTTTGGTTGGTTTTATGTGATCCTTCAAGGGGTTATTCCAGAAGGCAAGGTTAATTTACCATCACATATACCTTGAACTCTTGGTCGATTTACCCAAACCTTGTTAACTCAAGGTATGCTGGTTCCAAAAGGTAAGTTTAGACAACCCAGAGTATGTTCCCGGTTAACACACAAGACATTCTCAACAGAGCAACGAATCGATGATTCACCATGGAAAAAGACGCTAAGAAAAAGCACGCCAATGTACTTTTTCTTTTGTTTAGTGTCGATTTACATAACCTACTTGGTACGTAGTTGGTGGTTGTGCAATATTTTTTCAATCAGTTTATCGAGTAATCTTTATTCACTGAGAATAAGGATTATATTGTTTGTGTGATGCTAATTAATTGAATACAGATGTGGTAGGTGACAATATGAATTGAATTAACATTTAACATTGACTTGCTATAATATTGCTTTAGAATTAATATACAATAATGTATATTATATAGCTGTAACCTATTTAGTTACATAAAATGCAACTAAATTAATTATATAACATAATTTGAATATAATCTGAATATCCAAGCAAACTAACCCTGAAACATGAGCTGCTCCGGGGCAGGTTATGTTCAGAGAGTGAGTTGCTATGGCTACTTGCATACCCTCAAAGTTACCTCTGTTTTTGTAACCAAAAGTTGAGGTTATCCGCTTACCTACCCTTCAACATACCCAGGTATGTCACATAACCTGATTTCTGGAATACCCCCCAGGCTTTTGATAAAGGTTTATATGTTCATCTCTCAAACACTGCATCAAATACGATACTCCCCGTATTTTAAAATATTTTGTTTGAAACAGGTCCATATAATAATAATAATAAAAAATAAAATAAAAATTATATATATAATAAAATGTATATAATATAAAAAAATCTTTTTTTCTGACTATTACTTCATGTCAGGCCTTGCAGGGTTAAAAGGAAAACTAAAAACTACATCTCATATTAGTAAAATACTGCACAACCTAATTGGTATGTGAAGAAAATATGTGAGAACTCAAAATAATTTATTTGTTAATTTGAGCATTTACCTTCTGCATTTTACTTGAAATAAATAATTTAAAATGATATAAAATACTTGAAAGCTACAGGTTAATTTATTTTTGTTTAAATTTAAATAATGCCGTGTGATCAACACCATATTCGTTTTTGCTGGGGTTACAAAAAACGTTTTGACAACTGAATTGTAGGTGTTATGGAAAAACCCTAGATCCTCACCGCAAGTTAAAGGGATAGTTCCCCCTAAAATCAGGGCTCTGAACCGGTTCAAGGAACGAAAACGAAAACCGGAAACGAACGAAATTTTAAGAGGAACAAAAACGAAAACAAAATCAATTTGAATCGTTCTGAACAGAAACGTTAATTTGAAATGACCATTAACCGGTTAATAACGTTATTTTATCGTTCTTTTAATATTTTAATTTGGCAGTGACCAATAATGAATAGGGTAGTACGGCATGTGACGTTGACTTATCAAGCGTGAGTGAAATGCCCGCACACCATCATCTATGAATCTACCGGGAAGCAAGTCAGTGTAGAGCGCGCATTTTCATGCCTCAAGTACATTTCTTTCCCCGCTGAGGTCTACAATGAATGCGCAGGTATTGGAGGACATTCTTTTCGAACGTTTAAATAAGCAGTACGGACTTTAAGCTCAAATAGACTGATTTAGGCTAGTTTATGGATTCCGTTTAAGCCTATCCAAGTAGGTTACTAGCATCTATCAAACATTTTTCCTATAACGTTAGTCTTTCAGATTGCCAATACAGGACAGGTCAATGTTTTCTATATAGACGGTTGATTCTTTGTATTAAATGGTATGTTATATTGCATTAAATGATCAAGCTTTATTAGCTGACTGAATTTGATTATGTGATGCAAGGACGTATTGCGCAGTGTTTGCTTTGAAATTAGCAGTTGAAGGTGCATTAAAAGAGCAATGGTTATCCAGTTTATTTATTCTTTATTCATGCAATTTTTAAAACAAGTCGTGTTGAAAAAAAGTTATGTACAAAGATTATCACTCTTCTGAAAAGAATTAGGCATAAGAGGCCACTTTCGATTGTCTAACGCTCCATTAAAACAGGTCAATATTTGTCCCGCTGTTTATGCTTTGTAATTAATGCATGTATTTCTGTTGTGGTTTTAAAAATGTTATGAAATAAATATTCAAGTTTAATTACCATGCGTTATATTATTATTGAGTGAAAAATAATTCTTTATACATATTTGTTTAAAGTATAGGCTAAATTAAAATAACGTTATTAACCGGTATTTTTTCAAATCAAACCGTTTTCGGAACAGTAGGTAATGTTTATTGAGGAACGCAAAAACGGAAACGCTATAATATCGATTCTGCTCGGAGTGAACCGATTGATATTTTTTTTCCGTTTTTAAGCCCTGCCTAAAATAAAAATGTAGTCATCTTTTACTCAGCCTGGTGTTGTTCTAATGCCATATTCCCTTTTTTTATTTTTCAGACCACAAAAGGAGATAAAAATAAATAAAAGGGTCCACTCCCACTTGTCCATTTAATGGCAGTGAATGGCAACCAGCATCAAACTTTTTAAAATGGATGCAAAAGTACTACAGGCTGATCCCATGTGACGTTCGGTATATTCCAAGTGTTCTGGGGGTATATGATAGGGTCTGGTGAAAAACAAACCAAGATTTAATGAATTATTTAATGAAAATCCTGCCATTGGCAGCAGTTCACTGTGAGAAATCGAGATGAGCAAAAACACAACATGAAATAATTATTCTCTGAAGTGCATATATCTGTTGTGTTCGTCACATCAAGTTATTGCGTTCACATCGGTTGACGGCTGATACTTTTGCCTCTTTAAAGCCTAATGCTGGTTTCTATTCACTGCTATTATATTGATGAGCGTGAGCGGGACTTTTATTTGTTTTTAGAAATTCTCCTTTTGTGGTCCAAAAAAGAAAGCAGGGCATTTCATATCATGGGCATCAGAACAACACTTGAGTGAGTAAATTGTGACTTATTTTTCATTTAGGGTGAATGTAGGCTTGTACATGAGAGTATCTTTCCTCTTACCACTTGTTTGCGTCTCTTCTCAGTAGGAGTTTCATCTTCTACGATCAGCTCAATTCCGGCTTCGCTGCGCAACACTTCTTTAAGGTCCTCCTCCAGATTTGGTGTCGGAGGCTTAAGAAAACCAAACCAAAAGACACAAACGTCATCTCAAAGCATCAAAACTAGAATATCAAACAGGAGGTCAACCCTCAGTGAACTGTATGTTAGCTTTAACCTTAACATGGATAGCTGGCCTTTAAAAGAAATGAGCCTTCAATTATAAGAGAATCTCTCACCAGTGGCCGCAAAGGGCCATATTTCTCCATGGCATTTTTAAACGGAGTTGGCGTACGGGGTGTCGTATCCAGATCAGATTTGTGATTTGGTGTGATAAACCTACCGGAGGGGAAAACAAAGGTTTAGCAGAGACATCCAAACTCAAATTATCTGAATGTGAAGGAAGGCTGAGACATACATAGAGTTTTCCTTCTGTGTGAGTGGGGTTTTGTCCCGGTGCAGAGGTGTCGTGACGACCGCCTTCTGGCTGCAAACAGGCGTGGATGTGAGAGAAGGATTCTCCAGGTCCAGCGCGTCTTGCTTGGTCCACATATTAAGGAACTGTGAAAATATTAAGATATTAAAATTAAAGGCTAGGTTCTATAAAAACTACACAAGTTAACAGCATATAAGACTACTGATCCTTGTTGAAGAAAATCTATTTTCACTTCCATGCATTAACCCGTGCGATCTTATGATCGTTTGTCTTTTTCAGTTTAGTTTTTTTGATCATTTTATCATTGTTAATGCCAACTGCATAAATAGTGGCACAAGTGTGTATTCTTATAGACTTGGTCGGCATTACTGGGAACGCCCACAAAACGTCATTTGTTTAAGCCGTGAGGGAAAACAAGCTATTAGAATGCATGCACGTAGACCTTGTTAGACGCTTTATCTTTACTCATTGTAATGATTATGATTTATTTTTGCTTGGTTGCCATGTGACGCTCTGCACCACTAGTAAGTTAAAAAACCCTGATCTGAAGTTTTATACTGCCAAATAAACAGACAGAGCCGTTCGTCAATTCCGAAAGCCTGTGCAATACGTCCATAACAATTAAAAATTTGCACTACATGATGCTGGTATTATTGTAAAGATAAAAAAAAGAGAGATTTCATTAATTGCAATGACAAAAAATTGTTGAACAAAAACGTCAATCACATACCCACATAATGCGTGAGGTTATTAATGTACAAAACATTCAAAAGTCTTCTTTATTTCATGATGGGAAGGGCTGGGCTCATGCTTCATGCTGATAGTCACATTATATGTACATTTCTCATAAAAAGGCAGGTGCTCCCACAAATATTACACAACACAATAGCTAGGCTACTTCATAAATCACCCAGTCTTTTGATGAAGATGGTTGCTATAAAAAGTAAATAAAAAAAAAAGTTTTTTTTTACAGAGGCCTGTTTTACAGAGGCAGCTATACAAAACAGACATTTGTGTGCTTCCAATGCACAAAGTGCAATCTCTTAAAGGGTTAGTTCACCCAAAAGTGAAAATTCTGTCATTAATGACTCCCCTAATGTCGTTGGACACCCGTCAGACCTCCGTTCATCTTCAGAACACAAATGAAGATATTTTAGTTGAAATCCGATGGCTCAGAAAGGCCTCCATTTGTACAATGCACTGTGCACTCTCAAGACCCATAAAAGGTACTAAAGACATCGTTACAAAGTCCATCTCACTACAGTGGTTCTACAATAACTTTATGAAGCGACGAGAATAGTTTTTGTGTGAAAAACCTCCCCTAAATAACAACTTGTATAGTGATGACCGATTTCAAAACACGGCATCATGAAGCTTCGAAGCGTTATGAATCAGCGAGTCGATTCATGTTTCGGATTGCGTGTCTAACTGCTTAAATACGTGACTTTGGCGATCCAAACCGCTGAATCGACTCACTGATTCATAACGCTTCGAAGCTTCATGATGCGGTGTTTTGAAATCGGTCAACACACTGGGAAACTGCTTTGCGCTGTCTTTTGCTGTTATTTTTGTTGAGAAAATGGAAATTTGCGTGCTTAATCATGGTTTCACCGATATCTATGGTTTCACCACGGGGTTTTTAGCTTTTCGATGACGTTCGCGTCGGGTAATTACGTCACTTCAAAACGTTCCCATGGTAATAGGGGGAAATGGCGGCTCTTGTGTGAAGTAAACAAAAAATTTTCAACTTTCTGCTAATATATATGACTTTTTTGCAACAAAAATGCGGGGATTATGAAATCATGCAAGCCCCGCATATTTTGCACGTGGAAATAGGCAATTTATGCAGCGAAAGTGCGGCGTATTTGAAAAAATGCGGCCCCCGCATAGATATGCGGACTTTGACTGATTATGCATTAAATCATGCGATCGCATAATCACGTTTTTCTAGAGGGACTGATTGAAACCCATTAAAGCTGCAATTTTTAATCCCAGGGCCATTTAACTATAAAATGATGCAGTCATTGTTAATAGGCTTTCATTCTGTTGGCAAGGCTTTAGAATTTAATCTTTTTTACCAAATGGTGCCATTTTCGCCTATTTGGCCTATAAAGCAAATACTCACTTTATTCCTGTTTTCTGTTTTTGCATATTATAGAGCCAATCGGATAAATTATGCAGTTACAATTGTGTGTGTGTGTTGGCATGGATGTTAGAGTGTGGTTTGTATGCATGTGATAAAATTGTGTGTTTGATTGTGTGTAATTTTTGACAGAAAAACTACTGTAAAAATCACAAATCCAATCACTGACAACCAATCACTGACAACTTCACTTGGTACTGCACACAAACTAAAGCTTACTGAAAGCAAAACATTTTTACCACAAATTTGGAACACAACTTATTTAGATTTATGGCTTTGATTTTCTAGCAGTTTTTGAGTTCAATAGGTAAAAATATAAAATATATATTTTATATAAAATAATGTTCTTCATTTTTTATAAACCTCTATAACTTTTTTTATTTCACTTTTTAAACTTTAACTTTAACAATAATCTGCCACAGGTCTTTAAAATGAAACCAAACTTATGTCAGTTTTAGAACATGAACATATTTGTTCTCGATTATAATTTTTTTAATTGACGCACAAGGGATAAAAACGTAATGTAATGGCAGTGAGGTGAAAATGCATCGGCAGTACCTGTGAAGGAGAGAAAGGCAGGATTTTGACGGGTGTGCTCTTCGGGGTCATTGAGTCGTTGGGGTCTGGTGAGAGGGCGATGCGCCGGCGACTGCGGCGGCTCAGGATGGATGGAGGCGTGGCTCCGCCAGGTGAGATGGGGATGAGCTCCCCTTTACTGCCCTTGCTAAGCTCCTGCAGGGTGCTTCCCTCCAGACGAAACTGCAGCAGCTCTGAGCTCTGGCTCTCCTCCGGCAGGTCGAAGTCTGACATCGTACACCAGCCCTCCAGATCCTGGTGGAAGAAATCAATAGCAGTCAGGCCTACACTCACTTTGCATCCCGTGAGTGAATCTCTTTTGGGGACACTCTTGCTCTGACATCCCCAACTAAAATTTTTAGTTATACATTGCTGGAAAGAGCTTGCATTTAAAGCTGATGAAATGCGCACTCACTACGCAAAGAAATCAACAACTGCATGACATCTCATTCACATACTCAGTTTACATAGAACAAGCACAACAGGGCTGTCAAAATGGCTGAAAACTAAATTTGAATGTTATACTTAATTAAAGAGACACGAGAGCGAATCGTGATCAAGATGGTCCATGGACACGAGAGCACAGAGCGGATCATGTGATCAAGACGGTCCAGAGACATGAGAGCACAGAGCGGATCATGTGATCGAGTTGGTCCAGAGACACGAGAGCACAGAGCGGATCATGTGATCAAGACGGTCCAGAGACATGAGAGCACAGAGCGGATCATGTGATCGAGTTGGTCCAGAGACACGAGAGCACAGAGCGGATCATGTGATCGAGTCGGCGCAGACCAGAAAACATAACGATCGTGTTCTGCACAGAATGCTGTATTTTAAAGCGATATGGAGGAGATTAGGAGGAAACTTCGGCTTTACCTTGCTCAACGGCTCTGGACGAGCTGTGATATAAACATAACGCTCTTGGCCGTTTAAAAAAAGGGGAGGAGCTGTTCGATATGTCAACACATTGAATAATGCTGCGCGTTTAAAGGCACTTCAGTGGGACTTTAAAATGAAAATACGGTCATCATTTACTCACCCTCAAGTTGTTCCATAGTGTATGACTTTCTTTCTTCTGTTGAACACAAAAGATGATACACTGAAGAGTATTCGCCATAAGTTGACTTGAGTAGGCCATCTGTCAGAGGCTAGTTATTTTAGTTTATAACGTTTTAAACAGCGCAAATAGCCCTTATATGGAGATGGTTTGGGTGTGTGTTTTATGCAACTGACTAACCTTGAGCACGGGGCCGCTAATTTAAAATACTCCAAATTCACCGGTTGCGTCCGAAAACCTAGGCAGCTTACTCGTTGCCTTGCTGCCTTATCAGACAACGGCATTTAAGGCAGCATTTGTGCATGAAGGCACCTCACGAAACTAATTTCGGACAGACTTCTTAGACAGTGTAACCGTTTAATGATCTACAGCGAAAAATAAGAGAGCTTTGGTAGGAGCTAAACAAATATTTAATTACTACATTAGTCATTTCTCGCTAGCAATGACATCAGCAGTAGAAAATGTTGGTATAAAAAAAAAAAAAAAAATTCCTTTGCACACAAACTGACCAGCAAACGCAACGGCCCAACTTTATATTAGGTGAAAAAATAATAAACAAATAAGTACAATGTACTTGCTGTGTTCAAATTGTATTGCAAAACACTTTTGCTGATATTGAGGTGGGATACGGGTAGGGTTAGGGACAGGTGTGTTGGTAAGGGTAAGTTTAAGGGTAGGGCTAGGTGTAAGGGAAGTGTCAACTGTGTAATTACAAATGTAGCTACAGAAATTAATTACAGATGTAATTAAATGCAGGTATTTTTTAAAATGGAAGTACAATGTAAAAACATGTATGTACACAATAAGTGCATTGTATCAAATGATTAATTAAAATGTTAGTACATAGTAGTTAAGGCCACCTTATATAAAGTGGGTCCAAACACAACTTTCGGACGCTATCTTTTTTCCCAGCTCAACTGTCACAGAATGGAAAGCACAGGACTGTGGGATAACAAAGGCAGCGAAGGATACAAATTTGCTGCCTTCAAAAATCGATCAGATGAGGTATCTCAGGTATCTTCGGCTGTGCCTCGTTGCCTTCCGGCCTTGAAATGTGTAGGCAGCATTTTCCAGATTTCGGACACAGCCACTAACATCAGAACGAGGTTAAAAACAAATTCAAGTGCTTACAAACGTTTTGTGAATCAGGCAGAGATTTTTTGTGAAGTTCTCATGTGCGTACAAATACGACCAAACGGTATACGGTAGACCCGTTGTATTTTCACAATAGTGTGCATTAAAAAAGCAAGCCCTAATCTTAACCTTAAAGTAAGTACATGTAGTTAATTAACATCACGCATTACTTAGTTGTGCAAGTACAAGACCCCTGAAGGTGTGCTGTGGTATCTGGCACCGAAGCGTTAGCAACAGGTCTTTCAAGTCCTGTGGGTTGTAGGTGGAGCCACGGTGAATCAAACTGGTTTTTCGCTCGATTGGACTGAGATCTGGGGAATGGACCACTTGCTTTTGTTCTTTTGACCCATTATTTATTTTTTATTTTTTTACACATATCGTTTAATGTTTTGAACTGAAAGAAACCCTTAAAGGGTTAGTTCACCCAAAAATGAAAATTCTGTCATTAATTACTTACCCTCATGTCGTTCGACACCCGTAAGACCTCCGTTCATCTTCAGAACACAAATGAAGATATTTTAGTTGAAATCCGATGGCTCTGAAAGGCCTCCATTGGCACAATGCACTTTACACTCTCAAGACCCTTAAAAGGTACTAAAGACGTCGTTACAAAGTCCATCTCACTACAGTGGTTCTACAATAACTTTATGGAGTGACGAGAAAAGTTTTTGTGCGCAAAAAAACCCTAAATAACGACTTATATAGTGATGACGATTTCAAAACACGGCATCATGAAGCTTCGAAGCGTTATGAATCAGTGAGTCGAATCATGATTCGGATCGCGTGTCAAACCGCCAAACTGCTGAAATTTGGCGATCCAAACTGCTGAATCGACTCACTGATTCATAACGCTTCGAAGCTTCATGAGGCCATGTTTTGAAATCGTCATCACTATACAAGTCGTTATTTAAGGGTTTTTTGCGCACCAATTTTTTTAATAGTTTTATTATTTTTATTCTTATGTAATTTTTTTTTTTATATCATAGGAGCCCATTTGATGGGCTGAACGATGTTACCGGAAACTCCCAAGATGTAAAGTAGAACGCAGAAGTAGTTGTGCAAGTAGTATATTTGGAGGCCAGAGCAACACCTTGAAATTATGTTCCTCAAAACATTATAGAACAATTTGTGCAGTGTGACAGGGCGCATTATCCTGCTGAAAGATCCACTTCCACCAGGGAACACCATTGTCATGAAGGGGTGTACCTGGTCTGCAACAATGTTTAGGTAGGTAGCACACGTCACATCCACACCAAGGGTTTCCCTGCAGAACATCACACCTCCACCGGCTTGTCGTCGTCCCACAGTGTCTCCTGATGGCATCACTTCTCCAGTTAAACAGCACACACGTACAATGCTGTCCATGTTACGTAATAGAAACGGACCAGATGACCTTCTTCCACTAGTCCAAGGTCCAGTTCTGATGCTCACGTACCCATTGTAAGCACTCTCATGTGCAGTAGAGTGTGATGCACTGTGTTTTGACACATTCATCCTCTAACCATCATAGGGATGTCATAAATACCAGTACTTTGGTACCAAGTACCAGCGCTTCAGACTAACTAACCGCAAAAAAGACAATTTAAATATGAATCCTGCATGTTCTGTGTGAGTGAATGGCACAAACATGCGGTTTCATTTCCCCCACACACACACACGCGTGACCCTCGCTGTGTTTTCAGCCTCTGCCATCTCAGTATATGAGGACATGCATGCATGAACTTCATCTCCAGAGCTGCTCTTAGAGTCACTTCAGGAGCATTTTACCGTTTCATTTGAGTAAAAACTATCGTCACATCATACACCCACAGAAACTCAAAAGGTCTTCACGGCAACCCGTCAAAATAAAAGTTTGGTTTAACAAAGAAACATCTTAGGCTACTGTTGTGCAATTTAATAATGAACTCACCCCATCCATGAGCTCCATCACCTCCTTTAGTGTTGGGGCCGCTGATGGAGAGAGGAATCCAGAGCTGTCCATCACCCAAGTGGACACGTTAGAGTCTCCACCTTCACTTTTGGGGGTTGTTGGAGCTTTTGGTGTCTTGGGAGAAGCAGTTTTCTGTGGAGCATTCGCGACTTTCTCCTGTGCTTCAGGATCCTGGAAATAAACAAGTGTGTAAGTCATATGCTTATTTGTTAAAGGGTTAGTTCACCCAAAAATGAAATTTCTGTCATTAATTCCTCACCCTCATGTCATTCCAAACCCATAAGACCTTTGTTCATCTTCAGAACACAAATTAAGATATTTTTTGATTCGTGAATAGCATCAGAGACTGACATGGAAGAGAAGAAATGGTTGATTCAAGTCATTATTTTTGTTTTTTGCGTACTAAAAGTATTGTCGTGGCTTCATAACATTAAGGTTGAACCACTGGAGTCACATGGACTATTAATATTTTTACCTCCTTTCTGGGCCTTGAAAGAGTTAATTAAATTGCTGTCTATGGAAGAGTCAGAGAGCTCTCAGATTTCATCAAAAAATATCTTAATTTGTGTTCTGAAGATGAACCAAGGTCTTACGGATTTGGAACGGAATGAGGGTGAGGAATTAAGGAAAATTTTCATTTTTGGGTGAACTATCCCTTTAAAATCACGGTTTCTCAAATGGAAGTTCGGTCATTTTTAAAAACAGAACTGGTTCTAAATAGGATGTCAGAAACAGGCCTACAACTGACCTTGTGTTACATCATTAAGACTTTGTTATTAAAATCAGAATGTTTTCATGTTTATACCCGCTTTAAGACGTCGCCTGGTAGTCCCTCACTGGCTCCATCATAGCAAAACTCCCCCTGCAAAACCCAAATCATCAGCGTTAAACTGAAAACCTGATCAATGCTTATAATGTGCACTCAAGGCTGAAAGTACCTGCTCTTCAGACGCCAGCTCTTCGCCGTCCGTCTGCTGGAGCACATTAAGTGTGGTGTCCACACCGGTGTAAAAACCCGTCTCCACCTTACGCTTGATGGTAGAGTTCCAGTGGTTTTTCACAGCATTGTCTGTTCTGAAAAAAATATATTCAAAAATATACTCAATTTCACTTATACCAGACATCTATCAACTTCCAGACCCCTTCATGCCATTATGTTAAGTAAAAGGCCTTCCAGTATAATTGCACCTTCAGGCCAGTGATTTCTATAAATGAAAACTTTTACGTTGTTAGTAATATTCAATACAACCACTTACTGGATTGAAGCAACCTATGCTTACATTTTCCATGTTCACGTTTCTACATGAAAAATCATGTGCGAGTCTTTTGAGGCTTATTTGTTCATCTCTCAATCATTGTATTGCATTGTTTAAAACTACAGAGCTTAGATCATAAAACTAAGCATTTAAAGGTGCAGTGTGTAGTATTTATAAGCGTCTATTGACAGAAAAGTAAAATAATAATTTAATTGAATGAATTCAGTGGTGTGTAAAGACCTTACATTATGAACCGTTACGTTTTTCTTACCTTAGAATGAGGCATTTCCATCTACACACCCTAATCCCCTTACAGTTTCTACAGTAGCCCTAAACGGACAAACTGCTCAACAGTGCGCTAGCTACTCTCAGCTCTCTTAGACGACATCTTTGTCCTGTGTCGTAGCTTCTCTACGTGCTTCGAAAGGAAGGGGTGAGCGGTTGCAATTTACAACCTCAAGGCAAGATACGGCTAAAATTGACACACTGCACCTTTAAGTATCATCTAACTAAGACAGGGGTCGGGAACCTTTTTTGACCAAAGAGCCATTTTTTCATTTTTGGTTAATGCATTTTTCCACAGAAAAAAATTATATTAAATTATTATTTAAAAACATGCCTTTTCCCCCAATAAAATTTCAACAATAGTAATTATTAGGTCCATAACTAAAAACAAACACATATGCAGAAAACAATAAATAAGTTGCAATATGGAATTAATTGTGCAGGGCTTTGTGAGGTTGAGTTATAAATCCTCTTTGTGTGTGTGAACATCTACTGTGTTTACGTGAATACTCAACTTGGCATTTTGATATATTTCTGTAGTCTATTAATTCGACGTGCAGCCGAGGACAAAGCTGTGCTTGTCCGTGTTGCGCTCGGAGCGCGTGCACAACATCCTGTGAGTAATTCAATTGTCTTTCGCGACTTATCACGCTTTTATCATTCATTTTCGTCAACTGAAATCTGCGTGGATTATCATAAATACACATTTATTTATCACAAGGGTCTCTGCGGCAAAAGCGAAAGTACCCGCGGGTGAAATGTTTCGAAATGTCTCTTTCCACAACAGACCACCAGTTTCAATAAAAGGATATATTAAAGTTTTTATAGCCTACTTTTATATTTTCGCTGCTGTTCTAAAAATGGTTTTCGGTTACCTTAAACAAGCTACAGCTGCTTGAATCCCCGAGCAGAAGCTGTTACCACAGAAACGCAAGTGGTTATTGTTTGCTGTCGCGACTCGTGACACTCGCTAACAGCACTGAACGCGCACGGCCGGTACAACTTGAATATTAGTTATTATCCTACGTTTCATTAACTTCGGTAGGCTGTACAACAAGGGAATTGTAATTGGCTGCTTTTTTTCTGCAGAGAGCGGATCTCTGTTGATGTGTCTAATTTTTTTTATCGATCATTTTAAGGGTGAGAGACCTGAGCCACATTATTTTTGTCAAAGAGCCAGGTGTGGCTCGCGAGCCATAGGTTCCCGACCACTGAACTAAGACTTATTATTGGCAGATATAGTGACTATAGTAGTTAATGTTAGCAGGGCTAAACAATAAGGACTGCCCGATGGCACGGGGCCAGTGTGAAAGACACTTGGGCCAGTTGAAGGAACTGTCACTTGCCTGATCGGGCCAATGCTGCATTTTCGCGGAAGTTGGTAATTTGCGCATTTTTATGCCATGCCAATTTAAATATTCCAGTGCACCTAGATGCAAAAGTTTGGTACTTGTTCGCTGTGTACAAGTTGTGCATGTGCGCAGCAACACACATCTAAGGTGCGCACCCAGAACAGTGCACGAATACTCTTTCCTGTCTTCCTGAGCTTGCACAGACAAAAAAATTGTCAAATTGACCATCTTGTCATATATATATATATATATATATATATAAGCATCTGGACCAAATTGCATATTTTTGCTCAGTTTGGGTCTCTAAATAAAACTTAAGTCAAGTTATTTCATGTCAAGTTTTACAGGGTTAAAAGCCAAGTAGGCGACTAGTTGATTATGAAAGTAGATTGTTTTGGGAATCTCTCAGATCTACAGTACATCTAGAGTGTGCTCACCTTCCAGGCAGCAGTTTGGCGATCTCAGCCCAGCGGTTTCCCAGCACACAATGAGCCTTGTAGATGATGAGATCCTCCTCTGGCGTCCAAGAGGACTTCTTGACATCTGGATTGAGGTGGTTGTGCCAGCGCTCCCGGCACTGCTTTCCCAGACGGCCCTTCAGGTGCTTGGCCACCATCGCCCACTGCTTGTTGCCGTACTTCTTCACAAGCTCAATCACCTAGACACACAACACGTTCAAGCATGGCATCGCACACATTTCGATGGCTACTCTGATTGTTCAGGATTGCTGGTTAAGAAATTGCTGTGCAGATTTCCATTTCCATGAAACACAGCAATCTTTAAAGTGCCCCTGTTATGCTTTTCGGGGTATTATCTTTCATGTTGTGTGTTTGTGACTGTAAACGGTCTACAAAGTTTCAAAAATCAAAGTGCAGATAAATATTATTTAATTATTTATTATCTACATTTTGAAAATGTATAATCAAAATGAAAGATTACCTGTCCAGCAGAAATACAGCCTCTTGAACTCAAATCAAACGGGTGCGCCAGGGTTGCCAGGTTTTCACAACAAAATCCGAAAGCCCAATTGCTACTCAAAACTAGCCCAAAACAAGCCCAATCGTGTTTCTCCGGTAAAAATCGCGTTTGGGGGGTAAAATATGTGTCTTTTTGGTAGGGCTGCCTGCTAAAATTCGCTAATCCCGGGGTAAAATATCACATAATTGGGGTCGCTTCAACCCGCGGACATGAAAAACAGCCCGCGGCAACAGTGTTTGAAGTAGCCCGACTTGGCAACACTGGGGTACGCGCATTTGGGCAGATCCTGTAGCAAAAGTGGTGGTAGCCATGGTAGCGAGAGAGAGTGACAGTCGCCCAAGCCAATCACTTGTTTCGGCCCGAACGAAAATAATGAGCGGTGTTTATTGCAGATTAAAAAGTCACTCGATTTTTATACTCTCTTTTTCAGAGTACTTACATTTTAATTATGTATTGACATATAACGAAAGTTTAAACAAATTTGGACAAAAGTGTTTTAGATCATTCTTACCTACCCTACCTTTAAGCATATATATATATATAAAATAATATTATTGATATACAGAGTGTAGAGTAAAAAAAATGCTGACCACAGTTAAGATTTTTCTTTTTTTCTATTTTTGTTTATTGACAAACATTATCTTTAAAGCACTTTAACTTTGCATTTGCAGTCAGCAGAGCCAAATGTTATATCATTACAGTTCTAGATTTTACTATAGATATTCATTTTATATATAGATTCTATTTATATGAATAATATTCTACTCTATTAATATTGATTTTATTAGTAACAAATAAATCTACCTCAGTTTTGATCAATTGTTCACTTGTTTGGGAAGTGTTTGTCATGTTTTGACAATAAAGGATAGTTTAAAACCACAATTAACTGTCTGTTTTCTACATCTTTCACTCAGGAGCATATAGCAATAAAGATTTGACATGTATTGTGCTAATTATCGGTATCGACTGATATGTAAACTTACATCGTGATCATTTTTTTGGGGCCATATCGCCCAGCCCTAATTTAAATCAGTTCATGCAAGTACAGTGAGTACAGTAAAGCAACGAGAATATTTTAGGTGCGCCAAAAAAACTAAATAACTTATATAGTGATGGCCGATTTCAAAACACTGCTTCATGAAGCTTCGGGGCATTATGAATCAGCGTTCAACAGAAAAGATTTTGGTGCACCAACAATACTCTCGTTACTTTATAATATTAATATTGAAGCACTGTATTCACATGAACGGATTTGAATATGTTTTTAGTACATTAATGGATCTTGAGAGAGGAAATGTCATTGCTGGCTATGCAGGCCTCACTGAGCCATCGGATTTCAACAAAAATATCTTCATTTGTGTTCCGAAGATGAACAAAGGTCTTACGGGTGTGGAACGGCATTATGGTGAGTAATAAATTACATTATTTTCATTTTTGGGTGAACTAACCCTAAAGCATAATTAGAGGCTTATAAGCCATTTAAAAGGCTGGTGATTTTTGACTAACACCAAATTAGGTAACAGATTTTAAACAGCACAGGGGTAAATTACAGGATCATAGGAAGCCTGAATGTGGATTGCAATACAAAATAAATTGTGTGTGAATTAGATGCTGCGATTAAGAGACTTTTCGGTGAAAACACACCTTCTCATCCTCCTCTTTGGTCCAGGGTCCTTTGACAAGATCAGGATCCAAAACTTTGAACCAGCGATGCTGACACTGATGCTCTGATCGGCTCTTTATGTTAAAAACATGGACACTTTTAAGGCACATTAACATGGAGATTTTAATGTGGCGACACAAAGGTTTGATAGAACAACAAAGCAAGGAATATCCCATCACTGAGGTAAACATACTTACAGGTAAAAAGCCAGCAATGTATTTCCAATCATTTGGTCCAACGTTCAGCACCAATTTCCGCAGCTTGTCATCCTGAAAAAAGCCAATAAAAGCATATACATTTTTGACAAAGATCTTTCTGATTGAAGCGGGAGACCATGCAACAGTAAAAAAAAAAGTGTTTTTAATCTTTCATCAGATCAATTTTGCCCATCCACTGAAAGTTCAAATAACCAAAAACACATTAAAAAGGACCAGAATCTACATGATTTGAGCGGTTTAAGCATTTAAATAGCATCTTACTAAGACATATTATTGGGAAATATATTGGGCCCTATTTTAACGATCTGAGCACATGGTCTGGAGCTCATGGTGCAGGTGCACTTAGGGCGTGTCCGAATCCACTTTTGCTAGTTTAACGACAGGAAAAACGTCTGGCGCGCCCGGCACATGGTCCGGAATGGTTGTCCCTATTCTCTTAATGAGTCATGGGTGTGTTTTAGGCATAACATGCAATAAACCAATCAGAGTCTCATCTCCCATTCCCTTTAAAAGCCAGTTGCGCTTGCACCATGGCGGATTCGCCATTTACATGAAAGAATTTGCGAGTTGAAAGAATGAACACCTTTTATTTTTAATATTTGGCATCTGTGTGCTGCTGCCCTGTGTGTGTAATAGGGATGAAACGGTATGGAAATTTCACATCACGATTATAGTGACACAAATTATCACGGTTTTGTTCAAATGAGATGAAAGTGTTTCAAAAGAACAGATGCGCACACTGAAAACATTTCAACAAGTTTTATATTTGAAAATCAACAAACAACAAATAAATCAAGCAGCTCTATGCACTTTTCTAAGATAGATTATATTCTGTGGGATTTCCTTCCTCCTTATAAATGGCAGTCGTCAATAGCAACGTATAATGCATAAAAAATAATAATTTGGTGTAAATATAACCTCTAATATTATCTCTGTAAATATATTCTCAAGCAATATTCTCATTATTGTTCTATCAGCTATGACATTTAAATCTAGCATATTTTGTGTATGAGCAAATACAGTGTCCTAGTGAAATGATGCATATCCATATTTTCATATGATTTGACAGTGCATTTTATTAAATGTCAAAAATCCAAAAGGTGTGCATCATACATGACACCTAGAAGAACATTTTACAGTAAGTTTTATGACTGCAAGTCGTTCTCTTCAAATGCTGTTGAAGTTAGAAACGTGTATATCAATGCTGTATGTAATTTTAGAGACGGATCTCGAATCTCATATCAGACGCGCTGTGGTTCTGCTGTGTTTGTTTGAAACTATTTTCGCTGCTGGAATAGAACAAAAACAGTCAACCACTGTACGACAAATGAATCTCCTGCGCACGTCGCAGGCACATCTCTGCTTTGAGTGCAGATTTCAGTGGGTGAGAGCGCGCTCTGAACAAAACTCCGGCTAATCTGAACGCCTCTGATTATTAGACATTGCATTCATAAACTCAATAGAAACACGTGTGATTGGTTATAATGCGCAACGCGATTATAACAGATGGCTTTTGAGAAGACTATAATAAGTTCAACCGCCCAAGTGGCTAGCGGGAGTGACTGTTACACGCCACAACCGAAATACACCCGCAAATGGCAGGTGTTAATGTCATGCCCTGATTATTATCCCTTAAATGTCACCCTAGTCTTGTCTGAAGAACTTGTTCGTTCGTCTTGGTCTTAAGCTTCAAGTTATTATTTCCCAGACGAAGTTTTAGTATTGAGGTCAAAGTCCACTTGCCTTGCATTCGCAGATTTGAGGTTTTTCCCCCTATTACAGTGACTTTATTCTGGCATGTTCTGCAGAGAGGGTGACCAAACTCGATTAAGTTTCAGGGTTTTTCCTGCATTGACATTTTTTTGGCGGCCGCCAAAACAAATTTTTGTCCCGCCAAAGCCTAATTTGATGAGTCATTGTGATTTATGAGTGATGTAGAATAGATGCTGCGCTTGTGACAGAGAACGATCAGAGAGCTCCTCCTACGCGCACACTCTCTGGGTCTTCAAAATAATCACTGTGTTAGCTCTCTCATATTTCACATATTAATCCAAATCAAAAGGTTCGGACAAAAGGTCAGACAATTTTTCCCTAGAATTACCGCTGGCTGTGAATTGCGCTCAAAAAACATTGACTCTTCTCTGACCAGCTGACATAAAGCATACTTTCAATAAAAGTGAAACAAATTATATTCAGTTATGAAGTGTTTTCTGTGTGTTGACTTCTTTCGCGATGTTCTAACAGACGGGACTCGCACACGCGTCTGCTAATGTCCGATTCGTGACCTAATGGCTCCTTTGAACCGAATAATTTTAACGACTGGTTAGAACAACTGATCCGTCCAACACTGAACTCACGAATCAGTTTATTAATTTACTCAGAACGCATCTGAAATGAGAACACAAGTGTGCTTACACAATTTAGCAAGAGTGGATAGTAAGAATTATTGTTAATGATCAACAGTATTTTAGCTTATTTCTGTTGACAATGTGTAGTAAAGTAAATAGCCAATCATTTAGACTGGAGTGAGGTGAAACCAGAACAAAGTTGTTATTAGCTAGCTGATCATTTTTATTAAATTGCACATGGCAGAAAATTAGGCTATTTTTTTTTTATGCTACTTTTTAATATTGATATGATTATATACCAAAACAATTATCTGTAAATAGTGTAAAAAATGAGGAACAAAAGAAACAAACATCGATGTAAGAGATCATGCATAATAGGAGATATCAAAATAAGATGATCAAAATTACTAGCATTTTTTAAATGTATTGTCAGTATTGCGCTCGCAGATCACGTGGGTAGGGTGTGTGTGTGTGTGTCAATCACCACCGAAGACCATTTTTGACCCAGGAAAAACCCTGAGTTTCCCTCAGGACTTTTGTAAAAAGTCAAAATATGACCACACCTCAGATTTGGTCCTTTTAGAAGGCTGAAAAATCCTCCAGCGCTGTCACTGCCTTCTGCCATTTCTTCTCATTCAAAAGCGTTGCGCGCTGCACAAGCCTGACGCTGGCAGGACAGGATTTACCGCGAGTTTTCAAAAGCGTGATAATCACACGCGGTTTCAATGATAATTCAATTTTAAACGATATTACTAATCGTCAGTGCATTTTATCGTGGTTTATCATGAAACGGGTAATCTTACCATCCCTAGTGTGTAATAAGCAGAGTGTACGCACGTTGTGCACCCACCTATAGGCACATATTACAAACACACCCTTTAAAAAACACAAGAAATACTGCGCTATTGCCTTTAGACCAGGTTTTTGTTGGTCAATGGCGCAGTTTTTTTCAGTTCCTCAAAATAGCAACGCTCCAACAATGCGCCTGAACACACAAGATTTTCAGACCAGACGCCCATGAGTGAACAGATGGCGCGAGTGCATTTGCTATTTAAACAATGTGGCGCTGGACGTGAAAATGATAACTGTGTCAGCCTGATACACTTGTGTCGCACCTGGCGTCATTGTACCGGGTGTATGATAGGGCCCAATGAGTGACGACTGATATTTATATGCATTTTATGTAATTAATCTGCTATACTGATAAAAATCTCAATGATTTTGTCTTTTGAAGACTTCTTATTAATATATAAACTTGGACTACAGCATGTTTGAACTTTCCTTTTATCATATTTGATGTGCGTTTATAGGTGTAAACATTAGTCTGATGGGTTTGGAAGGACATGAAGGCAAGTACATTTTCATTTTTGGGTGAACCATCCCTTTATCAGTCCAAAAAGTAAAAAGTGAAAGGTGTTTTACATCAGCCTCTTTTTTAGTGGGTTTTAGTCTCTTTTTTTTTGCGATTCATAATGTGAAGTGGTTTTTGCACTGATTCTTTATGGAGATGTATAATGTTTCTACTACCGAAGATTTCGGCAATGTAAGACCTCCAAATCATACCTCCTCCTGGGTCCACTTCACTTTCACCTTCCCACAATCCTTCTGATCGGCTACATCGGAGTCTGTGTCCTGACACATGGCCTCTTCCTCATCCTCACTGTTAACACAAACACACACACATGAATGTTAAGGGCTGGCAAAACAGCACTGTCCACAAATCAGCAAACACTGGCAACAATGTGCTGAGGTACACTGACACCCTTAGACAGGGCAGTGTGTGTTTGCCAGATAATGCTCATCAAAAATAACGTTATTACAATGTACTATAACTATAGCAGTGATAATAAAACCACTTCCAGGGATCAAGAATGGAGCATATGTAAAGCATCACCTTCAAATAGTCTAATATTCTCAATGCATATGCCAGTTATCATCCAAACTTACAAATTGCAAAGGTTTGGGTTAGTCGGTGACATTGCAAACCCTGTCTGACTGTAAATCGGTGGGTATAAATGCTGAAGTCGCGCGACTCTCTTTGTGCTATTATATTAGGCGGGTTCAATGCATCGTTCACAAACTTCATGTCAACAATCTCTACAAAGGCCAATCATTATTCTGAATGCATCTTTCATGCCTTTTCTTGCCCTAAAGTAAAATACTATCACACAATCATATTAAGCATACGAGAATAATAAACTTTGGGTACTTACCCGCGCGCCCACCACGACATTTCCCTAATGTTTTATCAAAACGCACCAATAAAACAGACCTTTACTAGGACACAGCTCATGCAGCAAACAAACGCAAAAACATCTGTGATGTTAATGAGATGGTCGATCAGATACAGTGAGCGCTTTCATTAAAGAGCGCGCAACAACTCGCCAGCTAAACATCTACTGCTGCGCGCCCAAGTTTCTATCTCGCGCTTCTTTTTCTTAGCCATTCCCGCGAGTGACGTCAGCGAACACAAGCTGCGCGCGCACCTTCTTGAGCTCAGGACGCAGTGCGTGCGCGCTCGGATACACATGGACGCGCTTCTCTAAAAAAACAAAAATGATGTATGTTGTAAATCACACGAAAGCGATACAATTTGTTTTAATGTAGGCCTACTTTAAAATGACAAAAATATGTCAGAAAAGTATATTGTAGGTATTTGTTTTGAATATATTTTATAAATCACTAATCATTCGTTTAAATTCGAAACATGCAGTCCAAAATATCTTAGAAAAGAATAATTCTATGTTTATATAATTTAGTTTTACAGTGTTTAATTAAGCCTAAAAATCATTCATGATTCGTTTTGTGTCGTTTGTGAAAGAATTGTTACGTTACAAATGACCAGACGCTGAAAACTCTCTCTCGTTCCTAAAATTATTTCGTTTATCTTACCTAACTTTCATTTTCTTTTATTTACATTATTACTATAATAACGATCAAAGATTGCGTATTGGTAATGTTCGATTCTTGAACGAATCGTTCTTTTGAACCGGATCATTGAAACGAACTGTCCGAAAGAACCGGCTCGCGGAAATGAATCGGACTTTACATCACTGTTGGTGATGTTCGAATCTTGAAGGAATTGTTCTTTTGACCCGGTTCAAAAAAAAAAGGAACTACCCGAAAGAATCGGTTCGCTGAAAATAATCAGACTTTACATCACTATGTGGTCGTGCTATTATTTAGCTATTGAAAATATCTTTTTAATGTTACCCCGCTCAGCTGAATGAAATTACTTGAATAAAGATTAGCTAATTCTGCTGAACGAGATCAAGTCAGTAAAATGACCGGATCACTATACTAACGAACCAATAGTTGGTGAACTAGGCAAATGACCCAATCAAGCACAGCTATAAATGCATGCTGTGTCTAATTAACACCACACTTCTCTAATGGATTCAGGACGGGAAAAACCTGGTGAAGTCCCAATGCTTATGAAATACTTATTGTGATGTTTTAAATTAAATCTAACAGTACTTTTTCAATAGTAAGATGTAAACGCTTGATTAAACACTGCTTGTTTTACAGAGCTGACCCAGAGCTGTGAGGGCCTATCATCACTGTCTGACCTTGACAGAGGTTTTTGTACAGACCAGAGTCTACCCTTGTCAGCCGGCGGGTTCCTGAGACCATGTAAAGGTGTTGTGCTGGAGTATTCAGAGCCCAACATATGTCTGAACTTCTCCACGAGTCTTCTATCGCCTTCAGTGGCCCTCCGCAAGAATGTTCTCTCTCCAGGCAACACCCTGAGCACAAGGCTGAGCAGTCCAGTGCAAGGCAAGTCCTCCACACCCTATGAGAGAGTGAGAGTTCAAAAGCCTGTCCTGGCCAGCTCGCTGGACCTGTCCTGCGTCGACCTGACCTCCACCCACCCCTCATGGGAAGTGTCCCTCGTGAAGGCCATAGTCGAGAGCCCAAAGTCATGTTTGGAGTCCACGTGGAGTCCTATCAACCTCTCGGCGCCTCCTGAGATCTCGCTGATGTGGTCCGGGACGTCACCTCACCCTAACGTTTCAGAAGAGCTTCAGCGCTCTTGGAAGGAAATGGTCTGGCAGGGATCTGGTCTAGCTCCTGTAATCCCAGATCTCAGAGAGGAACGGAGTTCATCCAACCTGGCCATTTGATGGACGCCCTGTTTTAGGTATGTATGCGAGATAATACTGATCCTTAAAGTAATTAAAGCTTGTTCTTACCTTCTGCTTTGTTTTACAGATGATGTGATGCTTACTAGAACAGCGCCTGTGATTTATGTAAATGTATTTGTACTATAAGTGTAGGCTATTTTATAAAATGTGTTTTTGAAATGCCTTGTATTCATCATAAATGCATGTCACAAAGAATCTGGTGACGATAAGAAGTTTCAATGTGTTGGGGTGAGTGTGCTTCGCACTGCAAAACTAAAGGGTAATAAAATATTTTCTTACTACATTGTCTTCCATTCTTACCTCAATATTTACTTAAAGCAAAATTATTTGATTAAATATATTATCGGTAAGTATTGATTTCTGGGGGAAAACATAAATTATGCTTAAAACAACAAAAAAATCTGCCAATGGGGTCAAAAATAAACTAGGGAAAACCACTTTTTTCTATTATTCAGAAAGCAGGACTTAAAGGTGTACTTCAGCGCTGGGAAGATGAATGTGTATTTAAACTGGGTCCTTTATGTTGTAGAACTGTGACATTATTTTTTTTAATTTGGTGACTTCTAGACCGAGACAAGACAGAATTTCTTTTTGTCTCATGTGGATGAAGGGCAACAACTCCCAGAATGCACTTGCTTTGCTGCCCTATGAGGCCACTTCCTACACCGTCCCCACCATTGTTTTGATCTTAATAAAATTTTGTTCAGTTAGAGAATAAACACTACAATTAAAAACTGAACCTGTCTTTTCAATAAAGTGTGAGTGAGCCGAACGAAAGTCACGACACAGACGCAGGAGTCAGATTTCATTCAGTACGAGAGTGAAGAGCAGAGCTGAGGTAAGCACGGCTGTCATTCACAGCGTGTGTCCAGTCTGGCGCGTTTTCAGATCATGCATATGGAAGCTAAACTTTCATAAGAAAAGTTGAAACACTCGCTTTGCTCCGCACCGCTCCGCTCGGTTATTAATGCCCGAGCCGAGCGGCTATGAGCATTTACATTCTGTGAGATCCCACCCCGATCGGCGGGTTGAAAATATGCGGAACTAGCACCTTCTACTGGCTGTAGTCTCTAGCCTCTGGCCAAAAAATCCTCAGATGATGCAAAATGACGATATTTGTGTCACCATAGGATTTTTTACAGAAATAAAATGCATAATTCTCTCGTCTCAGGGGGACATGAGGGGGGAAAGTACCATAATTTGAATACCGGGTTTCTACTGATACAAAGCCTAGCTAAATCGCTGAAGTAACCCTTTAAAGGGACAGTTCACCCCCCAAAAAAAATTACCCCATGATTTACTCGCCCTCAAGCCATAGGTGTATGACTTTCTTCTTTCAGGTGAATACAATCAGAGTAATTAAACGTCCTGGCTCTTCCAAGCTTTATAATGGCAGTGAATGGCAGCCCAAAATTTGAAGCCCAAAAAAGTGCTTCCATCCATTATAAAAGTATCGAAGTAAGCGAATCGATGGGTTTGTGTAAGTAAAATATCTAGTTCCCAGTAGAGCGCCTTCCGTATTCAACTTACGGAAAAAACACAAATGACGTTGGACGTAGCATAACACCGTGTCCTAATGACACGCGACACCACAACGCGATAAAAGGCATCTTTTCCAAAGGCATCTTTTCCCAAGTTTTTGTCCTAACCAGCCGCCACAGCGACACGTGATGATACTATTTTAGAAATGGTTTCTATTTCTGCGACGTTTCGGCTGGAACCACAACACAAAACATGATCTCAGGTAATGTTTATGTGCTTTATTTAATGTTAAAAGCGTGTAATGTGACTGAATATCATTTAGTGCTCACAGCTGTAACAGGTGTACTAAAAGCAACAATGGATTCACCTCAGAAATTAAAGAACGTTCAAACTGTGAACAATGAAGTCGCTGGAATCTGATCGCGTTGCTTGTAGTTAGGACACGGTGTAAGTGTCTTGAACTGCGAGAGGCGTTACACTCTCTGCGCAAGTTGAATACGGAAGGCGGTCTGACGGAAGCTAGATATTTTACTTTATAAAGTTTTAATTATGGATATTGTTCTTACACAAACGCATCGATTTGCTTTAGAAGGCCTTTATTAACACCTGGATGGATGGATGCACCTTTTTTGGGCTTCAAATTTGGGGCTGCCATTATAAAGCTTGGAAGAGCCAGGACATTTTTTAATATAACACCGATTGTATTCGTCTGAAAGAAGAATGTCTTAAGCCCCGCCCGGAACAATTTGTCCCAGGAACTTTTTTCCTAGGAACAATTTTTCCCCCAGACCTGTTGCTGTCTGCGTTTCCACCGTGAAGATAAGTCCAGTGACGTAGGACCGCACGTGACTTTCCAGTTCCCACTGGATTTCGTCCTCTGCATTTAAGCTTAATAAAGCCTGAACCTAGTCGTCAGATAATCAGTCGTATTTTTTAAACATCATCGTTGATTAGAATAGCAAACAACTCTTACTGCATGCACCGCAACAGACTTTTAGGTTGAAATAAAATGCTGTGTGAATTCAACCAATCAGCATGTTCAAGTCCCACCCCCGAAAGTTCCTGAACTTACTACCTCGCAAGCAGGACTATCTGGATTTGGATGCCAATGTGTGTGCATTCAAATATGTTCCAACATGAGAAAACAAAACTCATATTTATTCAAAAAATCAAATGTTACAGGAAAGCTTGTCAATTCTTTAAACCATAGGCCTGAGAAAGTTCTGACAAACCACACCTGACTGTATGTGCATGGTTCTGTTGTAGTTTGAGTGTTTATATATACAGTATAAATTATGTATCATATATATACACACACAAGTTCTTGCTCCAATATTCCACAGCCTCATGGCCTGTCTGCTTCAATACATGTTGAACCTTGCTTCTGTGGTGTCAATATCATGCTCCTTGAAGAAAGGGAAAAAGAAGTTCTTAAAGTCACCATAAAATCAAAATGGACAATTCTTGTTTTTGTTGTTGTTTTAATGGAATATTGCAGTAAATTCTTTATCCGTGCACATCATTGTTTTAAATTCACATTCCTCATAATATCGAATCAAAATAACAGCTCATCTCTTCTCTGATGATGAAGGCGGGGCAGCCTGTCACTCACACGAGATCAGCCAATAGCAAACCACAACCATCCAATCAATTCCCCACAGCAAAATCAAGCCCCGCCCTACATTTGTTCTTGTTCCAGAAACGTTTCACTTTGATATACGGCATAATAGGGAAGAAAAGACTTAGCACAACTTTAATTTCATGCCAGCTTAAAGATAAATCACCCAAAATCAAAATGTTGTAATTTACTCACCCTCATTTACAGTTGTTCAAACCACAAATTATTTTATCTTCCGTAAACTCCATAAAGAAGCAATAAAACACCATATAAATGTCATAAATGTAGTCTTTGTGGCTTGTGTGCATAGTTGCCATGTCCGCGTATAACACGCGACTTTGGGCTTCTTTTTTTGGCAAGTCGCGTTAAAAAAATCACGAGTCGCGGGTTGCGGTTTTTTGGGCTTATTTTAAAAAATGTGGTTGCTTTTTAGGAAAATATAATGAGCAACTTCGTTTCTTTACATTTATGGTCGCTGTTTTGTCCAATACATTGACTGACACTGTCTTCTCACAGCTAATAGCCATTCAGTGCAACGATACAAGTGCTGTAGTAATCCGTCCTTTTATATCCCGCCTCCTTCTCCCCCTCATTGAAGAAAAATCGCGTTCAACGTGCAGGCATGTGACGTTATAAATGCACGTAATGATAGTCAGTAGACATAAATAGACGTATACATTTTTACAAACAGTAGCACAAGCAGAGATGGAGAGGAAAGAGGGAGGAGAGGCACCTAATTTAATTAAAAAAAATATTTTTGTGTATGTAATGTATTTAAAATTACAGCCTATTATAAAAAAACAAGTCTATTAATAATAAACAGTAGGTATGGTTCGAATTTATTTTATTTTAAATATGTGGCTATATTGCAGCGCTCTAGTGCTTGTGTCCCAATGTGCACACTATCCATCCTAAATAGTGTGACATTAGTAATTTTCAGTACTATTTAGGGCAGATAGTGTGCACAATGAGATGCAGGGCTTGTCTTTTTCACGGTTTGCAGTGTGCGTGTTCACTTACTGCCCCTAATATGTGTGCACTAACTCCGACTATGGGTTACCATAATTGGCCTCCATGTCACTCTTCACTCTCCAAACCTCTTCTGTTCACAGCTTATCGGAGGATATTGTGTGTCCTTTATTGGAATTTGATGATTTTTATAAAATCACATCTGTTTTTGCTTTTCAAACTCTGAGAGGTTTCAGTTTAATATGTTGCAGGCTCATTTATTGATAAAAAAATGATTTATTATAAATAATATTGATGATAATAAATAATATAATAATATTGGGCTTGTTTTGGGCTTGTTTTTGAAGCTGCGGTTGCTTATTTGTCTCGCGAGAGTTGGCAACACTGCTTGTGTGTCACATTATTTATTCTATATTGATATCACAACACCAAATCAGAAAAAGTTGGGACAGTATGGAAAACGCAAATAAAAAAAAAAGAAGTGATTTCTAAATTTACTTTGACTTGTATTTCATTGCAGACAATATGAACACAAAATATTTCATGTTTTGTCTGGTCGACTTCATGTCATTTGTAAATATGCATCCTTTCCTGTCATTCAGACCTGCAACACATTTCAAAAAAAGTTGGGACAGTAAAGCATTTACCACTTTGTAATGTTGCCATTCCTTTTCACAACACTTAAAAGACGTTTAGGGACTGAAGACACCAAGTGATGAAGTGTTTTAGGTGTAATTTTGTCCCATTCTTCCTGCAAACAAGTCTTAAGGTGGGCAACAGTACGGGGTCTTCGTTGTCGCATTTTGCGCTTCAAAATGCGCCACACATTCTCTATTGGAGACAGGTCGGGACTGCAGGCAGGCCAGTCAAGTACCCGTACCCTCTTCCTCCGCAGCCAGGACTTTGTAATGTATGCAGAATGTGGTTTTGCATTGTCTTGTTGAAATATGCATGGACGTCCCTGGAAAAGATGTCTTCTTGAAGGCAGCATATTATGCTCCAAAATCTCTATGTACTTTTCAGCATTAATGGTGCCTTCACAGAAGTGCAAGTTACCTTTGCCAAGGGCACTGACACAACCCCATACCATGACAGACCCTGGCTTTTAGACTTGTTGCTGGTAACAGTCTGGATGATCCTTTTCTTCTTTGGTCCGGAGCACACGGCGTCCATTCCTCCCAAAAAATACCTGAAATACGGATTCATTTGACCACAGTACACGTTTCACTGTGATGGTCCATCCCAGATGCCTCCGAGCCCAGAGAAGTCGACGGCGCTTCTGGACACTGTTAACATAGGGCTTCCTTTTGGGCACAGTACAGTTTTAACTGGCATTTGTGGATGTAACTACGTATTGTGGTACTTGACAAAGGTTTGCCAAAGTAGTCCTGAGCCCATGTGGTGATATCGCTAATATAGATGAATGACGATTCTTGATGCAGTGCCGCCTGAGGGATCGGAGATCACGGTTGTTCAGCTTAGGCTTGCGCCCTTGTCCTTTACGCACTGAAATTCCTCCAGATTCCTTGAATCTTTTAATTATGTTATGCACTGTTGAATGTGAAATATCCAAATATCTTCCTATCTTTCTTTGAGGAACATTGTTTTTAAACATTTCAATAATTTTCTCACGTATTTGTTGGCAAACTGGCGATCCTCGGCCCATCTTTGCTCCTAAAGGATTAGACCTTTCTTGGATGCTGCTTTTGTACCAAATCATAATTACAATCACCTGTTGACATCACCTGTTTCAAATCACATCATTATTTAACCATTTTACCTCATTACTAGCCCTAAATTGCTCCTGTCCCAACTTTTTTTGAAATGTGTTGCAGGTCTGAATGACAGGAAAGGATGCATATTTACAAATTACATGAAGTTGACCAGACAAAACATGAAATATTTTGTGTTCATATTGTCTGCAATGAAATACAAGTCAAAGTAAATTTAGAAATCGCTTCTTTTTTTTTTTTATTTGCGTTTTCCATACTGTCCCAACTTTTTCAGATTTGGGGTTGTATATAGTCTTTTAAATAAAATTTAAGTCTGCACTATGTAACTTTTCCGTCCGCTAGAGGTCGCCAATTCAAAACAAAGGCGTAGTTTGATAACGCCAAGTTTGAGCGCAGAATCTTGGGACACGTGGTCTTCACCTCACAGCCGGTGGAAAAGAATCGGGATAGGACTCGGGCAGACTTGGATGCGATTATTGTAGTTACTGTAGTATGAAGCACAGCAGGACCGAGTGTTGTGGGAGCTGAGCAAGGCCACTGAAGCGATTGTCAATAAGATGAACGCAACACACGCCTCGCGAATAGCCTTTTATTATGCCACAGTTGCAGTCGCCACTTCTGCTTTTCGGGTCATGAGTATGAGGTAACGCAGCTCTGTTTATCATATTAGATACATCTGAGTGTGTTGAAAATAAAGTTATGACGTTACTCTGTGCGTTCGCTCGGCGGCTGCTATGACACTTGTTGCACACTGCAGTAAGAGTAAAGTGTTTCTGCAAAATAAAACTGGAAACCGAGGGTAAAGCAGATTGCAATTGACAGGCGACTCCCTCACACGTCCCGGTTCCTTGGTTAAAATAGCAATTTCTCACAATTTACAAATAGTTGGAAACATTTGGGATATTGTAAGTACTCTTAAGTACACAAGTGACAAATTAAAGACTAAATGAATGCCCAAATAAAATGTTAATGTTCATGTGTGTCCAACTTACCACATTGAGCTTCTTGAACTCCACCACCTGGAAGAAGACGTGTTCCAGTATGTGCTTGGCGTCTCTTTTGTCCTTGTCCAACTTCCCTTTCACTCCTAAGATGTCTCCACACTTACGTACATAAAACTCAAGATCATCATCGGTACCTTTGAGAAGACAACGCATCCGTTACACATCGTCAACCGCTCAAACTTGAAGCAACGACAGGATTACAAATCTTTCAGTGCATTCTGAACCAATGGTACAAACTCACATTTATTTGAGAGCTGAGCCAGCCTCACTTTCTCAGAAGAAAAGGTTTCGTCGAGGTCAAAAAGGTCAAGCATGGGTGGGCGAAGGTCCCGAAAGGCTGGTTGAAAGACCTGGACACAAAACAACACTTCGGGTCAAACACAGATCCTCTGCAAACACACCCAATAAACATTAAGGGAATAATCAAAGCGGATTATAATAATGCACTGATTTGATCCATCATTCCATTGGATCGTGAAAAGTAAGCTATGACATAATTGGCTAAATTTACTTTTCTCCACCCATGTGGCACTGAGTGCGTTTACATGCACGTTCTTAAGTCGATTATGCTTAATAAGCCAACAACACATTTGGTCATGTAAACACGGTCACCTGTTTTCTTCTAACGGAGTAAGGTCATAAACGGCTTAAGCATAAACCGGTCAACACAGGGAGTTTTTTGCCTCGTACCCCGATTTTGCGTGGCATGTAAATGCATTAACCTGCTTTCTGTGGGCAAATAACCAGATTTATTAATAAAAGTCATGTAAACGCGGTTTACTTGCGTTGTCAGGTTACTGATGTGCATGTAAACGGGGAAAACTGCTTATTTCAATAAGCTGATATTTGTGAGTTATGAGTTTACTGGTGTGCATGTAAACGCGCTCACTGGTTGCATCAGCAGAAAAAAAGGTTGCATCAGAGATGGAGAGGGCGAAAACATTTTGACAAAATAAAGTAGGTGTGTGGACAGATAATGTAATGAAGACGGACTCACGGCCGGCTGCAGAGGAGGCAGAGGTGTTTCAAACTGAGGTGTGATCAGCTGGAGAGCTTCATGTTTTACATTGAGCTGCTTGTAAGAACTGAAAACACAGAAATTCATTCATTCATATTTCAACCAGGGTTTCTGCAGGTTTTATGAAGGTAAATTTAAGACCTTTTTAAAAGCAATTAAAGTAAACGTAAGGACTTAATGTAAGGGAACTTAACACGTCAATGTGTTCACTAAATGTAAATGTCTAAGCACAGAATGAGTTGTATTAGCAACACTTCAAAGTTTGAAAATACAAATTCCAACAGATCTCCGTTACTTTTTAATTAATTTTACAAAAAAAGAAGCTAATAATACAAAAAAAAAAGCCATTCAAAGCTTGTCTCCCAAACACTAGAATATGGAAATAACTTCTACTGAACCTTCTGATCACACTACAAAAAAGTTGTTCTTTTTTCAGTCGTTTGGTCTTGTTTTCCAGTGTCTAAAATCTAAAAGATTCTTAATTCAAGATACATTTATTTGAGGAGCAAAATTACATTAGATAAGAAATCTTGTGATTTTAAAACAAGAGCAAATATCTGCCAATGGGTTCAGAAAAATCAACTTAAAGGTGGGCTAAGGGCTTGGTAACCGATGTTGATATTTCAAATCACCAAAACAAACACGCCCCACACGTACGCAACCCAGGCAACGACTATGGAGGAATCTGCTGTGCCAGCCGCCCGAGGGTATGATGTCATCAATAAATGAAAGCAATGTGTGTTACTATGGTAATCCAGGCCGAATGTTCAATGAAAAAGTCATCCCTTCCATCCCAAAAAACACAAACACAGTTCTCATGAACAACTCGATGGCACGAGCACGTCAAAATTGTAATATGTTCGTTAGTTGGATTGTCAAGATTAGAGGGTTACATCGATCACGAAAAGAGCAACCAAAGGAAACAAACATATACTAGGAGTATATTATCTTACTTTTCGGACACACTTTGGGAGCTGACGCTTGAAACAGACAGTGGAGGAGGTTTAGGCCCCGTCCACACGAAGCCAGAACTTTCCCTATCCGATCTTTTTTTTCCCCCTCGTTTCAAGAAATATCTGCGTACACACGAGAGCATGAAAACGGCTCAAAACGCTGTAGTATACATGCCAGGCCAGTATGTGGCACTGTAATTCTGCCACAGAAATACACTAAAAACGGAGAAGAAGAGTTGTGGCTAGAAGGGGTACGGCAACAGTCGGAGGTGAGGTAAAATCTCACAATAAAATAACAATAAATAAATTTGCTACTTACCAGATGTGTTTTATTAACGCATACACCTACCCCAACCCACCCTAAACATACTCTTACAATAATGCAAATACAGTAATTAAACAACGCAGTATTGATGTGCGCATGCCCAGTGCCCGTAGTTGTATCTCTTCTAGTCTTCCCCGCGCAGGACGTGGTGTGATGACATCACCGTTTCACAAAATATACGGATTGGCTGTATACACGAAACTGCAAGGGTGTCGTTTTCAGATTTATCCACTTTAGGACCCGGTTTCAAAAAATAGGGGTTTCAGTCTCCCAAAACGCAAGATCCGTGTTGACGAAACGCCAATACGATAAAAAATGCATACGTATACAGTGATACGCGTCTCCGTGTGGACGGGCCCTTAGACGCTCCAGGCTTATCGGAAGTAGAAATGAATGGGTCTTTATCATCGCTGAAGTGAACGAAAATACGATTGCAAATGGACAAACAAGCGAACATGAGCCACGTGCATTTTAAACCAAAAGCCAGCATATTAGTTCTGTGAAACAACAAAATCAATGTTACTCGCCTATCGAGAAGAAATAAAGCAACCTCGGTGTCCGATTGCAGGCCTTCCCGCTCCTTGAGTTCTCGCTAGCGCTGGAAAGCTGATACTTCTTGCCTGATCGTAAGCCTTCTTTTGTTCCATAGATATTTTCCACTTTGGTTTTTTATCTGCCATCTCCCGTCGCTCGGCAAATGTCCGTCCTGTGTGTCGTGTGCAGGGCTTAAAAACGGAAAAAAATATAAATCGGTTCACTCCGAGCAGAATCGATATTATAGCGTTTCCGTTTTTGCGTTCCTCAATAAACATTACTGTTCCGAAAAAGGTTTGATATGAAAAAATACCGGTTAATAACGTTATTTTAATTTAGCCTATACTTTAAACAAATATGTATAAATAGACTTATTTTCACTCAATAATAATATAACGCATGGTAATTAAACTTGAATATTTATTTCATAACATTTTTAAAACCAGAAATACATGCATTAGAATGACAAAGCATAAACAGCGGACCTGTTTTAATGGAGCGTTAGACAATCTAAAGTGGCCCTCTTATGCCGAATTATTTTCAGAAGAGTGATAACATTCTTTGTACATAACTTTTTTCAACACGACTTGTTTTAAAAATTGCATGAATAAAGAATAAATAAACTGGATAACCATTGCTCTTTTAATGCACCGTCAACTGCTAATTTCAAAGCAAACACTGCGCAACACGTCCTTGCATCACATAATCAAATTCAGTCAGCTAATAAAGCTTGATCATTTAATGCAATATACCATTTAATACGAAGCATTAACCGTCTATAGAAAACATTGACCTGTCCTGTATTGGCAATCTGAAAGACTATAGGAAAAATGTTTGATAGATGCTAGTAGCCTGCTTGGACAGGCTTAAACAAAATCCATAAACTAGCCTAAATCAGTCTATTTGAGCTTAAAGTCCGTACTGCTTATTTAAACGTTCGAAAAGAATGCTTGCACATTCATTGTAGACCTCAGCGGGGAAAGAAATGTACTTGAGGCATGAAAATGCGCGCTCTACACTGACTTGCGTACCGGTAGATTCATAGATGACTGCTGCGCGGGTATTTCACTCACGCTTGATAAGTCAACGTCACATGCCGTACTACTCAATTCATGATTGGTCACTGCCAAATTAAAATATTAAAGAGAACAATAAAATAACGTTATTAACCGGTTAATGGTCATTTCAAATTAACGTTTCTGTTCAGAACAATTCAAATTGATTTTGATTTCGTTTCCGTTTTTGTTCCTCTTAAAATTTCGTTCGTTTCCGGTTTTTGTTTTCGTTCCTTGAACCGGTTCAGAGCCCTGGTCGTGTGTTTTGAATAATGAAGTGCACTGAGCGCTCGCTTCTCACCGTCATTAGTAGACACGCCTCTGATTGGCTACAAGTTTGTTTTGGGACTCGGCCCGAGACACTTTTACTAAAGCATTTATGAAATATCACTTACCCCACCTTTAATTCAAATGCAAGTAATTTTCATACCCATTGACAGATACTTGTTCTTGTTTTAAGCATAAACTCACTTAATATTGACTTAATTTCATCATTTTGGATGTCAAGTAAATGTATCTTGATTTAAAGATGTTTAGATATTTGTACTGGAATAAAAAAAATCCTGAGGACGTTTTCTTTTTATTTGCAGTGCATGCAATTTAATTTAGGGCCCTATGAAATCCATTTTATTTCTTTTTTTGTTTTAGCTTTACTCCGTTTTAATGGTTAAATTACATTTTATTAGTCAAAAAGCATGTCTAAGTAATTGAAATCATGAAACATTACAATTTAAAGGAACACGCCGACTTTTTGTGACTTTAGCTTATTCCCCATATCCCCCAGAGTTAGATAAGTCCATACATACCATTCTCATCTCCGTGCGTGCCATAACTCTGTCTGACGCACCCACCGCTAGCCTAGCTTAGCACAAAGACTGGAGGTAAATGGCTCCAGCTAGCCTACTGCTCAATAAGTGACCAAATAACGCCAACATTTTCCTATTTACATGTTGTGATGTGTATAGTTACATCGTGTACTAAGACCGACGGAAAATGAAAAGTTGTGATTTTCTAGGCCGATATGGCTAGGAACTATGCTCTCATTCCTGCGTAATAATCGAGGAACTTTGCTGCCGTACCATGGGTGCAGCGGAGCAATGATAGTATGATAGCGCCTGAAAGTAGTCCCAAGCACGCTCTCTGAGCAAGCAGGTTGTCACGTTGGTTATGTTAATGGAAGTTAGCCTATTTTCAGGCGCTGCGTAATATCAATGCGCCGCTGCACCTATGGTACGGCAGCAAAGTTCCTAGATTTTTTTTTTTTTTAGGGCGCTATGATACGTTTTATTATTTTATTTATTCATCCAAAAGTTGACAAATTCTGTGACATTCCGCATTCCATTTTTATGAATGGATTCTGTGTTTTCCGCATTGCAGAAATCATAGGGCCCTAATTTAATGCCATGATATTGAATTTAAGATTTTCTGCTCCAATTTAAGACCTTTTTAAGACCCACGGAAACCCTGTTCAATGCATGTCTGATTGGCCAAGCACACAAACTCATGCTACTGTTAGTTCAATGCATGACTGTGTGTAGTTTATGTCATGAAAGCCTCTTTAAGAAATGTGAATCTTACTCCAGGACAGAGGGAAGAGTGCTTGTGTGCAGCTTTAGCAAAGACATGTCAAACAGGGATGTGAAATCTCGCGGATTCTCGTCTCCCTCCTGCAGACACACCCTCAGACGGTCGGACAGACTCCCTGTGTCTGGCAGCATGGTGTAGTCTGTGATCTGGGAAAAGTTAAAGGAAGAATGTCACCTCACAGTCCTGAAGCATGATTGTGTGACACTGTTTGGTAGTCAGGTCAGACTTACACTACTGTTCAAAAGTTTGAGGTCAGAAACATTGCATTAAATTGATCAAAAGTCACAGATAATGTTACAAAAGATTTCTAGTTATAAATGCCGTTTGGAACTTTCTATTCATCCTCTTTTCCTTCTATTCAAATCCTGAACAAAATGTGTGAATTTGTGTTCAACATTGATAATAATCAGAAATGTATCTTGAGCAGCAAATCATCATATTAGAATGATTTCTGAAGGATCATGTGACACTGAAAACTGGAGTAATGATGCAAAAAATTCAGCTTTGATCACAGGAATAAATTACATTTTTAAATATATTCACATAGAAAACAGTTCTTTCAAATTGTAATAATTTTCCACTGTTTTACTGCATTTTTGATCAACTAAATATGCCAGCTTGGTGAGCAGAAGAGACTTCTTTCCACAACATTACAAAAATCATAATGAGGCCAAACTTTTGAACAGTAGAGTATTGAAACACAGATATGAAGTCTACAACAAGTAAGGTACGCTCACCTCTGGGTCCTCTGCATCTATCTGGTTGAGAGGGATGCTATCGGTTGTAAGCCACTGGAAAACAACATCCTGCAAAGTACACATTATATTGTATTAAAAACAATACATTCTAAACAACAACCACAAATGTAACTTGAGTTATTCTGTTTTAATGAAGGACATGAGAGTGGTGCTTGCCCATGCAAAACTCACTACCGCACAATCCTAGGGTTGGGGAGTAATGAAATACATGTAAATAACGTATTTAAAATACACAATTTGAGTAGCTGTATTTCATTACAGTTACATTTTAAATGGGTGGTAATCAAATAAAATTTACATCCAAAGTGATTACTTTGAATTTTAATTCATTTAAACATTAATGTAAACTGTAATGAGCAATTCATATAAACAGACTGACAGTAAAAAGTATCCTAATATACATTTCTGCTCATAAGCTTCATAACCCTTGCAGAATATGCAACATTTTAATAATTTTAACAAAATAAAAGGGATCATTAAAATGGCATGTTGTTTTTATTTAGTACTGTCCTGAATAAGATATTCAACATAATAGATGTTTACATATACTCCACAAGACAAAATGACTGAATTTATACAAATTTCCACATTCAAACATGTACATACCCTTAAATCTGAACTGTCTGTCATTACCTGGATGATCCATGACTGTTTTCATGTTTCATGTGAAGTCATTTGTTTAAGTAAATTTGACTTTTTTTTCTCACAATTGTGAGATTATATCTCACAATTCTGACTTCTTTTCTGAGAATTGTGAGACATAAAATTGCAATTGCGACTTATATTGCCCAATTATGAGGGGGGGAAAGACTTGCGACTTTTAAAAGAAAAGGTGAAAGGCAATTGCGACTTTTTATCTCACATTTTTTACTTTATAACAAGCAATTCTGAGAAAAAAAAAGTCATAATTGTGAGATAAAAAGTAGCAATTACCAGTTTTATTTTTAGTGGCGGAAACAAGCGTCCATGAAACGCAATGCATTAAGAGCAGGGGGTGAAAACTTTTGAACAGGATGATGTGTACATTTTTCTTATTTTGTTCAAAGATCTTTTTTTTATTTATTTAGTACTGCCCTTCAGACGCCAATAACAACATGTTTCCCAGAAGACAAAATTAGTACAATTTACCCTGTTCATCTGATTCAAAAAGTTTACACACCCCAGCACTTAATGCATTGTGTTGTCTTCTTGAGCATCATTATTTTTCTTTGTTCTTTTTTAAAGATTGTCTGCATTTTTTGCTTCAAGAAATATTGTGGAAAACTGATGTTGTTTAAAATAATATGCAGAGGAAAACCAAGTCCTATGTTTGGTGGTCCCGTTGTGTTACATGCCTTTTTAGTATTCCAAAGTATTTATTTAGATTAAGTTACAAAACTTGTGTAATCTAACGAAATACATTACAAATGACTTTTTAAAGCATGTATTTTGTAATCTGTAGTGAAATGCATTTTAAAAGTAACCATTCCAACCCTGCACAATCCTAGGTGTTTTAAATTGTTCAAAGTGTTCGTGAACACTTGTTAACACTATGTGTTTGCTTGGGTGTTCTGGGTGGTTTACAGGCAATAACAAAGTCAGCACACTCCCACAAAACCTTTATTGAGCTCATGTAACAAAGTGTTTCTTAGTTTGACGAAGAGCTCAATAAATGCTTGTGGGAGCAAGTGTACGGACTTTAGGACTAGTTTTCGAAACATCGTTTGAGTTACAATTCTTATCACTCGATGTCTGTGATTTCATGTACCGATTCGTCCGTGTTTATCACAGAGGTAGGAGCTTGTGTTTTCTAGACGTTGACATTACAGAAGATCATGTGCTCTGCTTGCGTGCATCACGTATATGTCTTTTAATTTATTATTTGTTAATATAATTTTTATTTATTATAAAAAACACATTTAAAGGGATAGTTCACCCAAAAATTTTAATTAGCCCATGATTTACTCACCCTCAAGTCATCCTAGGTGTATTTGACATTCTTCTTTCAGACGAACACAATCAGAGTCAAACAAAAGTCCAGGCTAATCCAAGCATTATAACTGCAATAATAGTTGCTCTGTTTTTGAAGTCCATAAAAAATGCACCTGTCCATCGTATAATGTGCTCCACACGGCTCCGGGGTGTTAATAAAGGCCTTCTGAAGTAAATCGATGGGTTTGAGTAAGAAAATATCCATATTAAAAACTTTATAAAGTGAAATATCTAGCTTCCGGCGGACCACTTTCTGTATTCAACTTACGCAGAAAGTGTAACGCCTCTCGAGGTTCAAAACGCTTGCGCTACGTCCGACGTCATGGCGATCCAGTTACGCTTTTTCTTAAATTGAACTAAAGCTAGATATTTTACTTTATAACGTGTTAAATATGGATATTTTTCTTACACAAACGCATCAATTCGCTTTTGAAGGACTTTATTAACCCCCGGAGCTGTGTGGAGTACTTTTATAATGGATGGATGCACTTTTTTGGGCTTTAAATTTTGGGCTGCCATTTACTGCTTTATAAAAGCTTTCCTGTAGCTCAAACAATAGAGCGTGGCACTAGTAACGCCAAGGTCATGGGTTCGATTCGCAGGGAAATCAAGAACTGACTAAATGTAAAATGTGTACCTTGAATACAAAGTAAGTCGCTTTGGATAAAAGCGTCTGCCAAACGCATAAATGTAAATTAACACCTGGAGCCGTGTGGATTTTTTTTATAATGCATAGATGCACCTTTTTTTTTGGCTTCAAAATTTTGGGCTGCCATTCACTGCCATTATAACACTGGGAAGAGCCAGGACATTTTTTTATATAACTCCGATTTTATTCGTCTGAAAGAAGAATGTCATACACCTAGGATGGCTTGAGGGGGAGTAAATCATGGGGTAATTTTCATTTTTGGGTGAACTATCCATTTAAACTGGGCAGTCTTCGCAGTTTCTGCAATTTGGCTCTTTTTATTGATTGTATATGTTATATTTTAGTCCATATTCAAAGGAAATGAAAGCATGCCAAAGACTGGTGCGCAAACGGTAGCTCAGGTAGGTCAAAAAACACATGAGGAGACACAAAAGCATCAGCAATCACAGACATTCGCATTCGGACAGGATTAGATTTCTCAGATGACTGTTGAGTTTGCCAAAAAAAAACATAGGTAATTTGCCCCGGAATTTTTTAGAGGTTGTATTATTCGGATGGTATTAAAATCGGAAAGTGAAACATGAATTTCTTTACCATCCCCCCTTCCGAATTGGGCTTTTGCTTGGTTTTAGTTTTTTTTTTATAAATCTTCGGTTACTTCAGATATTTTTGGACACATGATTTATATGTTTTTTAAGAAATTACCCTTCTCCTCTGTAAAGGCTGGAATATACTACACGACTTTTAAAATCTGAACAGATTTTCAAGCACTAGGCATCATACACTTGCCGACTTTGTAAATGGTTACTAAACGAATGAGGATCACACACGTTCAGAATCAGAACACAACAAACTAGAAGTGATAAACGAAAACAATATGTGTTCTAAAATCGGCTCAAACTTGTTTGACATCCTCTGACTGGATGGAATCACAGTTTGAAGCTAAAAAATTTGAGTTTGCGCACTGAGAATTCTGACATCTGCGACTTTACAAAATCTGGCTCTGTCCAGTATACAAATCGGGGCAAAAATCTGGAAGGACATGATCTGGTCAAAGTTGTGTAGTGTATAGTGTATTCCAGCCTTGAGCCACATGATTTGAGGTATCATCCACTGCACAAACTGTGCAAGACAAGCTATTAGCGAAAGTTTAGGGTTAGGGGTTTGTTCAGAGTGTGGCACCGACCCTAGAATATCCTAGCAAATGAATATCCTACCATGATTTTACTGTTCTCCTCCTTGTCCAGGTACTGGTCACTGAACATGTGACATGAGCCCAGAACTGCCAACTTGCCAGCGTTCTGGACACAAACAGAGACAATAAAGCACAGAATAAAGCCCAGTGAGTTGAACACGAGTGAGTCGGATCATCAGAATGACTATACACACCTTAGGCTGATGGAAGGCAAGAACAGGCCTGTTGAGTGGAAAGCACACAGAGCCAGTGGACAGGACGGCCACCGCAGGCTTCATCACATTTAATGTGGCCCCATAAGGGTATACGAACGTAAGTGCCCTGTTTAATCATCAGATAAAAAGTCATTACACATTCTCACATGGGACTTTAAAGTGCCTCCATTATGCTATTTTGGATATTCCCTTTAATGTAGGGTTTAATATAACTGATTATGAATGTAAAAGATCTGTGATTCTGAACTGCCTGAAAAGAGTAGTCGGTAATTCCAGTCTCACTTCCTGCTGAATCTACGTAGGTTTGTAACAGATTTATGGTCTTCATTGGCTGAACATTGTCTACTTTGCCCCTCAAACGCTGTAGTTGTAGCTGAGATTGGAAGAGTTTGGTTTGTGTTGTTCATGTCAAGAAGACGCTGTTTTCTGCTGCCATAGCAAATCCACTTGAGCTATTTATGCACAAAATGTGAATATTGCATTCAATTTTTGGGAATAAAGCACCGTTTCCATCCCATGTGTTCTAGAGAACAAAATCCTCATATCCTGTGAAATTGGCACACAATATATGTAAATAAAATAGTAGTTGCTGCAATTGTGGAAGAAACTGTAGCTCTTTAGCCCTCCATAATCAGAGTGGCAGGCTAAACGCAATAAACACTGTCATGTTCTCTCTTGCGTTCGGATGCTGGTGTTTGGGAACGCAATAGTGTAAGAAGCTTCTGGAGGGAATTAAACCAAATTATTCTGATGACAGACTTTGACTCGGGCATTTCAGAACACCTGAAACAGCATCTGAGATGCTGCGATTGGTCCACTGGTTAGTCCAGTAATCCAATCATAGCCACTGCTGAGGCAACAAGTTTATTCGTCGAGGGATTTATTCTGTAAATGTGTTTCCATCATAGTCTATGCATGTCTTCTTACCGGATAAAAAAAGTATTCACCTCACTTGAGCACAAGATTTTTATGCGTATCTTAGCATCTCAATCCAGCATTTTTTATGCAATATACCAAAATGCACATAAAAATAGGTGGATGGAAACATAGTTAATGATGCGCGCCCAAAGAATAAAATTTTATACAGTAAAACCCACGCCTTCGTTACTGTTCGTTAGGGGTGCACCGAAATTTCGGCTGCCGAAAATGGCATTATCGGTTTCGGGCCGAAATAAAAAAAACAGCCGAAAACGTAAACCGAAAATGAATGTCACCCACCCCTCCCATCCGTGCGCAAGCGCTTAGGTTTCACTCACGGTCGGGCCGTTATCACCCGACGCGTCTGAACTACCCATTGCCAGAAGCGATAATCCCCTTGACTACTGACGCGCAAACGAAGGCCGCTTTCCATTGCTTGCGCGGATTGCACGCAGGTATTTATCTGCCCCAAGCAGTGTTGCCAAGTCCACGGTTTTCCCGCTGGATGTTTTTCCATGTCCGCGGGTTGAAGCGACACCAATTATGTGATATTTAGACCCAGGAATGCGAATTTAAGCAGGCAACCCTGCCAAAAAAACATATTTCACCCCCCAAATGCCATTTTTCCCGGAGAACAGTGACAGACAGCGAGAGATTCAGTGCTGCATCTCATGTCCTTAATGAGAACCATTCTTTGTGTGCAGTTATTCAGATAATTGTGGATCTTTATTTCCACAACTGTTAAAAAACTATTTTATTTGATGGAACATAAAACTTATAAATAATAATACAAAATAATTTATTCTTCATTTATTGTTAAAAATATTTTAGGTTTTGTTATGTAACTTAATAAAAGTTTGATTATTCTATTGGTTTGTGATTTTTTGATTTCAGATCCATTAATTTCAAGCAATTTATATATATATATATATTAGTATACGTTTTTAAAAGAAGCCATTTTCGGCTTCTGCCAAGTGCATCCTACATTTTCGGTTTCGGCCCAGAATTTTCATTTCGGTGCATCACTACTGTTCGTATCACTGTGAAATTGAAATCACTGAAATTCAGATATGCTGATGAGCGCTTGGTATCTGACATGGTCAACCAATCACAACAGACTGGGCCATCTGACTGTGGCGAGGTTGGCGAGGGACATGGGAGGAGCGAGCGGGACCGGTGGGTGATTGAGAATGAGCACCACCTGCGAGTCCCACCGGTCTTGAGTCCTCTCATGAGGGAGCCCGGAGACATATAAGGAGGAGCGACATCAGTGGAGGAGGAGAGGGGACCAGGCTTGGAATTTACATTGTGTTTTGTTTACATTTTGTTATATGTGTGCGCGGCAGTCGTCCGCTTTGAATTTCATTTTGTGTTTATTATTTGATTAAAGCTGTTGAACGTTCGCCAGTCCCTGCCTCCTTCTTCCCTGAACAGACACACTTTACTACACTGACCAATCAGAGCAGAGCAGGCTCTCAGAAAGGCGGTGTTTAGAGAGAATGAATCCTTGATCGAACCGTTTCAGACACTGTGAGAAAAGAGCTGATGCTGCAATGGATATTATGATAAAATTAAAGTGTTTTTGACCTTGGATGCATGTAAACTTATTGTAGTAGACGGCAAAACAAAACTAGGAACCTGTAAAGTAGCATAATAGGGGCACTTTAAACTCCTCAAACATTAAATGTTCACGATAACATAAACAACATTCAGCTCAAGCTTACTGTGAATTATTCCCAGAATTTTCTTCATCAATCACCCCTGTGACCACTTTACCAGCAGCACGACTGATCTCCCTGAAAAAAAAGAAAGAAATAGTTTAAATCCTGTAAAAACTGGTTAGTTTCAATATAATCTCTGCACAAATTGACAGAATAAATATTTTAACACTCATGGGCGACACAAACCTGTTCAGAACACCATTGGACACAAGTGCTTCTTTAGGATGGAAATATTTGTAATAGACGTTCCTTATTACTGTATCTGCAAATCCAATACAACAAATAATACAAAATTATACATTTCAGAATAATGTTTAAACTTGATCACACCTCCTCACAGATGAACACATTTAAAATGTCTAAATTCAAGATTTTTGTGAGGCACAAAATAAAGAATGTCAAGGTGGTGGAGTATTTTATATATATATATATATATATATATATATATATATATATATATATATATATATATATATATATATATATATATATATATATTTTTTTTTTACTATTTATCCCATTTTAAAAGTTTTGATTGAATGGATTTTATTTAATATCAGGTGGTATAAAAAGAAAGGAAATATTTTCCTTACACATTAAAATCATTTGCGTAGATACAGTCAAACCAAAAATGATTCAGACAGCAGATATAATTTTTAACTAGTGTGTGCAGGACACTATAGTTAATTTATGCAAGTGAGGATAGCAAAATAAAGTACACGGTGACATATTATACCCAAATATTCTTCATCCTGTGGACTACCAGTAAAATTGATACAAATTTGGGACCAAATTTATCCAGACACTTTGACCTGAGCATGTTTTTGCTTTTTTTCTTTAATTGCTAATGCGACCTTTTACAGCACAGACTGAACAAAATGAAGCATTGCTTTGGTAATTGGTTGACCTAAATTGGTATTATCTAATTGTGTACTAAAATTTGATTGGTTGATTGTAATCTATTACGTCCCTTTCTATCAAAGTTATCTGACATTATCAAGATGAACTTGTTCTGACACTGTCACATTTTATTATTACCATTTTCTAAACTATAGCAAATAAACTGTGATAGTGTGAGAAAATGTTGAAGGTGTCTGAATAAATTTTAGTTTGACTACATCTTAATTTTTTAAAATAAAAATATGAATAAAATATGAATGTAACATTTAGGGCTGTCAAAAGATTAATCGCGATTAATCGCATCCAAAATAAAAGTTTGTGTTTACATAATATATGTGTGTGTACTCTGTTAATTATTATTTATATATAAATACACACACAAGCATGTATATATTTAAGAAAAAAATATTTTTATATATAAAACATTTATATTTATATATATTATAGATTATATAAATGTATATATAGCATATACATGCAAATATTTTTAAATATATACATGAATGTGTGTGTATTTATATATAAATAATAATTAACAGAGTACACACATATATTATGTAAACACAAACTTTTATTTTGGATGCGATTTATCACGATTAATCTTTTGACAGCCCTAGTAACATTACAATATTAATGTTTTTGGTATATATTTATTTTTATATTAATATATATAGATTTAATTAATGAGACTATGATGTACAGAAATTAAAACCAATACACACTTACCATTGTTTATCATAATGCCAAACTCTTCCAGGAGGAAGTTGATATTAGTGTCATATTTCATTTCTCCTCCTTCTCCGAGCATCACAAGAAGAGCTCCACCACTGTCCAGATACTGCTTAAGAACCTCCAACTGAAGCACACAGCAAACATCCAGCAGTTTACAAGTGAAGCGTCGGGCATTAGTTTGAACTCGTCCATATTTGTGCTGCACATTCTCACCTCAGCAGCAGTGAACTTCTCTCGAGGGCCTGCAGTGATCCATAACTTCACTCCTTGGAGTTTCTCCAAGCTGAGCTCCTCTTTGATGCTGAGGAACATGTATAGTTTAGTATGGAAGCTTGTTTCCCACCAGGAAATAAAAAAATAAAAGGTTGCAGTTGCAATTTATAAACTCTTAATTGCGACTTTACATCTCACAGTACAGACTTTTCTTTCCTCAAATTGTAACTTTTTTTTGGTTTACATCTCATAACTGACTTTTTTCTAAGAATTACTTACATTTCATAATTCTGAGTTACATCTCGCTATTCGAGTTTGTTTTTCAATTGTGATTTTTTTCCCCCTCCGAATTGCGACATTATAGCTCACAATTCTGACTTTTTTCTCAGATTTGCAACTTTATAACTCACAATTCTAACTTTATATCTTGCATTCAGAATTGTGAGATAAAAAGTCACAACTGCCTTTATAAAGAAAAAAAAAGATTATTTTGTACTGGAAACAAGCTTCCATATTTTAGTCATGTAGATTGGTCTAATTTGAATATGAAAAGTAAGACTGATCACCCCTTTGGCAAACTGCTAGCTGGTCAAACTACTTCTTACGGCACAGTGGTTGTGTTAATGCATCTGGCACCAGATCACATTCATTCATAAACATTTGTTTCTAATGGGTATTTCATTCGCATATATGCAAATGCAAAAAATGTGTGTATAATCCATGTTTTGTGCTATAGATGGGCACATCACCAATGTAGTGAATAAACCTCCTTCACACCTGTAAACCTGTTTGCATGAGCCATTTAAGAGGTTTCACCTTTGAATCTTCCATTGTGCTCTTAATTTCTTCTGCAAAGACTTGTATCCAGAGTTGGAGGTGAAGAGCTCTCGTTTGGATGCGTTGAAAATAACTATATTTCGTTGCTCTTTGTCCATGCTGGCATATGGATCACGGTACACTATTTACAGATGGACAGATTACTGTCTGTAATGCACGAAGCACGACGCTTTCCTCACTGTTTTCCTCACAGGCTGATGTATTTATTATTTCAATACATTATCGCCCCACGACAATCCCGACGTTGAACGACAGCAACAGCAAGAACTGCAAAATATACATAAACTATGAATATTGTGTTCATGTTACCGTTATGAGCTGCTAAGCTAGCAAGCTAAAGCTAATAACTCTCGCTACACAACTGATCAAATCTGTTGAAATACGAGAGTTATAACGCTACATCATGTACAAAATTTAAATGTTTCTAAAAAACGACAAAGAAAACAAAGTTACCACAGCATTCACCGTAATGTAGTGGCAGTGAGCGATGCATTGTGGGTATTTTTGGACAACACTAGCGTAACCAGGGGCGCTTCCTTCATAGCAACTTTGTTGGCGTACTTGTGTAGCAACTCGGCAAAATAAAACAGGGTATTTTTATATTTATTTCTAAAGTGGACTGAGACGATTAGGGATGCCGATTTACGACATTTCAGCAACATAAGAAAAGTGAAATCGTAATTATGACGTCTAACGTCAATATTATGACATAAGTTACCGAGTCATATATATTTTTTTATACTAACGTTAAGTCATATGATATGAGAAGTCGAAATGGTGGCATACTAAGTTATAACTATGACATAAGTCTTATTTATAAGGTTAAGAAATGGCCATTAACCAGGTAATCTTTGAAAAGTTTGCACCACTAAAAATAAGTAATCTCATCCTATCAGGTAATTTTTGTTCTGACAAATAATATTCCTTATTTGTCAGAACAAAAATTACCTGATAGGATGAGATGACAATACACGGCTAACTGTTACCTATTAAATATGGTCATGAAATATTGATTTGAGTAGAAATTATTTTATTTCACTTCTAGATTGGGGGAAATTGCCAGTCTAGCAAAAAGTCAAACATTCCAACGATATATTTATTATTCGAATGTACATTATTTTTAATATATAATAAAAGTTACTTTTTCTATTAACTAGTTAGCATTCGGCTCTTTTGTGTCTCTTGGTTCGTTGTTCTTCGGTTGTTAATAAACACAAGATTTGACTTCTGAAAGCTGCTGAAATCTTATATTTATAGAAATATTGTCTTATTTTTTTTTTTTTATATGTTAATTTCCCAGAAAAAAAACAACAAAGCACCAATTTAAGGAATATCTCTGGCACTGTTTTAATAAATATTATGGGCAACTTTATTTCCATATCAACAAATCTTACTATAAGATATTTAGATATGTTTTCCTCAAAGATCTTGATGCCAACATCCAAGTAGAGAGGATCACTTAATACCAATGTCAGTATTGATAAGAATGTGGCAAATGGACAAAAGGTAACAAAGTAAAAAAAATAAATAAAAAAATAAATAAATATGCAAACAACAACTAAACAACTAAAAACACCTTGGACGCAACTAAAGTCTGACAGTGAGGAAGGCTGCAAGACTAACTTTGAGGACAATGTAAGTGCAGATGAACCTAAATCATTCTAACCTCTGATCCAAAAGGTGAGAGCAGAAATAAGTCAAATAATATGCAGAACACATGGTTAAAAATGTTATTTCTCGCTTTAGATCAGAAAACTGCATGAAAAAACACCCAAAAGAACCACCGGAGCCATTTTGGGCAAAGAATGGACTTAAGAATGGTTTCTGGATCAACCAATCCTACTAGAAACCTGCCCTGCTGCACTTTTAACTAAAAATCTTTAGATGCCAAATCACTTCTTGCCAATTCATTGCTAGAAACTGTTAACGTGGCAAACGCACATCAGGAATTAATGGACAGACAAGCAAGACTGCAGATGAGCCTGAATCATTTCAACCTCTGATCGAAAGGTGAGAACACAAATATAGACATACACCAATCAGGGATATACCGTGAATAACACGGATTATCTCTTCATCACGGCACCTGTTAGTGGGTGAGTAATAGTATATTAGGCAGCAAGTGAAAATTTGCAGTATGCAGTGGTCAGAATCTATCAAAAGTGGTCCAAGGAAGGAACAGTGGTGAACTGGTGACAGGGTCATGGGCAGCCAAGGCTCATTGATGCACATGGGGAGCGAAGGCTGGCCCATGTGATCCGATCAAACAGACAAGCTACTATTCAAATTGCTCAAGAAGTTAATGCTGGTTCTGACAGAATACACAGTGCATCAGTTTGTTGCATAGCCACAGACCGGTCAGGGTGCCCATGCAGTGAGCATCAGAACTGGATCACGGAGTAATGGAAGTAGGTAGCCTGGTCTGATGAATCACGTTTTCTTTTACATCACGTGGATCACCGGGTACGTTTGCATCACTTATCTGGGGAACACATGACACCAGGATGCACTATGGGAAGAAGGCAAGCCAGCGGAGGCAGTGTGATGATTTGGGTAATGTTCTGCTGGGAAACCTGGGATGTTACTTTGACATGTACCACCTACCTAAGCATTGTTGCAGACCATGTACACCCTTTCATGGAAATGGTATTCCCTGGTGGCTGTGGCCTTTTTCAGCAGGATAAAGTGCCCTGCCACAAAGCAAAAATGGTTCAGGAATGGCTTGAGGAGCACATTGAGGTGTTGACGTGGCCTCCAAAATTCCCCAGATCTCAAACCAAACGAGCATCTGTGGGATGTGCTGAACAAACAAGTCTGATCCATGGAGGCCCCACCTCGCAACTTACAGGACTTAAAGGATCTGCTGCTAGCATCTTGGTGCCAAACACCACAGCACACCTTCAGGGGTCTAGTGGAGTCCATGCAAAGGGGTCAGGTCTGTTTTGGCAACAAAAGCGGACCAACACAATATTAGGTCATAATGTTACGCCTGATTGTAGTATGCACAGGTTAAACTCCAGTGGTACAGAACACATGGCCATGCAGATGGCACCGCTTGAGTCATCTTCACTTTCTAAGAGAACATATTTTGAGGTTAAATGACTGGAGGTCTCATACAGGCATGAGTGTTTGACTTAATTACACCATGTGGGAAAGAAAAAAAATCAGCTCATTTCCAAAAAGAAAAGCAGCAACACTGGAAACCAATTAAATGTTTATTTAACTAAAACACTGGAAAATATCCAAAAATCCATTTAAAAATGAGATCACAGAATCACACTGCAAGTGATGATGCATTAAACTTTTTTTTAAACAAAAATTCACAAAGAGTACTAACAGAAACAAAAAGCTTCCAGGGAAAAAAAAAAAAAAAAAAAAAAAAACACCATCGGCAAGAGACGGGAATTAATTACTGTATACAGTGAGGATGCACAGCCAACCACTCAACTATCACATCTTGTTGACTACACCACAAAAGGACAGTTGAGGAAGTAAGGTACGCCTAACTCCAGGTTATAATGCATTGTTACAGCCTCCTCAAACCTCACGCTAAAGCAAAAATATGAAAAGAGCCTTTAAAAAAGACGTTTCATACCAAAGCAAGTCGAATACAAACAATGGCCAGAGCAATGCTAACAAGCACAAAAAGTTACAAATTCTGATCTGACGCCTCGTGTGGGGGAGAAAAAACCCTCTGGTATGCAATTTTGTTTTCATGCAATGTTAAAAATGGCACGTTAATCAATACTACACTGGGCGGCAGCCTTCTCAAGCATTTGGTGAATGTTCATAGGCTGTGAATGATCAATTAAACACTGAGCTGTGCATTAGATGATCCTGCTGTGCAATCCAATCGGCGAGACTAGTCTTGAGAGGCAGACCTAGAACGGGAACGAGACTTCGATCGAGAAGGAGAGCGAGATGCAGAGCGTTTGCCGGGTGACTCCGGCTGACGACGATCCTCTTTAGGGGATGGTGAACGAGAGGTCGACTTGGCCCTCTCTCCGTTTCCATTCTCCCTCGGTGAAGCGGAGCGGCTTCGGGACTTCTTACTGACAGACTTTTCCTTCGAGCGGCTTCTGGAATCTCTCTCCGACTTTGCTTTGGAGCGACTCTTGGAGCGAGATTTGCGCACATCGGAGTGCGAGCGGGACTTCTGCGTGCGCGAGCGGGAACGAGACTTCGACTTCCTGGAGCGGGACTTTGTTGGGGATTTGGAGTGAGACTTTCTCTCAGACCTGGAGCGGGATTTGCGGCCAGACCTGGAACGGGAGCGGCCCTTGCTGCGGGACCTCGACCTGTAAATGCAGACAAAAGCTAGTCAGAAAAGCAATTGCTCACATATTAACCACACAAACAAACGCCATCCTACCGAGATCCGGAGCGGGAATGGCTTCGTGAACTCCTGCGGCTCCTGCTGCGAGAACGGCGTCTGCTGCGAGACCTGCAAAACACCACGTTTGACTCAAGAGATCTATAGAAACCCAAGACATTTAACAAACGCATGACTAAGTGAGATGAAGTTAAAACCAAAGGCCTGACCTTGACCTGCTCTCAGAGTAGGAACGGCGCCGTCTAGGCTTGTCCTCTACAAGACGTATTTTTCTTCCGTTAATATCAGTGCCATCCAACTTGTCAATAGCCCTCTTCATATCAGAGTAGGAGCGAAACTCAATCACACCCTCATTGGTCCTTTCTTTGTGGGCGTCGGCATAGGTCACTTCTCCAGCTTGACGCATGAAGTCCTATAGTGAAGAACAACAACAACAACAACAAGCCCTTCAATTACTGATACAAAGGTTTTCTAAAGCATCAGAATGACTGTATTGACCAGAAATTAGACAATTAAACGCAAGGGCTTTCAAGATAATTAAACTACACAAAACCCTTGTGAAAAAGTGTGCTTAATTGTATTGAATGTACTTCAAATCTTAATAGTATAGGGGTGTAAACATACACTTGTGTCATGATTCAAACTTTTTCAGTATCTGAGTTTTTAAACACGTGTTCTTAAAGCGAGTACACTTTCATGGCCATGTGTGACTTTTTAAAAGTGCACTTTAAAATGTACTTAAATAAAACCTAATTCGTCATTTTAAATCAATGTCTTAAACGTTTGTCTTGATTTTAAGTACACTTATCTTTATTGTTTTGACTAACTACTAAAGCACATGTATAATTTTAACTAGGGCTGCGCAATATATCGAAATAGCAATATAAAAGCAATATCGTATCGCATATCGCATTATTTAATAAGGTATTGCATATCGCATTTTTCATTGAATATCGCACAGTCCTAATTTTAACTGTAGTGCATTATTCAATATTAAAGTTAAAGGGTCAAGCCTTGTATATACTCGCCGTGGCCGCAAGAGCGCGTGTGTGTGTGTGTGATATATATATACATATATATATAGTATAAAAACCATCTGCAAAATTTGGGGGAATGTACTTGTACTACGATCAACGAAACTGTGGTCGAGCCCAACTGGTAACTGGAGGCTCATGTGGGTTCGTTTATGTTCCACGAACGGCTTGCGGGACGCCATGTTCACCTGTTCCGGTAAACTACTTCTTCGCTCCTGCTTTCGACGGATTTAAGAACAATTACTCCAAGTCGCCCCCTGTCGTTTCACAGAATACTACAGCGGCGCGCGCGTCGACTATAAACGCCTCGTCCGTTTGGGGGAGGAGCGCGCGCAGTTAGCGGAGCCAGGCACGAGTATAACCGGGGCTTCATGTGACGGGGGTTTAATTTGGGGTCATTTAAAGTGGGTAAATTAAGTTCAACAAATTGCATTTAATATAAAACTCTGTAATCAATTTTATTTAATTGCATTTAACATGCAATTTTATTTATTTTTTTTAAATTAAGAATTTCACTGGTATTTGAATCAGGTACTTTAGTACAGGTCCTAAGATCACAGGGAGTCATTTAAATCCCAACAAAGTGCTTACCTTCAGGTCCTGCCAGCTGCAGCGGCTGGACAGGTTCTCCACTATCAGACGGTACTCCGTGCGAACCGGAGGTCCATATTTGTCTCTACCACTTCGGCTCCTGCTGCTATAACCACTACTGCCTTCAGACAAAAGCCAAAAGACAGCAGACAATCAGTACTGAATTAGACCCAATGCAAGGGGCGCACACAAGGCAACCTCTTCAGACATCAAACTGCATAAAGCATGATGTTCAGGCATCAGAAAATGAAGTCTTCCTACCCCACCCCATTGAATAGTCACACCCAAATAAACGGACCTCAGCACCACATAGTTCTGAAGGGAACGATTACTGTGGGATTATTAAAAACAAAATAAATCTTGACATTTGACCGCACTGGATTTGTTCAATCAGTCCTTCTGAAAGGGCCAAAGGTCGCATTGCTGGTCTTTACCCAACAGCTCAAGAACAGCAATGCTCTGAACATGAATACCGCTCCAGCGACACAGGTTTTAACGTGAGCCCCAATTTTAAAGACAGCAAACGAGTACATGATACCCTCACAGGGCTCCAGACTAACATTTGAGAGTAGCAGCACCGGTGTCACTAAGTTTTACAGATGGTGGCCTCAGCACCTGATTTGGAAGTGCTGAAGGGCGAGGCGTGGGATTGTTAATCAAATCCTTTAAGAAAAAATTTATTTAATCATAAAATTACTATTGTTTTGCATTAGTGCAGTGACTATTACATGTCTATTTCTTGGAAATGCAGTTGAGATGCAGATAAAATTAACTTTAACAACCTATGATTTATAGGGGAAATGTTTTAATGTACCATTGTTCTTCTATAGTATCATACGAACTGACCAGCTTCATTGATTATAAAAGAAGCGTTCTTTGCTTCCTTTGTAATTCTTCGCAATTTGAAGTTGTTTTTGTTTTTCATGAGACTTTGTGACTTCCCATTTCATACTTCAGTACAAAGGCTAGGATATTATTATAGGGATTTCATAATGCATCAAATCTAAAAGCAAAAAAACACAAAAAAAACTATTAGGGAGTGGGAATGGCTAATAAGCCAAAACGTGCTCCTCTGCAGCCATCTACTGGTTATACTGGTCAGGTCATGTATTTTTATTTTTAAATAAAAGTGTTTGTTGGCCACGTCTCAATGTTCCTACTTCTTGAAACTTTTAGTTTTACAAATGAGAATCTTTGATAGATAAAAAAAAATAATGTTTTTTGTCATCGCACAAAAAATTACATTTAAATTGGATAATATTTAGAGCTTTGAAGTGCTGGAAAAAGAGTACAGCACTTGAAAGGCCTTGATAAGTGCTTGGGTTTCACTCTCAAAAGGTTGTAAAAACGCTGAAATTAATAATGCAGGGTTTGATATTAAGCTGGTTCATGTGCTTGTCCTTCGGACAAGTAAATCTGTCAGTCACTTGTCCGAGAAAGATTTGCACATCTGGCTTTTTTTTTTTTGCATTGTAAATATAAATTTATTCTGAAGCAATATTCTTTGACATTTAAATCTGCATATTTGTGATATTTTATATTTTATAAAGGGCATTTTTCCCCTAATCTCATTAAATATAGGCTATGCTTCAGCTTTCATTTTATATTCTTATATTTGATCAATGAATTAAATTAAAATAAGACACAATAGGGCTGTCATCAATCAAATGAAATTACAACTGCATTAAATAAAATGTTATGAGATTGATTCAAATATTTTTTTAATATACAAATAAGAAATGTTGGAAAGAATGTTTAAGCATGAAACTAAACTGCCAGTAGGTGGCGGCAGGTGACCGTCTTAATGAGTCATTGAGTCGATTCGTTGAAACGGCGATTCATTCAAGGAGGCAGTTGATTACGAATAGAACATTGACAACGAATCATTCAAAACGCTGAATCATTAACTAACACTTGTTTGGATCTAGTTTTTCCTGCTGAAATAGAAAAAAAACCTGTTAATATTGCATCTAAAACGTAAGTGACTTATTATTAACGGTCATATGAAATTGTTACATTTTAAATTGTGATGTATTCAGGAAAACTACACTCTAGCTTAACTGTATCATAAATTTAAAAATTTGAATTTTTACCGCATTATGTTAACATTGAGTTTCTCTGTGTGAGCGGCGCTTGTGTTTCGATTTCTGCCAGAGAGGCTGCGCGAGCGTTAACAGCGCAACCTTGTTACCATCAATTCATTATACATTATATATTATCCACTATCGATCGGCACTTACACTAAATGAATGCAGAATCATTCTTGCATTTTGGGGATTCCCTAGTTATTTTGTTATTGATGTTTTAATCAGGTTACTTGTCTGATCGGGCAAGTCAAATTCTCTTTCACTTGTCCCTTTAAAAAATACACTTGTCCCAGACAAGCGTTAATGTCGGGCCCTATAATGTAAAAAACATTCGACTGTATCTGCCACAATGCCATGGTTACAGTCAGCATTGTTACATCAAATCCATGGTGGATGTTGGTGATTTGTGACCTTCTAACTTGTTCGTTCATGGTCTAATGTTTCTCCTGGTTACTAGATCTAGCAGCAATGTTATTAATTCTGCTGCAAATTCAAATGCGTTCTCGCTAGATCTCTCAGCTAACAGTGTTGCATGTTCAGGATCGCGAGTAAACCTGTTCTGAGCTCGCGCCGCGTTGTCCATTATTGGTCCCAGCTGATAAACGGTCCGTTCTGCGCAGCTCAAACGAGTATCGCGGTTTCGTTTCCGCGTTCGTTTTGTTTGCCGTTGGATGCTTCTCATATATAACAGAAATGGCAGCTCTCGGCAGTTGGGCAACGTGGTGGTCGCACTAACAAAATGTAGTGGCATCGGCTGAAAAAAAGGTTGCAAAATGTAACCATTTGGTCGCAGTCTGGAGCCCTGCCCTCATGAAAACAAACAGAAGGACATTTTACAAAAAACTAAATAAATAACCAAGACTACTTACATTAGATGCTGACGTGACCTGTCTACTGACAGAACAGCGACAGCACAAGACACATAGCAAGGGAAGCCCATTGCTCGTTTTAATAAAGAAAGAAAATAAATAAAAGGAAAAACTAGCGGGTAGCTACATAAATTTGTTTAACCTGACCAATATTTCGTTCAACATAAAAACCAATGGGTTTCCTCACCATCACCCTGGTCTATTGGCAAAAGGCAGCTGTCATCATGGCTTCCGGTTAGGTCAGCCAAGGGTCAAAGGGCAAAGGTCACACACACATTGTAAGGTGAAAGCCAAGGCCAAACGGGACAGGCAGTCATCTTAGCCTCAATGGACTCGGACTCAGCCCGCACCGGACTCTTTTAAATTGAAACATCAAGGACTTTTGTTAATGTTGAATTCAGATGTAAACACAAAATCGCATCGTCACACGTCATACTGTTTACATGCCAGTGAGGCTTCAAGTTGAGGCACAAAAAAACAAAGCAACTCATTACTAAATCTATTGGCTAGAATAGATTTAGAGCTGGACCAATAGAAAATGGAAACAGCCCACCATCTGACATGTAAACATCTTTAGTCCCTAACTTTTTAGGATTACTCAAGTTATACTGCACATTCTCATGACCCTTGGCATTTAAAATGGGCCAAAACTACAAAAGCAAAGGCATCTTTTGAGGGAATTCCCATTTAAAAAGGTCACATTTAAGGACCATCTGCATTAAACAGAACACGATATCCCAGAAGCCTCCGATCCGGACCACAGGAACTGCAGACTTCAGAGAAATGTAGTTAGTCACTGGATGCAGGTGCAAATGAGGTCCACTGTAAATTAAAACGTTATTATTCACCTCCACTTCTTCCTCGTGCCTGAAGGAGAAATAAATAGAGAACAGGTTTGTCGGGATGAAAGAGAGTGTACTTACTGCGCCCACCGCCCCCATAACCCCCACCATATCCATCTCGGTCTCTGTCTCGCCGTGGTCCTCTCGCGTGCTCCACGATCACACGCTCCCCACACAGATCTTTACCGTTCAGCTCGTACACAGCATCATCTGCGTCGCGGGTGTCTTCAAACTCCACGAACCCATACCTAAAATAAAAATTACAATCACAACTTGGGTTAAAAAAGACCCACAGCATTACATAAATTACATATAAATGCAGCCTCAACACAGGATTAAGGGCTAAAATCACCACAATTCTAATTTATCTAATATTGCAGCTTTTATTATATATTTTTTAATCTGTGCAGTCTTTTTTATTAACTCTTTCCACAGCAGACAGAAATTTGTAAGAAACGTGCGTTTTCGTGAGAAAAATATCCATATTTAAATGATAAAAATCTTGGAAGAGCCAGTGCATTTAAATATAACGGTTCGCCTGAAAAAAGAAAGTCATATACACCTTGGATGGCTTGAGGGTGAGTAAATTATGGGACAATTAATTCCGGGGGGGGGGATTATGAAAATTATGACAAATGAAAATTGTCATAATTTTCACTCTCTCAACTTGTTCCAAACCTATACAAGTTTCTTTCTTTTGCTGAACACAAAAGATGATATTTTAAAGAATGTCGAGACCATACAGTTGATAGACCACATTGACTTCCATAGTAGGAAAAAAGAAAGAAACTCACAGGTTTTGAACAAGTTTGAGGGAGAGTAAATGACCATTTTAATTTTAGGGTGAACTATCCCTTTAACACAAGCAGAACTCCTAGTGAAAATAACTGTCACGACATGTGCCCAAAGTCTTGTTCAAACTGCTTTTGGAAACGCATTCTATATACATACTCACATTACATGAAGCGTTTGTTTAATACAATCAATTTAAAGTGCTCTTTGTCAATATAAGGCCAAAACGACCGCCATATTGGTCAGTTTTCCAGTAGGACTAAAACCTTTGCGCGGCAGGGGGAGCTGCCACAAAAACCTGCCTGGACTGAAGGCAGCTGTCACAAAACCCACCACTGCACAAGGCAGCTCCTCTAAAACCTATCTGTAAGCACAGCACATTTAGTACACGCAGCCCATACTACATAATGGAAATGATGCAAGATTAATGTTGGTATATGTTACTCAAAGAAATGAACGCAAAGTAACAATAAAAGTGGGAGAACTAATGCGCGCGACACACAAACAACGGCGCGTCGCTGTACATTTGCGAATTCACGTCCGCAACGTTAAAGATGAAATCTCTACATAATAAAGTCAGCTAACGTTAATTTTCTATTAGATAATAGCTCATTTGACTCGGCGATAGTAAAGGCGTCGATGCTTTCAGTAAATATAATCTAATCGTTTAAAAATATAGTTCACGCGCTGTACACAAACATCCGCCATTTTGAGCACGCGGCGAGAGCCTCTGTCATAAGGAGAAAATCAACAAAACACCATACTAAGCATTTAAACTGCCATTTAAATTCAAGATCGCAAACATTACGAGCCATTCAATGTCCCTAAATGCATTGTAAATGTAAAGTTGTTATCATTATGAGACCAGTGTCAAGGCCGCTGCGGCGCTCCACTAACTTACCCGTTTTTCAGATCGATCTCCAAAAGCTTTCCGTACCCGCTGAAAAACCTCTGTATATCTTTCTCCCGCACATGATAGCTCAGCCTGCCGACGTACACTCGCGGCATGATTAATGTTTAGTCAATAACAGTCAAACGTGCGAATCCCCGTAGCTTTAATCGCTATCCTTTATCTCGGAATGGCCACCTAGCGGTTATAACGTGCACGATACCTACGCCACTTCCGGCGTCTCCGCGCGCTTGCTGACTGGCTACCGATCAAGCATATGACCACTGACCATAGCATATGACCATAACATATGACCATAACATTATGACCACTGACAGGTGAACAGGTGACAGGGTCATGGCCGGCCAAGGCTCATTGATGCACGTGGAGAGCAAAGGCTCGTGTGGTCCGTAAACGGGCTACTGTAAGCTCAAATTGTTCAATAAGTTAATGCTGGTTCTGATAGGTGTAGGTAGATAGATGAGTTAGGGTGTCCATGCTGATCCCTGTCCATCGCTGAAAGCGCCAACAGTTAGCACGTGAGCATCAGAAATGGGGAACACATTGCACCAGGATGCACTATGGGAAGAAAGCAAGGAAACAGTGATTCCCTGGTGTCTGTGGCCTCTTTCGCCCTCCTACAAAGCAAAAATGGCTCAGGAATGGTTTAAGGAGCACGAGTTTGAGGTGTTGGCCTCCAAATTCCCCAGATCGCAATCCAACCGAGCATCTGTGAGATGTGCTGAACAAACAAATCCGATCCATGGAGGTCCCACCTCACAACTTACAGGACTTAAAGGATCTACTGCTAACATCTTGGAGCCAGATACCACAGCACACCTTCAGGGGTCTAGTGGAGTCCATGCCTCGACGGGGTCAGGGCTGTTTTGGCAGCAAAAAGGGGGACCAACACAATATTGGGAAGGTGGCATAATGTTATGCCTGATCGGTGTACAGTACACTAACAGTAGGCTAAACAATAGTAACTGTTTAGATACTGAATGGCAGCAAATGTACAACACACCTTCAGATTGTTTAGTTTATTAATAAATTATAAATAATTAAAGTTCTTGGTCCACATTCACTTAAAAATGGTCCACATTCACAGCTTGCAGAACAACAGTGGAGTTTGCGTCATTGAAGACTTCAAGGGTTTTTGTTATAATTCCACACAGCAAAGGAAATCCCATTGTTCATTACACGTCATAAGCAAAGATGTGTCTTCAACATTTCTGAACAGGGTTAACCTAATGGACAATCATTTGAGCACAAGGACAAAAAAGCAAAGCATGTTAATGCTGTTATTTACTGCCATATTCCACAGACCAACTGCAATCTCGACATTGATTGTGCGTTGTGATATGACAAATAATAAACCAAAAAGCCTGTCAGTTTGGCAACTATCATAAGGCATCTCAAGAATTCAATACTTTTAACCCCTTCCCTGTCACACACCTTTTTGAGCATAAATGTGAAAATGCACTATCCAAACTTAAATGGTTGTAATGTGAATGCTTTGGAATACAGACTTAAGGTTGGTCTCATTTTAAAGAAGACACTCAGCAGATTATAAAACACTTAAAGCATACTTTTTTTAAATAGAAGTTTCCTGTATAGGAAATATCCTGTACTAAAAAAAAATATTTTATATATATATTTATTATTAAATAATTTTAATATAAAAGAGCTATAAAATCAAAGTCTATATTCCCATGAGACTTTATTTAAGCGGTGTACCAAAAATAGCCACCCAGTGACACGCAAATTCTATTGAATTCTTTGTATGCGTTCTCCTGTAACAAATTTATAAATTTGTCACAATATTACATCTATCACAATCACCAAATATGGAACCTTGAGACTCAGACCTTTCCAACAATATGCGTTTTGTCTAGGGCTGTCAAAAGATTCATCGCGATTAATCGCATCCAAAATAAAAGTTTGTGTTTACATAATATATTTGTGTGTAATCTGTTAATTATTATTTATATATAAATACACACACATTCATGTATATATTTAAGAAATATTTGCATGTATATACTGTATATACATTTATATAATATATATAAATGTTTTATATATAAAAAAATAATATTTTTTTCTTAAATATATACATGCTTGTGTGTGTATTTATATATAAATAATAATTAACAGAGTACACACACATATATTATGTAAACATAAACTTTTATTTTGAATGCGATTAATCGCGATTTGTCTTTTGACAGCCCTAGTTTTGTCAATATTAGAAAAAGCTGTGATTATAAAATAGGGCAGTCCATTTCGTAATATGAAACTTGACACTGACCAATAGGGGGGAGGAGCCTGCTAAAAGGAATTGAAGAACTGTTTCCACGGTAACACAATGTCTGATTTGAAAATGTTTTTCACAAGATGAATACTGAGGGTTTAAGCTTTCGAATGATACCTAATTTATGATGATTAATAAAATATGTGAAAGGAAGAGAGAAAAAAAAAACAGTGTCCATGATGGTTACAGTTAATGGGTTAAAGGTATAATTTTCAATCCTCTATAATTTACTCGGAGAAACTGCCTTGACTCGTATCACTCCCTCTTGGGCACAGGAAGCTGCGAGAACGCCATCCTGTCTCCACAATCGGCCCTGGACGAAGCCTCTGCTGCCTCCTGATAGGAAACACAGGTATATTGCACCAATGCATTAACACATTAATAGTATTTATTATCATCATATGCTCATCACCAGCTATGTTTCCATCCAAAGTTGCAACTTTAACTTATGCACAAAATTGGAATATCGCATAAAACATTTGCAGATAAAACAACGTTTCTGTCCCATGTGCTCAAGAGACCAAAATGGTCACTTCCTGACATAAAATAACTGTATTAATTTGGATGTTGTTGCAGCCACTGTTGCTCTTTTATATCATTAAGGGTGTAACGGTACACTATTCGTACCGAACCGTTTCGGTACAGGGCTTTCGGCTCGGTGCACGTATGTCCTGAATGCAATGCTTAACAGTTAACAGTCTGCTTGTTTTAAGTGCGGAACACACTTCAATCCCAGTTCCTGAGATTTTTTTTTCAGTTTTTCGTGACCCTAAAACCGTGATACTAACCGAACCGTGGGTTTTGTGAACCGTGCCACCCCTAGTTTCAACTGATACAAAGCTTAATGCTAAATCACTGAAGTAACCCTTTAAGGTATGTTGAGGATACATTACAACTTACTAAAATGTATCATATGTCGTGTAATCGCTCAATCGGTGTTTCAACCTTCCTCAGAAGTCATTCAGTGTCCACAGCTGTTAGTTCACTAGAGAAACTAACTCTTTCGCTAAATATATGCACTATATTAACCTATATATATTCATTATATTCTACTTAACCTGTTATTGATGTCTTGTTTATTTAATGTATGTTTAAAGGAACACTCGAAAATAGGAAAAATCATTTTCCAACTCCCATAGTGTCAAACAGTTGAGTTTTACTGTTTTCGGCTGATCTCCAGGTCTGGCACTTTTAGTGTAGGGTAGTACTTTTAGTGTAGCTTAGCATAGATCATTGAATCTGATTAGACCGTTAGCATCTCTGACCAAATACTTTTGTATTGTTTTTGATATTCTATCAAAATATTGACCCTTCTGTAGTTACATCGTGTACTAAGGCCGACGGAAAATTAAATGTTGCGTTTTTCTAGGCCGAGATGGCTAGGAACTAAACTCTCATTCCTGTGACAGAAGAGTCAAGTTTTAAACTTAAAAAAAGTGGAGTGTTCCTTTAAATAAATCTGTCATGAAAATGACAGCCACTGTGTATAAATGATTATATTTAAAAAAACAAAACAAATGATAATTAGATTTAGAAGTTAATGCAAAAACAGCCTTATGTGAAGCTTATGAGTGTTGATTATTATATCTAAAAAATAAATAGCAACTGAATTTAGGCTAATAGTTTGGGCTCTGTTGTTAACCTTTAATATTATAGTAATGTGCAAGTAAGGGCTCCCTATGTAGTTTACAGCACTATCTTAAAGAAACTTTTAGTTATAATTGAATTCATTTAAGGATAGACAATTTTTTCAGTAAACCCCTGTTGAATAAAAATAAATAAAAAGTAATTTTGTAAAACTGCTCTACTGAACCGTGACTTCAAAACCGAGGTACGTACCGAACCGTCAGTTTTGTGTACCGTCACACCATCAATCATCATCAGCAATCCTACATACATCAGTGACTTGTGTCTCAAAGCAGCAGACAAAATGCTCTCATGTTCCGTTCGAATGCTGGTGTTTGGGCACGCAATCGTGCAATGCGCTTCTGGGTGGGAATCAGGGCTTGACACTAACTTTTTTGCTCACTGGTCACTGTGGCTAGTGGTTTTCCAAAGTCACTAGCCACTCAGCATTTTCACATCAATACCATGGGGGAAAAACTGCCATATCGATATTTTTAATATAATCTATAATTTGGCACCAGGTATATTAGGCTGCTGTCACTTTAAGACATGACACACAAATTATATCCATTATGATGTTACATACTGTTACACGTGTTTTCTCTGTTTACGTTCACTTAAAACTGACTGTGCATTTTGACATTATTTTGTGTGTATTTGACTGGTAAGTGCAATAAGCAGCGAAAAAAAACCCTCAATTTAGTTCTGAGAGGTGACTATGTGTGCACACTTTGGGTGTGACAAAATCTGCGGGAATGAGTACAATTATGTGCAATGCGCAATCCCAAGCCCTGTAACAGCAACAATATTCATCCGGAGCAAATGAAGTGAGTGAGAGGAGAGGCAGGTTTGTGTGTAACTCGCTGTCAGAGAGAGAGAGAGAGAGAGAGAAAGAGAGACAGACAGAGAGAGAGGCTGGTATCGTGTCTATTCTGCGGAAAATCCTGGTATCGTGTCTATTCTGCGGAAAATGAGTATTGGAAGCGTTTCAGATATTTAGCAAAAATATCAATATTTCTGACAACACTACATTGCACTTAGTTTATTATTTCAGATGCCTTTCTGGTCAGAAGCCTTGAAATGTAACTTCTTCTTTTTTTCTTCTTCAGGAAAACCAATGTAATATATTTTTGTTCAATAATATTTTTTGATTATTATTTAGTTTTGAGGGGATTTTATGATACTATGCAATATTTATACATTTCTTTAGTTATTTTTCCCCATTAAAAAAAAAAAGCACAATTTTTTCTAATATATTTTTTAATTATTTATATATATTTAAAATATTTGTATTATATTATTTTAATTATTTATTAATAATTATTTTTCAATTAAAGCAGTATTCCAAGTTAAAATAAAGGCAGATTAGTGCCATCTGGTGGGAGTAAAAAATGTAATACAGGTGTACACTAGATTCCTATATAATAGTATATAAAGTAGCTAGTGTTTTTCAGACTACGCTTTAGAGGTTTTTTTTTTAAATGTTGATTTGAAGGGTTAATGTGAAAAACTGAAATGTATACATTATATATAAAATTCAACTCACCAAAATGGCTAGTAGGGGTGACAGCATTACACGCCACTGCTGAATTACACACGCATCATTCCCTGGAGGGAATTAAATCATCATCCATCACTTTGGCTAAGGCCTTTCAGAACCACCAAACCAACATTTGAGATGATGCGATGCGATTGGTCCACTGGTTAGTCCAGTTATCCAATTACAGCCTCTGTTGAGGCAAAGTTCCGTGAGGTTTTTGGGTGTGCATTTATGTGTCCATCGTGGTTTGCGCATCTTCTTATCGTATAAAAAATGACTTTGCTTTTACATTTTAAGCGCATCTTGTCATTTCTACCCTGTTTTTGTGCAGTATCCCAAAATTTGCATTAAAAATCTTGGATGGAATCATGCAGTACATCCCTAAAGAACTCAGAACATGAAGAACATGCAAGAATGGACGGAAACACCTGCTGACCTGACCATGGGCTTTCGCATTCATAGAGCATCCACTCATCTGCTCTGAATGTGCTGTGAAACCACATGGCGTGATCCAGAGAGGCGGAAAACTGGGCCCTGTGATTCGGGTAAGGTAACAGTGCCGTCCCCAGGAAAGCGTAGTCCGATACATACGCTGCCACGCAACAGTGCAGTTTCATGTCACCAGGTCCTAAAATACAACACATACAATATTCAGAAATATTAAGACAAGTACAGGAACACAATAATGGCCGTCCATCTGACTGCACATTGCTTAATATATGACTTTAATAAATATTACAAGTATATAAATGCAATTCATGATATTTATAAAGTAAATATAATATATAAATGATATTTACTTTGGTGCAGATCCTGAACCGTATCTATTTGAACCAGAATACACTGAAGATTAGGTTGTCACGTTGGTTATGTACTATTGAACATCTGTCATGTATTTAAATATATTTGTAATTATACATTTGTAATAATGATGAAGCTGCAAATGAACATATTTAAAATAATTTAACTTTAAATGTACTTTCAAATAACTCACTACACTTGAAATTATAATAAGTTCTTTAGTATATTAGTCAACGCATCAAAATCACAAAAAAGTGCTTTAAGACATGACAAAAGATTAAAATATAAAATTAACTTTTAAATGTGAAGAAACATAGCCATGAAAGTACACTTAAGTGAGCTTTTATGTCATTAATATTATCTTTTTATGTCATTAATATTATCTGCAAGGAGTTTTTGGAGTGCACATTTAATACAGTTAAGCCCACTTCTTTTTTACAGGGGTCTTCGTTTAAATTTAGTTTAAATAATTGAGTAAAATTTTAATAGAAATCTTCAATTCATGAAAAATCCTACTGTGAATATACATTTGCTTGTTAGTTCACCCAAAAATAAAAATTCCATGTGACTCCAAAGGTTTAACCTTAATGTTATGAAGCGACGAGAATACTTTTTGTGCGCAAAAAACAAACAAAAATAACAACTTTATTCAACAATTTCTTCTTGTCTGTGTCAGTCTCCCAACAGTTTACGTTGTTATTGCAGAGCAGTTCTTGCGAAGCGCTACGGCAGAACGGCGGCTCACCATTGGCTAGCTCCTGCGTCAGCATCACACGCATGCATCGTGGTGCTCACGTAAACAGCGTCGGCCAATGGATGAGCCGGAGAACCCAGAAGCGCTGCGCTGTATTTACTACGTCAACAGTGTAGGAGACAAAAGAAATAGTTGAATAAAGTTGTCATTTTTGTTTGTTTTTGTGCACAAAAAGTATTCTAGTCGCTTCATAACATTAAGGTTGAACCACTGGAGTCACATGGACTATTTTAGCGATGTCTTTACTACCTTCCTGTCTATAGAGGGGTCAGTGAGCTCTCGGATTTCATAAAAAATATCTTCATTTGTGTTCTGAAGATGAACGAAGGTCTCACGGGTTTGGAACGACATGAGGGAGAGGAATTAATGACAGAATTTACATTTTTGGGTGAACTAACCCTTCTACTATGAGCGTTTATGGTCCTGGAGGGCCACTGTCCTGCAGGGTTTAGCTCCAACCCTGATCAAACTCACTAACCTGTGATTTTTATTTTGAACCTGAAGTCCTTGATTAGCTTGCTCAGGTGTGTTTGATCAGGGTGTGAGCGAAACTCTGCAGGACAGTGGCCCTCCAGGACCGAGTTTGAGGATCCCTGGTCAAAGCCGTTTTGCCACTAAAGGTACCATATTTGCATTTTTTTTTTCTGACAGTGAATGGCATCATTATAAGTGGCAATATGCTTATTTTACCTATATGTCCTCTCGCTCGCACCCAGAATAACTTCTTTGGTTCCATGGCAACACGTCTAAAAAAATCAGGTGGGTTGACTGGCTTGATCTCTATAGGAACTTCATCAGCAAGTATTTTATTTAGGCCCTGTCTCGTATTATCAGCCAGGTTTGGATCACTGTAAAGCAAAAAGAAAGTCAAACGTAGGTGACTTATCTATTTTGAACAGGCTTTTATAATTCACTACGGCAAACACATTGTTTTGGGCTGAGACCTGAGGTAGCGCTGAATGAGTTCCTCGACAGTGAGCAGTGTGTCCGGTAGAGGGACGGTGGGCATGGTGAACTGATGCTCCAGTGGACTCTTCTGCTGCATGTGAAACGATGCCTGACAGATCAGTATGGGCTGACCGTGCTGAATGGCTTTCACAGACCGCACACAGAAACTTCGGCCATCCCGAGTCCTCTCCACCTGGTACAGCACAGGTACCTTTGGGTCCCCTGGACACACATGGTGATAAATAAAGGGAAAACCAAATGTGTTTTCCACATGTGTGATTAGATAACATCTGAGTTTACCTGCCCTCACAAAGTAGCAGTGCAGTGAATGTGCATAGAGATGTTCACTGACGGAATTGGCTGCAGCTACAAGAGCCTGCCCAACAATCTGGCCACCGAAAAGGCGTTTAGTGCGAGGAATCCAGTGATGTGTCCCTCTGTAAGAAAAACAACAACAACAACATGGTAATACCATGGTACTCTTTGTTAGTGTAGAAGCCCAGCTTACAAAAATATATGCCAAGAAGGTTTTGATAACGTTCCTATTAAGTTAAGAAAACGTTATTTCTGAAGTTCAAAACATTTCATGCCGTTTGAACGTTCCAGTTTCCTGTTTTCTTGGTTATACAAATGTTAAGGGAACATTATTGGAATGTTACATTTGAATGTTCTCTAAACGTTCTGAAACAAAGTTGTAACATTTATGAAACGTTAGACGAACATCCAAATAAAACGATAAATAATGTTTTTGTGCAAACATTTTGAGAGAATTACTAAAGTCCAGATAACTGAATGAACGTTCAACTGGAAGAAGAATGTTACTGGTGCTAACAATCTAATAGACTCAATATTTTGAAAACAAGCATTACTTTACCTGAACAGGTCGGTGTCAAGCTTTTCTAAATTCAAAACACTGGTAACCAGAACACTCCTGAGATCAGCTTCAGACACATGGTTTACTACAATGTCATCTTGAGATTCACTACCGCGTTCAGCCATTTTTACTGTATAGCTGTGTCCCAATTCGGGGGCTGCATCCTTCAAAGGCCGCATTTGAAGGCCGATTGCGTCACCGCAGCGCGACGAAGGCTGTCTCAATTCGAAGGAGCCTTCAAATGCAGCCTGCCGTCCCTGTTGCCAAGTCCCCGTTTTTTCAGCCGAATTAGACCACTTTTAAGTTGTTGCCGCGGGTGAAAAATTATTTCCGCGGGTTTGGTTCTACCCCATAAGTACGATTTCGCCGCTCCAACACCCCCAAACGTACAACTGCAGAGGATAATTCGGCCGCTCGATGGAGAAAATCGCATTGGGAGTTTGGGACTACTTTTGTTGTAGAGACCTGGCAACCCAACCCATCCGTCTCCCCGGCCGCGAAGGATAGAACCAACCAGAACAAGTGGATCCTTCGCAGTGTATTCCTCTGCCCATCCCGCGGCCGAGGAACACTTATACATGTAAGTAGCCTGTTGTGTTTTAATTTACTAAAATAACCAACGAAACGTTTTAAAAGCCGGTGGTCTTTATTTCTGTGTTACCACGGCACAGCTTTATTCGTTAGGTGATCTGATGTAATATTTCGTTTTGTTATGGATCAAGTTACTTTTAGCAGCTTTATTAAAATGAGGCAGCAAATTAGTATTTATTTACCAGGCCGGAAATATCGAGAATATAGAATTTGAGTATCTATAAATATGATTTCTGGAGTATTTTGTATGTTTGTAGGCTACTGATGCATCATATTTTTCTTAAGATTGCACCCCTGCCTTGCAGGTAAAAAAAGTAAACTTATTACAACTTAAAAAATAAATAAAAAGTATGCAAGTTAATAGACACATCTTTACTGAAATGTATTGTGCTGTTTTGTTTGTTGTTGACAGACATGTTTGTTTTCTCTGCCTTAGGATTGAAAGTGTCCTGGGACAGGTGAGGGAGTGGGAAACTTGGCCATGGTTTGTCTTCATGATTGAGGTGTTGGGACAATCCCCACTGTCCTCATTGGCTCCATCATCCCTGAGGACACACCAGGGCCAAGTTCAGCAGTGGATGACCAAGATGAGGAGCAACTCCAGCCAAGAGGAGACGAGAAGAGAGGATGAGCTGATGGAGAGACTGAGGGAGGACATGAAGAGACAGACAGAGGAGAGCAGGGAGAGAATGGACTGATTGTTTTCTCTTCTTGAGAGATTGTTGAGAACTAAAATTTTGGTTTTGTAAATTAAAATGTGTAAATGAAATATTACCGTTCTACACATTATTTTTGTTATGCAAGTTATAATTTGTTAATAAAATAAATAATTCTGTACATTTATTTTTGTCATGTCAATTAATTTGTAAATGAAAAAATAAATTGTTCTATACATTTTTATTTACAGTACTTTTTACAACTATTTACATAAGTTATGTTTAAGATTAGAAAAACTAAATACATTTTAAAATTAACTGTACATAACAGATGGAAGAAAATGTTTTTATGTAGTCTTTTATTGAGCTGGGCTTTATTGACCCTGGTGAAGCCTCTGTCAGCGGGACATCATCTGGATCAGGGCATATTTCCACTGTCTACCAACAGGTTTGCAGTGCTGACTTATTCGACGGCTGCCATGTCGCTAAGATGTTTTCAGAAAGAGGGAAGAATAAATTAAATTAACTCACATCCTCAAAGCAAACAACAAAATATTTTAACATGCATAACTGTTCTATGAGCTGAATTCTGCAGGACAGTGGTCCTCCAAGACCAACGGTGCCTATCCCTGATCTATAACACATATTTCTAGTGTATTTTATTTTTAGATTCTTTTTTTAAACGATAACTTATATCAAAATGTAATATCCATGTGTTAAAAGTCAGTTTTTCATAAAACCACAATATTTGCCTCTGAGATGAAGTTGAATAAAAATCTGAGGTACTTCACAATTATACTCAAATACAGAGTAAATGTATTTAGTTACATTATTTGTAATATTTAGCAACTGTTGACAGCTGCCGTTGAAGAGAACTGAAATTAACATTTATACTGGACTTTAAAGTTATATTCAACTGCCTAAAAACAAAACAGCTAAAGATGTTTACCTCGGCCCATTTATGTGCATAATAAAGAGTATAAACTATATAAAATCATATGTTGGTAACATATTAGTCAACGTTTTATTTTTATCAGTAGATACATTAGATTACTGGAGTAAATTGAAACCCAATACTTGCATTTAAAAGTGTAATCTGGCAATTTCTCTTCAAAAATCTGACGTCGCGGCGCGCAATGAATTCTGGGTTAGGCAAGGCTGCGAAGCATCCATCCGAGTATCCTTCATTTCATGGGAAAAGAAGGACGCATTTGCAGGCCATATTTTGAAGGAGCCTTCGAAGGACCTACGAATTGGGACGGCCTTCGTCGCGCTGCGGTGACGCAATCCGCTATACCTTCCACTGTAAACGAGTCTCAGAGCGTCCTTTGAAGGCTGCGTCGGCCGCGCACTTCAAAGGACACGGCCTTCAAAGGATGCAGCCCTTGAATTGGGACACAGCTTATATGTGTGCCGGCCGGTGGATCTTCTGAATCGATTCAAAACCCTTTGACGATTCATTTGCATCATCAGTCAAAAGGTTCACGGAATTACTGCCCACGTAGTTGTTTATTTATTTATTTATTTTTTGTTGTAAATATTGGTACGTATTGTTGTATTGGTACATGCAAATCATTACATTATTAATAGGATAAATTAGTTCCAAATCTTTGAATCAACTGAACCACGATTCACTGTTCTGAACTTAAAAGGAGAAACACAGCACACTGAGGACATCTACTGGTCAGTGCGTCGTCTATCTGTGACATCATACCCGCGTTACCCTCGATTCCCGGTGTTATTTTTGTAGAAACCATGGAAACAACCAACAAAGATGCTTTAATATGTTTTATTAGACAAAGGAAAAACTGTTTGGATACATTTTTAGACATGTCAATGGAAAACGAATTATTGTACACTGATAAAAATAATTGAGGCTGTGTACGGAGCCCCTAAAGGGACCTTTGCAAAAAAAAAAATATATATACAGACAGATAATTTACTCGTGCGCAGGCAATAAGTTTCTGTTAAAAAGTCTGTATATTTTTGTTTTTTGCAAAGGTCCCTTAGGGGCTCCGTAGCTGTGTAACATCATAGAAACATTTTTTTTTTTTTTTACCAATAAATTGATTTATTTATCTTTGTTTGTTACTTTACTTGGATAATTTGAGTAGCTCACTTAATTTGGATTTGTAGAAAAAACACATTTTGTATAATTATATATCGCACTTCTTATCCTAGTAATCTAGACGAGGCTTTGTAGACGTGCATTTCCAGCATACTAATAAAGTTACATTTACTTAAAATATTTACCGCTGGATTTGGCTGATGCAATGAACAATTTCCACATGGTGACAACATATTTTTCCACATTGGAACATAAATATAGCAATTTTTCTCATATTTCTTAGGGTAATTTTATAGCAGCGTTGTCTACATCAGGCGTGACCGTTGTTATTTTGAGGATGTTTGCTGCTAGATCAGTATTATATATAAATGAACATTTTGTCACAACTTAATTTTATTGTGTACAATCTACTTACTGGGGTTAAGGAGATTTCTAGTTCCCAGAATGCTTTGCATGGGATTTAATTGGAAAGAGAATGTGTTTTTAAGCAATATAAATGAAGTAGAAGGCCTGTTATTATTGTTTAATGTTCTATTAAGTTGGGATTTGGAAACGTTTTTGTCATGTTGGAGTTTTTGGAGTTACCGTGGTGACGAGGAGCCTGACCTTAGGCTGACGACAGGTGCAGTGCATCATAAGAATTGCTCTGCTCAATTATTGTGGTTAGTCTGTACTGCATACTGCCTATTACATTTAGTGAAATAGAACTAATGCATGTTGTAAAAGTGTATTCACAATTATTATCAAATTTTATTGGCGCCTACTCAGTTGATTCATGTTTATGCTACTAATTATTTAACATATTATGTTTTAAAACAAATTGCATGCCATTTAGCAACACAAGCCATCCAGCATTTAATATTATATTCTAATATCGATCTAGCTCACTGCAGTGTGCAACAAGTGTCTCATAGCAGCCGTGGAGCGAACGCACAGAGTAAGGTTAAAACATAATTTTCAAAACACTGAAATGTATCTAATATGATAAAACAGTGCTGCGTTACCCCACATAGCCTACGCACGAGCGGAAGAAGCGGAAGCGGCGACCGTGGCATAACAAAAGCTCCGCTGCTGTCGAACCGTGTGTCACGCTCGTCTCTCATTAGCAATCGCTTCAGTGACCTCGTTCAGCTCCACAGCACTCGGTCCTGCTTCTGCTTCATACTATACAGTTAGGTTAATAATCTCATCCATGAACATGATTTCTGTCCGCGTCCAGTCCCGATTCTTTTCCACCGGCTGTAAGGTGAAGATGACAACTCCCAAGATTCCGCGCTCAATCTCGCCGTCATCAAGCTACACCTTGGTTTTGAATAGACAACCTCTAGCGGGAAAAAAAATACATATTGTGCCTTTAACTCTAAAGCCATGTTCTGGACAAATGAGGGCAAAATGGTTTTTATATTATTTAATTTTTTTATACTTTCCTTAATCTGAGCGGTACAAGACTTGGCTACTTTTCCTAAGTTTGCCACATGAACACAAAAAAATAAATCGACTTGATTCTACAATGTTAAGTGCTTGAAAAAAAGTCCTTAATCCCGCCTTCGTGGACAAAAATGGGCACCCATAGGAATGAATGGAAAAAACTGTAATTCCGGGCATATTTTTTTATTTATTTGTCCAATAAAAATCAATAAATCCAACACAATGCAGATCATACATATACACACAAATGAGGGAGTGAGCCTATACAACATTCTCAATGTGACAAACACTCACACACACACACTCAAACACACACATCCACAAAAGCATTGCATTGAAAGCCATTGAATGAGCCTATAACAGAGTGAGTTTTATTTTTTTATTTTTGTCAAATAAAAAACAGTCACTCACACAGACACAAACAAAGGAATTAAATGAGCCAATAACTGGGCAATGTATATGTATATGTTTTTTATTAAAAAAAAATGTTAAAACATTTGTTTACAGAGTTCAGCCCATATGCAGCCATTGAGTTTTATTTCCATCCACTGGCTATTGATATTGTAGCTTTAAAAAGCAATTACGGTAATACCATCATAGGTTACCAGATGTCACTAAAGTCACCACATTTTTAAGTTTTGGCTCTCTGAACTTGCTGATGTTTTTTTTTTTTAGCTGAAGTTAAAGAAATATTAAATATAACATAAAAATAAGTAGCCTTGAAATCTAGACGCACCCTAGCGGCAGAAAATGTATTTTGCCGCGAGTGTAGTCTAGCAACTCTCGGTTGACCTGAGAGCTGGAAAAAACAAACTCTGGGCAGGCCAATCACAGCGTGTATAGAGTCGGTGGGCGGGCTTAACATAATGACTGCACGTCACGGCAGAGTTGCGGAGGTTCTGTGTGCTACTCGTAAACAAAGAAGCTGACGAACAGCGGTCTTATGAATCGGCTTTGGCTGCGACTCTCGTAGACTTGGAGTTAAGCTTTTCTTTGAGAAAAGAACAAAGAATGGCACTGAAGTCATTCTTAAGAAAAGAAGATATGTTCGAAGTTTTGCTGACCATTTACGGCGAAAGTCTATTAACTAACGTTAGCTCGGCTTCACCTTCTTCTTCGCTCTGGTTGGTTGTGACGCTCATGGCGCTATCCAATTGCGTGCAGAGGGAATTTGAAAGACAACCGTTTATCCCGCCCCTCGGATTGGGCCCTGTCAATGGTGAGTTTCCAGACCCAACATCTTGATGTGGGTCTGGCTTGTCAGGCTAAAAAATAAGCATATTTTACATACAAATATGGTACTCTTAGAGGTAAATAAATTCACTAATATCCCCAAAATCACAAAAAGGGCATAAATTAATAGATTTAATTTTATCAAAGATGGTGATATAATATTTATATATATAAAAAAAATGGAATCACACTTGTGGCCTTCGTGCCCAAATGTGTCCACGAGGGCAGGATGAAGCGCTGTTATGCGAGGGTGGCTTGAGGGTTAAATAATTTAATTAATAAATCTTTGTAGAAGATGTAGTGATATAGCTTATAAAACAAGCGAGTAATAGCTATATTTGTTTAAAATAAAGGCTGTATAGGCCTGAAATCTGCTGATCAACCCAAACTTGTTTGCTTCTATCAGACTGTGTGAAATTGTCAGACGTCTGCGTGGCTCCACTATCATAAAGAGCCCACAAGAGGGCATCACAGGTTCATTCACCAGTTCCTCTGCCAAATCACTGTAACGCTGTTGTCTTGAATGAGCTTGTAAATATCACTGATTATATGACATATTCACGGTTTTTAATAGGGCTACACGTCCATCTCTTATAAAACCACGATGGATGCCAAAACACATTAATTCTCTTGCGCAAGCCTATCCAACCCCAAAAAGACACTAACATTAAATAGGCAACACTGTACCAATGAGATGTTTTATCTAAAAAAGATTCTAAATTAATAAAACATAAGCATATAATGATGACGATAATCCCATGCCCCCCCCCCCCCCCACTCCCAGATGTGCCCCAGTGGCTCCCCATCAGCACACGCACGTGCACGCGCACTCGCGCTCTCCTCCTCCTGTCAAACTGAATTACATCCATTGCCGCCGCTCGGTCGCTGCTCATATTCCCGCACGCAGATTGGCTTTTCTGTATTTGATGGTCTGTTCTCATCTCCATGGCCACATCAGATGGATCAGAAGATTGCGTTGTGCGGAGAGGAAGGTCTCGGAGTGACCCGAGCATCATTACCGACACTCGTGTCGTTTATAACAGTACAGGTGAGTGTATCTGTTTACTGCATAGATATCTGATTGTACCACTGCGGAGGGAGAGTTACATATAGGAAGCAGCTGCTGGTTTTTTCCCCCCCTGTTTTTTTCTCGAGAAACCAAAACGCTGGCATGACTGGACACGACGTCTTTCCACATGCATTGCTGATGATGCACGGAGATGAAATGCACCATTGACATGTAGAGCGTGTTGCTCATGCTCGCGCAACGCAAGCCGTGTTCGGTGGTGCTGGTGCTGATGCTGCTCTGACGCGCCGGGCTTCCCCGTGACTGATGAATGCACATCCTGAAAATGTCCAGCATGATGAGCCCGTTTTAGTATAAACCTGAAGAGTCGTCCCCTCTACATTTGCCCAGTTACAGCTGTGGATCACTGTCTTTTACTGACCTTTAGTTACATTGAGCAATATGCAATTGTGTGTCAAGGCTGCAGCTAGAAGGACGACTGATTATAAGTTGTACCAAAGTGTTTGCAATGCCTTCATTAAAGAGGATGAATGCAATTAGCCAAGACAGGCCTAATCGATCACCGTTTACAATATAGTGGCAAATTACTAATCTGTGTTTTCCATTGCTGACTAGTTCTGTGGTGGTGAAAAGGCATTTGTATTTGATGCAATGATTTATCAGTGTTTATTGTTCTATACACTTCTGCATCACTTTCTATTAGAGCATGGAAACTCCCTCGCCCTGAATGGCTGAAGTGGGATTAGTGATTGAAATGTGTGAAAAGCCCTTTGTTTGGACACAGACAGGTGGTGAACATTTATCCTTGGATTTGGAGCCGATCACACTGTCCCAGTAATACACGTTGACATGTTGCTTACTTAACTGATGCACGCTTTCCCAAATGATGTGGTATGTTAGCACACTGGAGACTGCGGTATCCTGTAGGGAATACAGGTGTGTTTGTTATATGACTGCTTGTTGCTTGATGTAATTTAACATTACTGCCTTAAATGTAAAGGGAAAATGCTGTACTACTAAGGGACAGAAATGACAAGCGCTTTCACGGTCTGGCAAAAAAGAAATGCTTAATTGTATTGAAGGTGCACTTGTAGTGTTCTGTTTTTGTTTTGTTTTCATGTATGTGAAGATAATTTTAGTACACTTCAGTACACTTTAAAAATATCACTTTATACAATTTAAAGTACATTTTTAAATAATTGTATTTTGTCATGATTTAAAGGGATGATGAATTGAGAAATCAACTTTCTCTTGAGCTTTTGATAAATAAAAGTTCATCGTGATATAAGAATATCCTGTAAGTTTCAGAGCTGAAAACGTCCTTGTTAGTCAAAGAAAAGCATTTATTGACACCAGGCCCAGAAAACGAGAGATCTCAGAATATGTCAATATGTCAAAAAGGTTCTATATGGCACCAAAAATGGTTCTTGGCTCGTAATCCAAGGGGAACCTTTTTTAGTGCTATATAGCACCAATTTTGGTGCTTCAGTGGTTCTTCAGTGGTTCTTCACCGGTTCTTTGACTAAGGTGCTATATAGCACCTCTGAAGAACTGCTGAAGCACCACTGAAGCACCGAAATTGGTGCTATATAGCACTAAAAAAGGTTCCCCTATGATTACGAGCCAAGAACCATTTTTGGTGCCATATAGAACCTTTTTTTTTAGAGTGTGACGTCATAGGATGCAGAAGCGCCGCCTCAAGCCAGCCCACCGACTCGTGGAGCTGAACAGGTCGCGCTACCGAGCAATAAACATGCGGTTCCAGCTCACGGGCGTAAGACATTGCGCAGAATCGATTGTAAACAAGATACAGGTCGAGACTGGATTTGCAGACATATTGAGCTTAAAACACAATGCTGTGCCTTCTATATTGGATCCGACAGGAACGGTGCAACACACTTATGTGAGTAAAACATGTTTTTTATATGTGTTAGTATTGCATTGTTACAGATCGTTTGATATCTATTGATTACATACCTTAGCACGCTGTCACAGGCTGGAGAAGGTGTAATTGGTTAATTCGTGATCAGACATGGACATGTAACGCCAGTGCTCGCAAAGGCCAACGCATGTGTTTTTCAGACGGGCTACCAAAATGTATCACCGGCCTGTCGACGAGCTATCTTAAACAGTGAAATAACATTCCTTTCTTGTGCATGTGTGTGTGTGTGTGTATGTGTGTGTACGGGTCACGGTTGTTCACCGATCGGGCGAGCCAAGTAATACAAAAATAACATTCCAATCAATCGCGGGTGGATGAGAGATGAATCATTGTGTTTGTTTAATAAAGGCATTTCGCGAGTCCTGTGAGCGTTTCCCCAGACGCATTCAAAACAATCCCCACATGTACTGAGGGAGCCGAAGCTCATTAAATAAACAAATCTTATCCAATCCGTGGGCGTTTACTTCCAAGTCTTCAGTGCGGCACGCCCATCAAAACCGAGCGTTTTTCAGAGAGCCTCAAAACCATGGCAGAAAATAGCCTATTACTTATTCATTATGATGTTTTTGAATGTAAAAACCACACGAACGTCATAAGTTGACCCCAGTATACAAAAATAAAAAAGCCAGTTCATGACACCTTTAAAGAAGTACACTTATTTTGTTGTGTTGTCTAATATAGTAAAGTACTTGATTATAATATTAACTGTAGTGTTTTTGATAGGTAAAACATATGTACAAACATTTTAAATGTACTAAATTGCAATTTGATCATATGACAAATACATTCAAATGCAAGACATGCACATTTCAGTTGAAGTATGTTGTAGTTTATCACAAATGCTTGTCAGTACATTCAGCAGCACACTTTCCCATATTTCAAAGATGAGAATTAATATATGAAATGACATTTAAAGATATAAACCAGTCCTATTAAAGAGATAGTTCACCCAAAAATGAATATGACCCGATGATTTACTCGTCCTCAAGCCGGTGAATATGTCCTGGCTTTTCCAAGCTTTATAATGGCAGTGAATGGGAACCCAAAATTTGTAGCCCAAAAAGTACATCCATCATAAACGTACTCCACACGGCTCCAGGGGGTTAATAAAGGCCTTCTGAAGCGAATCAATGGGTTTGTGTAAGAAAAATATCCATATTTAAAACATTATAAAGTAAAATATCTAGCTTCCGGCTGACTGCCTTCCGTATTCAACTTATGAGAAAAGCGTAACTGGCGTGACGTATGACGTCGCACGTAGCGTAAGTGTTTTGAACTGCGAGAGGCGTTACACTTTTTGCGTAAGTTGAATACGGAAGGCGGTCTGCCGGAAGCTATATTTTATAACTAAATATTTCTTACACAAATGCAGCGATTCACTTCAGAAGGCCATTATCAACCCCCTGGAGCCGTGTGGAGTACTTTTATGATGGATGGATGTGCTTTTGAATGGGCTGCCATTCACTGCCATTATAAAGCTTGGATTAGCCAGGACATTTTTTTAATATAGGCTAACTCTGACTGAATTTGTCTGAAAGAAGAATGTAATACACACCTAGGATGACTTGAGGGTGAGCAAATCATGAGCTAATTTGAGTTTTTTGATGAACTATGCCTTTAAATGGGTCAAAAAGCAGTTTAAAACCATTTAATATACATTAAAACTAATACATTTTCATTTAATTGCATTTAACATGCATTTAAGTGTCTGCAGTAACACACCTAAAGGGTTACTTCAGTGATTTAGCACTAAGCTTTGTATCAGTAGAAACCCGGTAGTATATTCAAATTATGGTACTTTTCCCCCTCATATCCCCTGAGATGAGAGCATTTTATTTCATTTATTTCTTTTATTCCATATGCGATCTGATAATGCGCCAGACTGGACACGCGCTGAGAATGACAGCCGCGCTTACCTCAGCTCTGCTCAGCTCCTCCCTCATGTGATGAATGAAATTTGACTCCTGTGAAGATCAAAACGCCGCTGTAGGGAGTGGCCTCGTAGGGCAGCGAAGCAAGTGCATTCTGGGAGTTGTGTTCTTTCATCCACATGAGACAAAAATACATTTTCTGTCTTTTCTCAGTCTAGAAGGCCCAAAATTCAAAAATAATTTCACATTTCTACTAGTGTTCGGCCGATATATCGGGCCGATATTTGCGATTTTTATGTGTATCGGCATCGGCCGATACAAGGCTGCTGCGTTCGCCGATATTTTTTCCCCCTGCATTATTTACAGACAGGTGTCCACAGGCAGCTCTCACCGTCTTCAAAAACTCTCTTGCTCTCCCTCCCTCGCGCATATTAATCAAAATCAATTGAGAATTGACACGATGGTAAAAGGTCAAAAGACTGAAGTTTCACGTGGAGCATTGGGATATTTTTTTCCTGAATTAGGCTACCGCTGGTGTTGCTCTACAAGAGATTAAGTTAAGTGCACCTACACTCTAAAAAATGCTGGGTTAAAAATAACCCAAGTTGGGTTGAAAATGGACTAACCCATCAATTGGGTTGTTTTAACCCAGCAATTGGGTTGTTTTAAGCAAACATTTAACCCAACCGCTGGATCAAAACAACCCAATTGCTGGGTTAGTCCATATTCAACCCAACTTGGGTTACGTTTAACCCAGCATTTTTTAGAGTGTAACCATTAAATGACTAGGTTGTAAATAGTTTTAAAATTAAGTATAGTACAGTCAGTGTACACTTTATTATGCTGCTTGCTTGTTGATACTGTGTGCAATAGTGTAATTATTTTATTTATGCTTAAATATTTATTTTCAGAATTTATTTTCACCACTGAACTCTTTTTTTTTTCTTGTTCTACCTCACCTGTTTTTACTATTTGTTAAATATGTTTTTTTTTAGTTCAATAAATGTTCCTTTTTTTTAAATTGTAAATTTTAAATTGTTATCATCCTGATCATTGTGTCATTTTTATGTTGTAAATTGAGGGAGCAAAAGTATCGGCTTCAAATATCGGCTCAAGAAAATGAGCCCGTATCGGTCATCGGCTAAGGCTGATGAAAAAAAATTGGTATCGGCATCGGCACTAAAATATCCATATCGGTCGACCCCTAATTTCTACTACATAAATGATCCAGTTTAAATACACATTCATCTTCCCAGCGCTGAAGTACCCCTTTAAGTATTATTTCCATTATAAGTATTCTTTTTAAAAGTATGCTAAAACAATTTTCTTTTCACTGGGTAACAACAATAGGCATATTTGAAAGAACTGATCACTGGATTTACCAGGTTAGTGACTTCAAATCTCTTTTCATGTGTTCAGCATGGATCTGAACACACATACTGATAAAAACCTTGAACGCCTGTGAGCTGTATTGAGTAAAACACAATGTTAATCTTTTCGAAGATGCTCAAGAGAATGACTCAAGTACAGCACTGCTTGTTAAGGTACATTTTTTCTCTCTCGTCTTTTCTTCCCTATTGTGAGTGAAACGGCTTCTGGAACAAGAACAAATGTAGGGCGGGGCTTGATTTTGTCCGTGTGGAATCGATTGGATGGTTGTGGTTTGCTATTGGCTGGTCTCATGTGAGTGACAGGTTGCCCCGCCTTCATCATCAGAGAAGAGATGCAACATCCAGTGAACTCAAAAATACTGGACAGTATGTGCTTTTTAGATTGTGAGAAGTTTTTCTCCCCTAAAAAGACATATCAGTCCATATGATCAGGTCAATGCACATCAGAATATTGGCAGAGCTTCATAACAAATTGCGACATGGCAGAGACGCCACTGGCCAAGCTTTCTCCTCTACGAAGCCTTTCATCCCTGCCGCACACCCACTGCGGCTTTGATCTCGCCTCTTGAGCTGCACTTGAGGAACAGAGCCAAAGCCCTCATCCGAACAGACAGATACAGTACAGGAGAACACTAAAGAGAGGACACACATGGAGGAGGTTCCCTAACCAGACGGAGCATCAGCTGCGCAGCTGACGCATTTATGATTGGGCTACATTTGACGTATTTTGGCCAAACAGAAAGCGAGTGTTTTGGGTTGAAGAGGGAATCTATCTGCACACATGTAGCCCACACTAACTAACTAACCGTTGACCCGTTAGACACACGTTCTCCCAACCAGTCAACACAGTTTATGTATTGTTCAGTATTAAGAGCCCTTCCTCCACACTGAGGTGGGCAGCAACAACGAGCAGCGAAGGGTCTTTTAAAGTTGTTTCTCTGTGCCATTGACTGGACAGGCTGACTCATCTGCAGCTGAAGCAATGTTTCATACAGGCCATGAGCTGTAATTTCCACTGACATTCACACGTCTCAAATGGATTATCTGGGTAATGTTATATTGTTTTCTGTGTAATAGAGTGCTGCAGGGATGATGTATATTTGTAGGCCAAAACAAGTTGCATTTCAGCTCTTCTGGTTCCATCGTCCTGAAGTCAATGCGTTTTTGTGGTGAAGAGGAGCTCAAGATATTTTCACATTTTATTCTACGTTTGATACGTCAGTAATACCCACTTGTGATTTTTTTAAAGCTTTTACCAAGTTATAGGGTTAGTTCACCCAAAAATTATAGTTCTGTAATTAATTACTCACCCTCATGTCGTTCCAAACCCGTAAGACCTTCGTTCATCTGTCTGACCCCTCCATAGACAGCAACACAACGACCACTTTCAAGGTCTAGAAAGGCAATAAACCATCGTTAAAATAGTCCATGTGACTCCAGTGGTTCAATCTTAATGTTGCGAAGCGACGAGAAGACCTTTTGTGCGTGAAAACAAACAAAAGTAATGACTTTATTCAACAATTTCTTTGGCTTTGCCAATGGTGAGTTGACGTTCTGACATAGATCCCGGAAGCGCTGCACTGTGGTTACAATGTAAACTGCTGGGAGACTGACACGGAAGAGAAGAAATTATTGAATAAAGTCGTTATTTCTGTTTGTTTTTTGCACAAAAAGTATTCTCGCTGCTTCATAACATTAAGGTTGAACCACTGGAGTCACATGGACTATTTTAACCATGTCTTTACTACCTTTCTGGGCCTTGAAAGTGGTCATTGTGTTGCTGTCTATGGAGGGGTCAGAGAGTTCTCGGATTTCATCAAAAATATCCAAATATCCCATGGTCTTACGGGTTTGTAACATGAGGGTGAGTAATTAATGACAGAATTTTCATTTTTGGGTGGGCTAACCCTTTAACAGGGAACGTTCTCAGAACTTTCTGGCATGGTTCTCTCAAAGTCATGAACAAACATCCGAGTACAGGTTGTACAGATTGTACAGTAACATTAATAGAACATTCTTTCAGAGTTATTTGGTCTTTAATAATCTTCTCTAAACATTAGCACAAAAACATTATTTATACAACGTTCATGGAATGTTTTTTTTCTAAAACTTTTGGTAAAGCTTTATTCTGATGGTTTCTTTTGAACATTCTGTTGACTATATAACTTTTGTAACTACTAACTCTCAGAGTATTAGTAGACTCTCTGCTTAATTTCTGCTAACTCTTTGTTGTGATGGTCCTCTAACAGACATTCTACTGACTATAAGTTACAAACACATGTCAATTTATTCTAACCCTAACCCTACCAGTCCACTAATACTCTACTGACACGGAGAGTTAGTAGACATGTAGGTGCAACGTTACTTAAAGTCATCAGAATGTGTTAAAGGGACCATCAAAAAGTGAAACCAAACGTTTTAATTGGACATTTGTCTAACGTTTTTTAAATGTTTCAGAACATTCAAAATAAAAATGTCCATGTTTGCAAAGTTATAAAATGGAATGTTCCATGTTCGCATAACTAAAAAAGTTTTTAAAACATTTAAAAAACTAGACATTTGGAATGCCAGATCCATCAAAGAGTCGATGGCGTCTAAAAGTTGCGTTTGCTGGTCAGTTTTCCACTTCTGATGTCAACATTTTCCGCTTCTGATGTCATTTCTAGCGAGAAATTACTACTGTAGTAATTCAATATTTCTTTGGTTCTCACCAAAGCTCTCTCTAATTTTCTGTAGATCATTAAACTGTTACACTGCCTTACAAGTCCGTCTGACATCAGTTTCGTGAGGTGCACAAACGCTGGCTTAAACAAACACGTATCAATACCATGGTTACCACCCAGAACACCCTAGAAACTACACAGATTAAAACACTCAGAGCACCTTGGAAAACCATAGAAAAGCCCTGGTAAACATTTTAGCATTGCAGCGGAAATTTTTGCACCAAACAAATATGGTTGACATTTTTCCTTCCATACTGATCTTAAACCAGTATAAAATCTGTACATGGTAAGTGTTTGGCTGGTCACAGATCAGTCTCTTTGTCCCCAGAGTCGCTCCAGGGTGTCTTGAGCTGGATTAGCCATCTCTCCCAATCGACAGCAACCTATTGGATCAGTTTACACATCAAAGACCACCCCACTCTTTACCCATGATCCTCCCTTACTTTCATTGGATAAGACTCTTAAATGTTCCACCAATTTTAGGACTATTAGATTAAGACTCCCCCTCCCCCATTTGTGTTGATGTTTTATTAATCAGCCATCTATATTTAGCCGTTGTAGTTTTTTTTTGCAGTGAATATTCAGAGCAGTGATTAATCCAGAGGCTCATAACCGCACTTGCCTAAACAGTTTTGTGGTTGAGAACGAAACCCCCCGCAACATGACTTCTCTATCAGAGCTGTTACTGACCTCTTAGAAACATGCCAAATTGATTTCCTTCTGAAAATATGATCACATTCCATAATTAATAATTGAGCATGCAAAGGACAGGGAAAGCTTCGTTAATGACTTGTGTTCTGATTCGATGCAGATCTGTAGAGTTCTAGACGCAGATTTTAAGTGGGCATCATCTGTTGTTTGTTTTTTCTATCATAAATTTTAATTTTGCATAACAACTGGCTTTAGTGTCCATTTTCTAGTGAATTCTGGATGATTAGAATCACTGAATCTGCGATAAATGAAGATGATTTTAAGCATATACAGCAGCTAGTCAGGAATCAGAAGCAATGATAATATTAGCCTACAAGAGTACACTGATATTGCTAGTAAATTTCATAAGTAAATATAAAGAAAGGGCAAGTAATACATTGAATTAAAGGGGACCTGTTATGCAAAGTCTTGGCGTTGTTTTTGGGCTCTACTAGAACAGGTTCTTTTCTGGTATTTTCCCCTTATACTACAGGGCTGTTGAATACTTGATTCTGATTGACTGACCAACGTTCTATGGCCTTGTCCCAAATGGCTCCCGAAACCCTCACGGTCTTCCTCCGAGTCCGCACTTTCACGATGTAATGCCGCTTTGACTGCCAGGTAGAAGTCCTCTACGTAGCTCGCAAACTTGCGGGCTCAGCTGAAGTGTGCATCAAGGGCGCATAGCAGCCACAAAGGGGGCGCTCACGTGCACCCTTCTTTAAGCTTAAATGACGAATGGAACACCCTCATTTGTGTGTCATTTGGGACAGGGCCTAAGGTGTGCAATTATTTTCAGGGAAACGCACGGCTAAAGTAGTTGCAGACAGCTCTTGACCGCATTACAGTTTCATATCACCTCGCCAAATGATTTCAAAGGTCCTTATACAGCCAACAACAGCAAAATAACTAAAACTCACAACGGCACTCACCAAGCAAGTGAATATAGTAAATTATAGGATAAAACAATAAATTATTTCCATGTTTTTTTGCAACAAACTTTTTTTTTGTGTATGGAAAGCACATGCTCTTTCTCCCGCTCTCACTGCTCTCCCACTCAAATGCACACAAACACACACACACGCTTTGACTGCCGGGTAGAAGTCCTCTAGAAGTCCACACACACACACACTCGCACAGACACGTGTTGTCAGCGCTGCACTGATGATTTTATCAGTAAAATAGTTTAGCAACTTAAAAGCTACGTGACATTTCTCACTAGCGAGGTAATAAAGGCGCTGTTCTTACAGTTTCATATTAGTAGACACTGCTGCCGAACACTGTTGAGAGAGACGTACAGACATAATTCACATATTCTCTCTCTCTCTCTCTCTCTCTCTCTCTCTCTCTCTCTCTCTCTCTCTCTCTCTCTCTCTCTCTCTCTCATAACTAGTCTGCTATCAGTGGCTCAAGCCTCCGTATACTAGCTCTAAAATTATGTTTTGGAATTAGCAACGGAGGCTTGGGTTTAGATACGTAAGAAATTAGTCGTGCACAGAGAGCATTTAAAGGACAAAACCTGACAAATGTCTTGAAATAAATAACCTGAACAATGTTTTGTGGTGTGGAAACTGTAGTAGAAGCGGAATAATTGACTCCGGGCCGTTGAAAATTTGGAAAATAATGCACACCCAAGGTGTAACGGCTACTCCGCTTTGCGGATGTGCATAATTTTTTCTAATAATTCACCGGCTCATCGTACAATAATTCCTAATTCTCCAAACCACCTTTATGGTGTTATAAATAACCTTTTTAATAATAGTTTATTTTATTAATATTAGTATCTTCATATTATTAACATTAGTATTATTAATATTGTTTTTATATATTATTTATTAATAATGTTTTTTTTAGTCCTCTATCTGCCTGGTCTTATAATATCCTGTTGTCTCTATTTGGATTTTACAAAAAAAGAAAAGAAAAAAAGCATGTTGTGTCAATTAGGTACTTAAATTTTTTATTGACATGGCAAATTGTAGCAAAAATGACAGCGCTCAGTTGTTAATAAATATGATGCCTCCATGATGCCTTTACGTCCTTCATTATGTTTTGTATTCTGAGTGGCAGTTTCTCAGATTATGAGATTATGGTACATCTGAGATATGACAACATCTGAAATACACAATTGAGTTTAGAGTTACAGTTTGTCTGTACATTAGATTATGTAAAAACAATTATGCTTATGGTGGCTAAAATGTACAAAAATGAACCGTATGTGAGCCCCAGGGGCGCCGCTAAGGGGGGGAAAGTTAGGATGATTCTAAGGGCCCACACACTTTTGGGGGCCCCCGGAGATCATTAAGTTTTGTTTTGTATAAATTGTATCTTAATTTTAATCAGTGTTTCATCAGCCAATTGGGGCATTCTGGGTCGAGCGAGCTTAATTGGTCAGTATTATTAAATTGCAGACAAAGATTTTGGATAGCTAGGTTGGTGTGGTAGGGGGCCCAACATCATATTCTTTCATAGGGCCCAAAATTGCTAGCGGCGCCCCTGGTGAGCCCTTTACTGTGTTAAAAGGAAAAGGTGATATAGAGTCATGGGATAGCTTTAATGTAGAGTAATAATAAAAAAAATAAAAAAATATTCTAACAATATGGATCATAAAATCAATATCTCTGTTACTTTGAGATCCTTAAGAGAGGACCCTTAACTGAACACAGCTGCTCACACCTACATGCTCTGAAAAAAAGAAAAAGACATGCCTGGTAGGAAGTTAAAGTTAAAATGTATAGACATTTTAAGACAGAAATCCTTTACCCGTTGAGAGTGTGTAGACAGTCTTTGCTCCAGAAAATCAGCAATGAGGTGGCTTTGACAGTTACAGATTTGAAAAACAAAAAGGCGGGAATAAAGAACCCTAAACTCTAACACAGAGAACCATTTCAGGTTTCTTCAGGATGATACGGTTATAAATAGAACTGTTACTACGTGTAAAGGACCATCTTTTTAAAGAGTGTATACATAGGCCTACCCTTGAATTTTAATATTGTGAGCTGTCACCTGATGATCAAGGTCTGGTTTTTTTTGTTTTGTATTGTTATAGTTGTTCATGAGTCCCTTGTTTGTCCTGAGCAGACAAACTGAGCACAGTTCTTCAAAAGCATCCTCCAGGTTTCTCATATTATTTGGTTTTCTAGCATCTTCTGCATATTTGACCCCTTTTCAACAGTGACTGCATGATTTTGAGACAGTGAAGACAGTCGAGGGATTCATAGACAACTACTCAAGATGCTCAAGATGATGCATTAAACATCTTACCTATTAAAATGTTATATAATTTGTTGATTTGTACATAATCCCAAAAAGGCGAGAATAAAGGACCCTAAACTCTAACACAAAGAAGCATTCCGGTTCTTCAGGGCGATACGGTTCTAAATAGAATTGTTACGCTGTGTAAAGAACCTTTCAAGAACCATATTTTTTAGAGTTTAGGGAGGCTACAATTTGCAATAATGACTTTACTGCATTAATGAAGGACTCTGCATCCATTGCTCCATGTATTATATTATGTACTGACCTCTGTTCTTAAAGCTGTGTGTAGGAGGTGGGACATTAATAAATGAGAGTCCTGTGACATTATTTGAATCACGCTGGGAAGTGTCGGAAAAACCAGGCGCTCTAAAAAAAGGCCTGTTCCCCTGAGGACTGAGAAAATGGTGCTAAAGAGGGAGGTTAAGAGACAAGCGGCCCTGCCAAATGGATCTGCAGGGGTAGAACATTTCTACACAGCCTCTGTGAAAGTCTCGCTACTGCTGAGACAGCAATTTATCAAGTTTGTCTACACTGTGGAAACCCGTAGAATCCCAAAACAATGCTTCGACTTCTGAGGAATTAATCAAATCTGGTGGATTGCAAGTGCGGTTGGTTCTCGTCCAGAGTCGCTGCAGTCGGTCTGTTACTAGTGTACGCCGTCGAGGCAATTGTTACGTGGCCACCTGGCTGACAGCAGGGGGTTACGGTGTGCTGCGCTTTGGGCAAGTCCTGCCCAAGGTCACTGATGACCCATCAGTCTCATGCGACCTTCCCTTTCACTGTATATGCGTGCAGAGCTTTGAGGGACAGACACATGCAGTAACAATGCTGTAATGCAACATTAAAGGGGGGTATCACACTCAGTTTCACTCAATCTCATGTCAATCTTGAGTACCTATAGAGTAGTATTGCAATATGTAACTATTAATATTTGCTTAGCGGCTTGTGTAAATTACATCCCATGCTCCATTGATAAATTAACTATACGTGAACATGTGGTTTACTTGATGTGCACTTACGCGCCGACAGCCAACAGCACACAGACATTTGAAGTAGTTTTACTCACCGCCTGCGGTTCCAACGCACGACCGTGGACCTTTATCGTTGGGACCGCTCCATCCTTCAGCATTAGATGACCTACAAATCCGGCGTCGAACTGGGCCTTGTTTATAAAACAATCGTCTTTAACAGTGTTAAAAGCTCAGTATACATGAAATCACATTACACCCCCCCCCCCCCCCCCCCCCCTCACACGCCCGTTCACACTCTTCAGAATTTTTTTTTTTTTCTGTTCAACAGAAGAAAGAAACTTATACACATTTGGAACAACTTGAGGGTGAGTAAATGATGACAGAATTTTCATTTTAAAGCCCCACTGAAGTGCCTTGAAACACGCAGCTTTATTCAATGTGTTGACATAATTTCCCCTGAAACAGGAAGACAGGGCGGGACATATCGAACAGCTCCCCCCCATTTTATAAAAACAGCCAATAGCGTTTTGTTTATATCACAGCTCGTCCAGAGACGTTGAGCACGGTAAAGCCGCAGTTTCCTCCTAATCTTGAACCGTTTCTCCTCCATATCGCTTTAAAATACAGCATTCTGTGCAGAATTAAAAAGGATCTGAAACGTTCCCTGATCTGTGCTATCGTGTCTCTGGACCGACTCGATCACATGATCCGCTCTGTGCTCTTGTGTCTCTGGACCGACTCGATCACATGATCCGCTCTGTGCTCTTGTGTCTCTGGACCGACTCGATCACATGATCTGCTCTGTGCTTTCGTGTCACTGGACCGTCTCGATCACATGATCCGCTCTGTGCTTTTGTGTCACTGGACCGTCTCGATCACATGATCCGCTCTGTGCTTTCGTGTCACTGGACCGTCTCGATCACATGATCCGCTCTGTGCTTTCGTGTCACTGGACCGTCTCGATCACATGATCCGCTCTGTGCTATTGTGTCTCTGGACCGTCTCGATCACATGATCCGCTCTGTGCTTTCGTGTCTCTGGACCGTCTCGATCACATGATCCGCTCTGTGCTCTCGTGTCTCTGGACCGTCTCGATCACATGATCCGCTCTGTGCTTTCGTGTCTCTGGATCACATGATCCGCTCTGTGCTTTCGTGTCTCTGGATCACATGATCCGCTCTGTGCTCTCGTGTCTCTGGATCACATGATCCGCTCTGTGCTCTCGTGTCTCTGGATCACATGATCCGCTCTGTGCTCTCGTGTCTCTGGATCACATGATCCGCTCTGTGCTCTCGTGTCTCTGGATCACATGATCCGCTCTGTGCTCTCGTGTCTCTGGATCACATGATCCGCTCTGTGCTCTCGTGTCTCTCGATCACATGATCCGCTCTGTGCTTTCGTGTCTCTGGATCACATGATCCGCTCTGTGCTTTCGTATCTCTGGATCACATGATCCGCTCTGTGCTCTCAGGTGTGTTCGACATCGGCTGCGGCTGGATGCAACTGATCGGCGAGAGTAGCCGCGTGCAGGCGGGGAGGAGCTGCAAACGGAGACGTGAAGTCGGACACTTTCTGCTTCCCGCAGTGACGCTCGCGCTGTGTTTGCACACTTTATCAGCTGAAGTGAAATAAATGCAATATTTGGCAATACACAGATGTTTCAGAGACAATCTTGTCATGTAATACTTTATGCACTGCTTAATACAGCGTGTGTTTGTACAAGAATAAAGTTCAACATATAAGCCTACACTATCAATGAAGTGGGGTCTATGTTTTTAATCAGTTATATTTTGATAAACATGACAATATAACATCGCGACTACATGAAAGGAGGTTTTACTGTTATAAAAAAACAGATTTGTGCGCATTAGTGGAGCTGAAGGTTTTAGAATAAACACGAAACACACGTGATCGCTGTCATGCGGTGAATCTGGCCAATCGTGGAACGGCTGTGTCGTCATCAGAGCCCCTGCAGCCTCGAGCAGCTGCTTTGGAGAAACTGCACCGGCTGTAATCGCCGGCTGCTCTCGAATCGCTCTCGCGGCACTTTGTTGACATACGTCACTGTCACGTGGCGTCGGCGCTGCCTCAAGTCGGACAAAATTTCTAACCGGCATGCACTGCTTCAAGTCAGCCGCCGATCGGTCTGCGCATCGCTGGGTGAAGTCGAACAAGCCTCTCGTGTCTCTGGATCACATGATCCGCTCTGTGCTCTCGTGTCTCTGGAATGACTCGATCACATGATCACTGATCTGATCACGCACTGACTCTAACAACTTCATTCGCCCCAATGGAAAGCATATTTACACTCAATTGTTCCCTATCCCCTATATAGTGCACTATGTGCCATTCACCATGTAGAAAACAGTAAATGTGTGAACAAGTGACCTAACTGTTAGTTGACTTGCAAAGTTGCTTATAGTTAAATGTCTAATCGAAATAAAGTGCCACCAAAAAACTGAAAATAAATAAAAATAAAATACGAAACAAAATTCACCTTTTTTTCTGACTTCATATTGCAAACATTTGTATGATTGTAAAAATAACTGCAATATAGGATTGCCTGGAATATTTATTCAGTGTTACACCTAATTATAAGTTGTAATGTTTACCAAAACTCAAATCAGCAAACTAGAGTTGTTTTTCATAGAACTCCTTTTGATATCTTTATATTAACAAAGAATCAAACATCCCTAACACAATTTATGATATCCAGGGTATTTTAAACTTCCCGTAACACTAAATATAGCAAGCGGTTTTGAAAATAGATGGATTAATATTCAAATATATAAATAGAAAATATTCACAAATCGTGATCCAACTTTAATTAGTCCACACTGATCGTAAAACACTAAAGTAATCAAGAGACTTTCCAGTCTATAATATATGTCAAATGTGATCGGAAGCAAATGTCTTCGCATTCACTTTTATTATTTTTTTGGTCTTTGTATGGTGAAGTAAATGCCTGTTGAAAGGCAGTGTTTTGCTGCATCACACTACAGTAAATGCTGTTCTCCGCTCTGGAATAGTGTAATCTGTCATGCTGACAGCAGTGTTTTAAAAACTGAATATAACCTTGTAGTCAGACTCTCCAATAACTGACCTCTCAGTTCTCCTCCTACTTAGTACCATGCAGAGATTTCCCCGTCTTCCCATGGACGTCTTACTCCCATTGGCTGGTGTGGATGATTGACAGTGGAAGTTGGAGCCTCTGCTTTAAGCGAGCTGGAGCTTGAAAGAGAAAGTAGGAGTGTTTGTTTTTGCGCTGCTGACCAACAGCTTGCAAAAGCAGGCTTGAGAGAGCAGAGAGATTATGAACTGTGGCCATCACTCTGGACGCTCCACACTTCATTAAATCGACATTTGCACACGCCGCCAGAGAGCAGATTAGCTCAAACGCCAACAGCTCTCGAGAAACGAGGCGGCGGGAAAAGACTGGCACGTACCAACTCCTGTTCACCAGTCAACGTAAACCAAGGGATGCAAAACAAACCAGAACAATGGGCTATGACAGGAAGGGAAAATACAGTTAAATGCAAATAATTAAGTGTAATTATATAATCATTCATAGTTAGGATAGAAAAATAAACATCAAAAAGGGAGAAGAAAAAGCTTCCATGGATTTTGTCGTTGATGTCTAGGTCTGTGTATCCATTCAAACTCTTCTCACAAATGCATCTGTCACAGCGTAGAAGCGAGCCAAATGGATAGATGCCAACATGGACTGGTTGCGTTCATGTGGCCTCATCCTTGAAAACCATGGACAAAACCACGGTAAAAGCAAGGTTACACTTTATTTTGTTTTTTACACTTAAGTTGTAGCGATGCTTTCTTTTCCCAGAAAGAATGTGAATGGTACCATTCTCAGTTTTTAAATATTTTTTTTAATATAGCCTAATTTAAATAGATTTTACACACTTAAAGCAATATCGTATTGCATATCGAATATCGCGTTATTTAACAAGGTACATATCACATTTTTCTTCAATATCGCACAGCCCTACAACTAAGAGTATTAGTAGACTGTCAGGTTGGGATTAGTAGAATAAGTTGACATGTACTCGCAAATTTGCAAAGTCAGTATTGTCTGTTGAGGAGCATCAAAATAAAGTGTTTGCAGATATTAAGTCTACAAAAGCTGCGTTTCAACTGAAATTTCCCAGAACAATTTTCTGACGTAGGACTGCGCACAACAATAAAGCTTGAACCTTGTCGTCAGTCCGTTGGTTGCATTTTTTAAACTCAACTGTTGATTCGAATAGCAAACAACTCTTACTGCACGCACCGCAACAGACTTTTAAAAATGGTGGTTGAAATAAAATGCTGCATGAAGTCAACCAATCCAGCCTGGTCTCATTGTTAATACGTAGGTATTAAAGGGTTAGTTCACCCAAAAATGAAAATTCTGTCATTAATTACTTACCCTCATGTCGTTAGACACCCGTAAGACCTTTGTTCATCTTCGGAACACAAATTAAGATATTTGTGTTGAAATCCGATGGCTCAGAAAGGCCTCCATTGGCAGCAATGACATTTCCGCTCTCAAGACCCATAAAAGGCATTAAAGACGTCGTTAAAAAGTCCATCTCACTACAGTGGTTCTACAATAATTTTATAAAGCGACGAGAATACTTTTTGTGTGCAAAAAAAAAAAAAAAATCAAAATAACGACTTTATTCAACAAGTTCTTGTCTTCCGTCTGGGCCTCTGCCGTAAACTCACGAAGCACCACCACGAATGCGCGAGAATATGACGTAGAACATATATATATACACCCATCAGGCATAACATTATGATTAATATTGTGTTGGTCCCTCTTTTGCTGCCAAAACAGCCCTGACCCGTCAAGGCATGGACTCCACTAGAAGGTGTGCTGTGGTAACTGGCACCAAGATGTTAGCAGCAGATCCTTTAAGTCCTGTAAGTTGTGAGGTGGGGCCTCCATGGATCGGACTTGTTTGTTCAGCACATCTCACAGATGCTCGATTCGATTTAAGCTAAATTAGGAGCTTTCTGAGAGGATTCTTAGAAGCTTTAAAGAGGTGGTTCCGTGTTTTTTTTCTAGGCTTGGTTGTGTTTATGGGGCGCAGTATAACATGTCTTAATACTTCTTTTTTTTTAAAACGCCGTAATTTTCTTATATTTTACCTTCACTCCACACCGCTGTCTCCATTGTCCTTTGAACGGCTCGTTTGCTTCCTGCTGCAATGAAGCCCATCCCTCCGAAAAACGCAATGGTCTTAGATTGGTTAGATGGCCAAATGTAGTTTGTAGTTCTGCAACAGCTCTCTCTCTTTCGTAATGACTGTGACGTGGCCTCGCCCACTTTGTTGCGTGTTCGCGGGGGCAGTGTTTATGTTAATAGCAAGGGTTTATGATGTCACCAACCCGGGAAGAAGCTTGTTGTAGTCCAAACCGGCCGTTTTTGTAGGCAATAAACTGCCATAACTTTAAAAGACAATATCTCCGTTTGCATTGAACTTTCAGCGCTGTAACTTTGCAGATACTGTTTATGCTCAAGCAGCAACATTACACACTAACTAAAGTTAAAAAATTGAAATCGCATGCAACCACCCCTTTAAGAATACGGGCCCAGACATTTCAATGCAAAGTATTAAAAAAATTATAATATTTTGCAACACTATAAGCGTGTCCCATCGGGAAATCAAAAGTTCTACACACACTGTCTTCACACATTCTTGAACACTTTGGCCAAATACAAGAAATACGCCATGTAAGTGGTCAAGTGCAAAGATCGCAAGTGTAGGTATTTGAACAGGGCATAGAGTTTTATGAATCAACTGATTCATTGAAGATTTGATTCCATAGAACATTTTGTTCATGAATTGGACATCACTACTGTTCTACTATTCATCGCTAAGATTTCCAAGGAATAATGTTCCTTTAATAAATGTATTCACACTCTACAGTCTTATTTTAAGGGTATCTTTGTTTACTTTCATTTATTTTTGCTTCTGTATTGGGTCACCGCTTGATGGCCAATGTAAGCTGAGAAACACAGAACATCCCATAAGGTCATGTGTGTTTGGGGGGTTGGGTTTACTGACCTCCATAGGGAGCCCCATATGTCGTTCAACCCTATGTTTTGCTTTTTTATCTCCATGCCATGCTAATTTGAAATTGCCCTAAGGGAGTGCAGTTAAGAGGCATCATCCATACGCTTGTGACTGTTGCAAGCGTCTTTATGAATGATTCACTCATTGACCTAAATGCTTGCAGAACTGAATAACACGCCGACCTGATCATCCTTGAACTGTACGAGATCCTGCTGTATGAGAAGCCTCCTAAATGAATATCTTGCATAGAGCATATCCTGTCTTTTTGGTGCATGCACATATTTCAGAGAAAAATCATTATGACATGTGTTGTCATATGCTAAGCCATACGGCCTGAAAAATGGAAGATGTTTTGCATTTGGAATGGAGAGATTTTCCCTCATTTTGGGAGGTAATTAGGGCAGCATGCTGATGCCCAGCAGGACGGATGTAGCTGTCGCTCACCCACACATGAAAGGAAGCGCGAGAATGAGGGACTGAGAGAAAAACAACACACTCACACAGAGGTCATGAGTCAGGGCTCTTGCATGTCAGTCCCCTGTGACTGCGCTCTAATTTAGACACTATTGAAAAACAACATACGAGTGATTTTTATAGCTTCAACTATCACGATTTTCAACCTTCTAGCATATGGCAAATGGCTTTGTTTAAATGTTTAGCAGATTAAATGTCTTTAAACCCTTCTGAAAAAGGAAGTACACTTCCTTTTAGCACAAAAAGAGTACTTATTACTTAAAGGTGCACTATGTGAAACATTTTCAGTAAAATATACAAAAACCACTAGGCCAGTGTTATATATTTTGTTCAGTTGAGTACTTACAATATCCCAAATGTTTCCAACTATTTGTAAATCGTGAGAAATTGCTATTTTAACCAAGGAACCGGGACATGTGAAGGAGTCGCCTGTCGATGGCGTCATATCAGCATTCCCCTCGGTTTCCGGTTTTACTCTGCAGAAACGCTTTACTCTCACTGCAGTGTGAACAAGTGTCATAGCAGCCGCAGAGCGAACGCAGAGTAACGTCATAATTTTCAACACACTCATATGTATCTAATATGATAAACAGAGCTGCGTTACCTCATACTCATGACCAGAAAACCAGAAGTGGCGCCGGCGACTGTGTCATAATAAAAGTTCTACCAGCGACTATGTCATAATAAAAGTCCCACCGCTCTTCTCATTAACAATCTAGCGGCCATGCTCAGCTCTACAACACTCGGTCCTGCTCTGCTTCATACTACAGTAACGTTAATAATCGCATACATTAACATGATTTTTGCCCGAGTCCTATCCCGATTCTTTTCCACCGGCTGTGAGGTGAAGACCACGTGTCCCAAGATTCTGCGCTCAAACGTGGCGTCATCAAACTACGCCTTTGTTTTGAATAGGCGACCTCTAGTGGACGGAAAAGTTACATAGTGCAGCTTTAAATAATACACTTTGAAAAAATACTGAAATGTGTTTTCAGACAATTAATTGCATGTTATTTACAATTAAATTAAAATGTGTTATAGTTGAAATTTGTATTAAATGCAATTAGGCTGAACGTAAAGGTGCCATAGAATGCATTGATGCAATATTTTTTAAATTGTTCTTTGATATCTACATATAAGGTATGTGGCTTAGGTAAGGGCAAAAATTCTCCAGACACGGTTTTACATGTCCATAGGATTTGTCCTTAGAATGAAAGGGGCTGTTATTACCTTATTTGGAAGGGTCATGAATAATAATGTTAAGCTCTGCTCTGATTGGCTGTTGCACAGCGAGGGAGCGTACACAGAAAACAGATCCCACTGTGATGTACTCTGAAATGCAAGCGTATATCCATGATCTGCCATTTGCTATTGTCCTTGCTTGCTTCTTCACATTCACGTATTGCCCAAGGTTTGAAAAACAGTCAGGCGAAAAATGTTTGGCACACACAAGCATGTTCTTATCCCACTCTGTCTGGGACATTACCTTCATAAATAAAATCAAGCCATTTTGCTTTGGTTACTTCTGAAGCTGGAATTCTGTGTAAGGACACCTGTGAGCCTGTACATCCAAACACAGAGCAGGTTGCATGCCAGGATCGCGTCATTGTAAAACGAAATTGTAGTAAAACGAAAAGCTTTGTTAGCCGCTTTGCTATCTGTGTACAAAATGGGCTGGGAAGATGATGGACTCCGTATGTTGTTCTGGGGTGGTCATATTCAAATAACTAGCTAGTTACGTCAAAAACGGCAACAAATTGGAAAAGGTCACAGAGTGACACATTTTCAAACTCAGACAGTTTATAACAAACTGGCTGCATGTTTTCTTTTCAGCTTTTCTGAGCTGGCGGACACGGCAGAAACCTAAATGCAGAAAAGCTACAAAAGTGAAAGTTTCATTCTATGGAAAGGAACACACCACTATTTTTGAAAATAGGCTCATCTTCGAACTCCCCTAGAGTTAAACAGTTGAGTTTTACCGTTTTCGAATCCATTCAGCCGATCTCAAGGTCTGGCGGTAGCACTTTTAGCATAGCTTAGCATAGATTATTGAATCGAATTAGACCGTTAGCATCTTGCTCAAAAAAATGACCAAAGAGTTTCGATATTTTTCCTATTTAAAACTTGTCTCTTCAATGAAATTACATGAACTTCCTCTTCCCAGCCCGCTATTAATATTCTGACAAATTTACAATTGGATTTGATACCCTTATGGTTATAGTTTATAGGTGCACTATGTCACTTTTCCGTCCGGTCGCCTGTTCAAAACAAAGGCATAGTTTGATGTCGCTACGTTTGAGCGCAGAATCTTGGGACATGTGGTCTTCACCTCACAGCTGGTGGAAAAGAATCAGGATAGGACTCGGGCAGAAATCATGTTTATGGATGCGATTATTAACGTTGAAGCAGAGCAGGGCCGAGTGTTGTGGAGCTGAGCAAGGCCGCTGGAGCGATTGTTAATGAGATGAACGCAACACACGCCTCGCAAGCAGCGGGACTTCTATTATGACACAGTCGCCAGCGCCACTTCTGCTTTTCAGGTCATGAGTATGAAGTAACGCAGCTCTGTTTATCGTATTAGATCTGAGTGTGTTGAAAATTATGTTATGACGTTACTCTGTGCGTTCGCTCTGCGGCTGCTATGACACTTGTTCCCACTCCAGTAAGAGTAAAGTGTTTCTGCTAAATAAAACCGGAAACCGAGGGTAACGCAGATATGATGCAATCAACAGGCGACTTCCTCACACGTCCCGGTTCCTTGGTTAAAATAGCAATTTTCTCACGATTTACAAATAGTTGGAAACATTTGGGATATTGTAAGTACTCAACTGAACAAAATATATAACACTGGCCTAGTGTTTTTTTGGATATCTTACTGAAATTTGTTTACATAGTGCACCTTTAATGGATGTACAGTATTGCATTTAAACTAAAAGTATTATAAAAGATATGAAATGCAAAAACAGAGCCTTGTGCAATAAAATGGATATTTTTCTGAACATTCTACTATTAGTTTGATATCATAATGTCATAGTTAAATGTTTCATTGATTTATAGGGCTTATTAATATAAATTCAATTCAATTCAATTCAAATTTATTTGTATAGCGCTTTTCACAATACACATTGTTTCAAAGCAGCTTTACAGAAAGTGCATTTCATAAATGTACATTGAAAAATGTTAGAAAGAGAATGTTAAAGAACAATGTTAGAATAAGTTAATCAATCATGTATTAATTTAGGCCATAACAACGCTGGCGTTGAGTCGTCTCTTCACAGGCGTTGAGTCGTCTCATCACAGGTGTCGGGGCATCTGAAGTGTCCATGAGAGGCTGGATACAAACTGGAGCTGACGAACTATTTACCTCGGGACTAGTGTCCCGAGATAACAACAGAAAAGCAGATGGGAAATGATTAGCGTAGCTGCTGTTCAGAATATTATATTAATGCTTTTGATCCGATTTAACTGTAGTATAAAAAGATAATTGTAATGTGAATGCTTGGCTAAAGAGATGCGTCTTTAATCTAGTTTTAAACTGGGACAGCGAGTCTGAACCTCGAACAATATCAGGAAGACTATTCCAGAGTTTAGGAGCTAAATGTGAAAATGCCCTCCCTCCTTTAGTGGACTTATATATCCTAGGAATGACCAGAAGCCTCGAGTTTAGTGATCTTAAAGAGCGCGATGGATTGTAGGGCGATAGAAGATCCGTTAAATACACTGGAGCTAAACCATTTAGGGCTTTATAGGTCAGTAGCAATACTTTGTAATTGATTCGGAACTTAATAGGTAACCAGTGTAGAGATGATAAAATTGGTGTTATATGATCATATTTTCTTGACCTAGTAAGAACTCTAGCAGCTGCGTTTTGGACTAACTGTAGCTTGTTTATTGATGATGCAGGACAACCAGCTAATAAAGCATTACAGTAATCTAGTCTCGAGGTCATGAATGCATGAATTAACTTTTCTGCATCAGAAACAGATAGCATGTTACCTAGTTTAGCAATGTTTCTAAGGTGGCAAAATGCCATTTGTATATATATATGTATATTTCCTGAAATGAAGGCTTGTGCAATGCAAAGGGTGTTTGTTTATGTATGTCTGAGTTAGCTTGGGCTGAAGAGGGCCCTATCATATACCCGGCGCAATGCAGCCCCAGGTACGATGCAAGTGTTTTTTGCTAGTTTCAGGCCGACGCATTTATAATTTTCACGTCCAGCTCCACGTTGTTTAAATAGCAAATGCACTCGTGCCATCTGTGCACCCATGGGCTTGCTGGTCTGAAAACCAGGTGTGTTCAGGCGCATTGTTGGAGCGTTGCTATTTTGAGGAACTAAAACGACTGCGCCATTAACCAACAAAAACCTGGTCTAAAGTCAATAGCGCAGCATTTTTTGTGTTATTTAAAGGGTGTGTTAGTAATTTGAGCCTATAGATGGTGCACAACGCGTGTACATACACAGCAGCAGGACACACACATTTTTAAATATTAAAAATAAAAGGATTCCTCTCTGGAGAAGTGTTCAGTCTTTCCGCTGCCAACTGGCTTTTAAAGGGAATGGCAGATGAGACTCTGATTGGTTTATTACACGTTACGCCCAAAACACACCCATGACTCATTAACTAGTTAATTTCTTCAACGATGCATCATACTATGGCGTTTGAGCAGTTCAGTTAAATATTGTGCAGATTACTTTGTCATTCAAATTAATTTTTGCATAAGATGCATCATCAGGGTGATTGGATCTCAAAAGCATCTCAGATGTAAATAAATGGAGAGTGTCCCACATACTTTCCCAAAAAGAAACGGAGAGTGTTCCTTATTTTCCTCTGCTGGGGTGAAGTCATCCTTAGGGAGTGTGCGATTATTCATTGAGCTGCTGAATGGATACTTTTATTACAGTCATGACTCATGACAGCCGTTGTTTGCCTCGGACTGCTTTAAATTTGATTAGTTTTACTACAATGTCAAGTAGCTACAGCGTGTGACATCCTCCTAAATCCTTCAACTGCTGTCAAAATATGTCGCATTGCACTTCAAGTCAGCTGTGTGGAACTGAGTTTCAATGTTTTCACAGAAGAGTTAATTATTTCATATAGTTACAGTCACTATCAGGCACCCACCACAATATCCCACCCCAAATGCTTTTGTGTATTAGCCGTTTGCTGAACTGCAGTGGCACATAAAGATATTATAAGTGTAGTTTTGTAACTCTTATCTCTTTCTCTGTAAGAATGTTTGGCCCTGTGGAAGTGAATCGAGTGTCTGGTGCTTTAGTCATTAGTCATTCTCTGTGTTCAGAGTCAGACACGGCTGCTGTAAAGCTCACTTTCTCCGAGCTGGCTACTTTCCCAACCTGTGGCTGTTTCATCTGTCTCAGAGGAATCCCTCGAGCTCTTTCTCATTACCACACATCAGACTGTTGAGCCTCTGGTTACTGCTGGGGGTAGATAATATATGTCTCTTTTTTAAAAGTATGAAATAAGATGAACAATCTTTGAAGATTACCTTTTATAGATTATTGAAATCAAATATGAAATGGATTATATAATAAATAGAATCTAATTAATTAATAAACAAATTAAATAAATGAAACATTTGAATATACAATATTATATATTAGTACAATACCTTTCAAGTTTTGGGCGTGTAAGATTTTTTTATGTTTTTGAAAGACGTCTCTTCATGCTCACCACAAAAGGCACCGATCAGGCATAACATTATGACCTAATATTGTGTTGGTCCCCCTTTTGCTGCCAAAACAGCCCTGACCCATCGAGGCATGGACTCTACTAGACCCCTAAAGGTGTGCTGCGGTATGTGGCAACAAGATGTTAGCAGCAGACCCTTTAAGTCCTGAAGGGAAGTGAAGTGGGCAGCCATATTGCTGCGGCGCCCAGGGACCAGTTGGGGTTCGGTGCCTTGCTCAAGTGTCTCACCTCATTCGTTGTATTGAGGGTGGAGGAGAGCGCTGGTTATTCACTGCCCCCGCCCAGGGCCGGATTAACAATTTCCTGTGCCCTGGGCAACAAGACTCAAGGGCCCCCCCTGCCCCTGCCCCAAAGCAACAATCGCAAAGTCGCTATCACCAGCATATAGCCTATACTTCTATACTAACAAATCAGGCTTCTGCAATGCTCAGTGAAGATGTAATAGCCTCAGCATAAAGTGCATTCAAGAGACAGAACACTAATGATGCACTAATGTTTAACATAACTTTTTACAATGAATCTTTCACAGAACTTAGTGTCTGCTACAGAGTAATTATTAAATGTTTCAATATAGCCAATCAACCTATATTTTGACTGCAACAGTGAAATAAAGCAGACAGCTAGGGAAGCCTTAACCTAAAACCAGAGATTTTTTATTCCTAAAATGCTACAATGTGAAATTGTGGCTATTTTTGGAATATGTTTCATAATGTCGACTAATTTCAATTCCTTTTCTCTTTTACATTTTCTTTTAGCGCTCCTGCTTAAATTTCAGACAGTGTTGACTGATTGGGTCGACGATTCCAAGCCCAAAAGCTCACTAAAACCCCCCCAATTCAAGAAAAAAACACCCAAAATTTGAACTGCCAAAATAATTTGATATAATTTTATTGCCATGTCAATCAAGGCTGATTAGCACCATTTTATCTCCTTAAAACAAAATAATGATGTAAAAATAAAAAAAAATTCCCAGGAAAATGGATCAAAACAGGGCATTCAAAAACAGTCATGCATGACATGGAAAAACACATGCATCATTTTCAAATGTCAACAGTAAGAATAAACTAATTTAAGTGCAAAAAGTGCCCAATATAATCAGAATAAACAATGTAATTAGCAGGCATTACGCACACATTACTGCACACACCACAGCCAAAATGTGTCATTCACTGATGCTGTACAATAGTCCTACAACAAAAAATTAACAACAAGAATGCGTTTACTTTTGTGCTGTGCTTTAACTTCAGATAGAACTAGTAACGTTATGTCTTTCGTGAAGTACATATTTATAGAACATAACGCAGAACTTAATTAATCGTTGATTCAAACCTCTTTCAGCAGCTGTTGGGACGAGTAGAGCGCAGTCTAGACGCTTTAAAAGGTGCAGATGTCCTGATCAGGCCAGTGTGCACACGATGATGCTCAGGAGTCATATAAGTTACTAGCCTATTCGATTTCAATTCAAGTCATTCAACCTCTTGGAGTTAGTTATATGTATAAAGAGTCTTTGAGTCACAGGTGTAATCCACGTTTTGAGAGTTGGATCCCTCTCCCACTCATTACTGTAGATAACTTACTGTATATTTATGCCACTTTGGCATAGCGATCATTTGATATCCAGATACAATTTCGCGCTGAAAACCTGTCATGAATGAGCGCGAGTGGCGACTCCCTGCTGATCGCTGATTGGCTGAAAGTGCGTGCTCGTCAGCGACGTCAACACCAACGCCAGCTGACTCTACGCTGAACGCTGGGCCGGTGTGTGTCATGCACACTTGAGTTTGTTATTAACCAATTAGACTGTACAATTTAGATGTTTGAAAACCACCAAACTGACCCCAAACCAACCCAAATTTTGTCCACCTGCCCAAACCCGTTTTTAACCGCACAATCAAATTCAAAACCGCCCAATCTGGCAACACTGATTTCAGAGCGTCAAGTCACGTGATTCGACTTGACAGCTCGTCCTCGCTCGCTGCGCAGCAGCGCAAGAAGCTACAGACACTGTTTTTTACGTGATTTAACATATGTTGATCGAACGGGTTGCAAAAATATAATTAGGAAAGTAAGGATTGCGTTTTTAACGTGATCTAACATAATATTTGACAGTGCCCAGGGCCCCTTAGATGTCCTGTGCCCCTGGGCAAGTGACCAGTTGCCCTAATGGTTAATCCGGCCCTGCCCCCGCCGACAATTCCTGCCGGACCTGAGACTAGAACCTGCAAACTTTAGGTTACAAGTCCGACTATAAGTCCGACAATAATCATTGATTTATTTACTTTTTTTTTTTTTACAAAACAAGGCTGCATTTATTTGATGAAAAATATAGTGAACACAGTAATATTGTGAAATGTAATTAAATGAACTGTGTTTTATGTGAATATATAGTAAAGTGTAATTTATTCCTGTGATCAAAGTTGAATTTTCAGCATCATTACTCCAGTCTTCAGTGTCACATGATCCATCAGAAATCATTCTAATATGATTATTTGCTGCTCAAGATACATTTATGTTGTGCTGCTTCATATTTTTGTGAAAACTATGATACATTTTTATTTTTCAGGGTTTTTTTTATGAATAGAAAGCTCAAAAAACAGCATTTATTTGAAATACAAACCTTTTGTAACATTATAAATGTCTTTACTTTCAGAAAAAGGGGTTGTTTGTGTATATCATATTTAATAAGCAAATATTATTAAGCAACTGATTTGTTTGCTGTAATCCCTTATGAAAAAAAAAACATTTCTAGTTCATTTTATGAAGTAGGCTATTCTTAAGTATGCTGTGATTTTTCACATCTAACCTAAAGATACAAAACAAAACACGGCTTTTATGATACAAAGTGCTGTGTGGGTGACAAGTTGAAGCAAATCAGAGTTGATGACATTATTTAGCATCCCATAATCATCCCTCCAAGACTTAAGCACAGCTGGCCTGAAAGACGAAGAAGAAACTGATTACTCTCCTGCAGCAATGAACTCAAAGCCTATGCATATTTAATGCTAAATGTAAACACTACTGCTGTTGTGTCTGCTGACAGTACTGGGCCTTAAATATTTTGCATTCTATATGTTTAAAGTGCTGTTTAAGCACAGCGAAAAATCGATCATCAAGCACTTTGCAGTTCCGTTCTATTGTGATGCTTTGATTCATGCCGGGCGTCTACTCAGATGTTGTTGAGTCCATTCCCATGAGCCCAGCAAACACTGAAGACTTTAAACAGCATTTATGCTGCACGACCGCAAATCGATTGCATCTGTAATACAATATTCCTAAATATTGACTGATCTCCATTACAAGTCCTCAGAGAAGGAGAGACTTTCTCTCTTTAATGCGGCGTTACTTACCGCTACACACACTCTGGGGATGTTCTAGTTAACTTCACTTCATCATGGTTCATTTTCGTATTGGTTCTGAAAGCAAGAAGAGAATTTGATTTTGATTGATATCATCATAAACAATCAGATAAAAGAGACCTGTTCCATGGGACTCCCATTATATGGCAATTATGGACACAGATCAATGTGATGAAACATTTAAAAACTGGACCACAACTAATCAATTTTACATCATGACCTAGTTTGCGTTGCCAATTTGTTAACAAGCCCATGAAAGCTCACGAAGAGAGATGGAAGCATAAGGCAGCAAACAAACCTCTTGACATTTTCCTGAACACCATCAGCCACTCATCGGCTCTCATGGATGCTCAACACACTGTTATTTGCTTCAATAATGTAACTGTGATGGTGATGTCATGATGGCTGTTACTATTTAAAGGCACAGGACACCCCAAAATTCAAGTGAAAATTCTGCCACCATTTACTCATGTCTTTCCAAACCTGCGTGACTAAATTCTAATCTTTAAAACGCTATAATCTCTTTTCAACAGTAAGTCTGGAAGTCATATGATGTGTGTCCATCAGATCTCTCTCAATAGCGTTAGTGATGTAGAACAAGAAATCTTGGACTGAGGATCCGCAGCTGACATCTGAGTCTGAAATTAAGCAATTCGTTCTGTTTTGAACATACTTTCAAAATCAATCCTATGGGACTCCCAAAAGGGAAACTAAAATACCCAGAGAAAGGGTGTTTACCACTTATTTGAACTCAGTTGCCCTTGATCACATTATGGCCTATTATGTTGAAATGTGATATTGTTATGTTCCATCTAAACCAATGTTTTCCTTTTTTCTTGTCTTCTTGTATAAGTAAAATACCAGTAATTTGCAAAGCCACACAAAAATATTAATATATATATATATATATATATATATATATATATATATATATATATATATATATATATATATATATATATATATATATATATATATATATACATATATTAGGGATGTAATGATACATTGTATGTCGATACACTGTAAAATCCAACAGTGATTCTAACTAACACTTTTTTAGTTAACTTTACTTAGTGTCTTACCTTAATTGTAAAAATCTAGTAATCTGTACTATTCACATAGGCTACTATCATTTGTTTAAGTTAAGATTAATTGATTCGTTTGAGTGCCATTTTTTCATTATGGTGACAAGTGTTCACTTTGGTTGGGCACTTGGAACATTTATATTAATAAAATTATCTTTCTGATGCAGCGATGCAACAAGAAATCACAGTTATTTGGTTTCAAAGGAAGAGAAGTAATAAATAGGTTGATTTTAAAAGTTGACCTATAGTGTCACGATCACCAGTGAGAGTGCCCCTGATTACCACCTGAGGACACTCCACCCCGGACTGTCACTCCATCAAGGACTACATCTCCCATAATCCTTTGCCCGGACTCATCAGCACTCATTGATTACATCCACCTGTGTCTCATTACCCCGTTTACCTCACCCCATATTCGCCTGGTTATCTCAGTCATTCATTGCGAAATCTTGTTTTGTTCACACTGCATTTCTGAGCGTTCTTCCTGGTTTCTTGTCTCTTGGTCTTGGATTACTTGCCTGTTCTGTGGATTACACTTTTGCCTGTCTCTCCTGCCTTTTATGAACGCTTTCCTGTGTATGACCTTTTGCCTGTTTTTGACTACGATTGTGGATTACCCTTTAAAATAAAGGCGTAAATAAAACGTGTTTTTTTCAAGGCAATCGGTTTGCATGCTTTTTTCCAAGTAAGTCTAACTAATTCGATTTTACAGTGTATATCGCGATATAAAAATGCAACGATATTAGAGAAAGATTTCTGTCCCTCCATTTAAAGTCCATTCCTCTCAAACTTAAAATGTCCAAAAGTTGTCATAAGGGCATCCTAAAAATAACTAATCGAGTGGTCTAATCCAAAATCTTCTGAATAGACACGATGGCTTTATATGAAGGACAGATTCACAACGGCGCGCATAGGCCTACTGTAGTAAACATGGACAATGAAGTGCTTGTGTGATGCGCTAAAACAACACGAGAGTGAGGAAATGCAGAACTAACATTTACAGTTTGGGAATAGTCATTTTGACACGCATTTTTGCGATTAGAACTGTGACGGATTGCATTGATCATCTGAAGCGCACACTCCTGAAAGTGAAAGCGCAAAGATAATTTAAATCACCATATCACATTTAGTTTTAGTAGTATGATTTTTCAACAAGTTTTACATTTTTTATTCTTATATGTACTTTATTGTGCAATAATAGCCTAGCAATTGTGTATAATCACAATTAATCACATATAAAAGTTTGTGTGTGTGTGTGTGTGTGTGTGTGTATAGGATATATATATATATATATATATATATATATATATATATATATATATATATATATATATATATATATATATATATATATATATATATACAGTGAGGAAAATAAGTATTTGAACACCCTGCTATTTTGCAAGTTCTCCCACTTAGAAATCAAAGAGGGGTCTGAAATTGTCATCGTAGGTGCATGTCCACTGTGAGAGACATAATCTATAAAAAAAAAATCCAGAAATCACAATGTATGATTTTTTAACTATTTATTTGTATGATACAGCTGCAAATAAGTATTTGAACATCTGAGAAAATCAATGTTAATATTTGGTACAGTAGCCTTTGTTTGCAATTACAGAGGTCAAACGTTTCCTGTAGTTTTTCAGCAGGTTTGCACACACTGCAGGAGGGATTTTGGCCCACTCCTCCACACAGATCTTCTCTAGATCAGTCAGGTTTCTGGCCTGTCGCTGAGAAACACGGAATTTGAGCTCCCTAGATTCTCTATTGGGTTTAGGTCTGGAGACTGGCTAGGCCACGCCAGAACCTTGATATGCTTCTTACAGAGACACTCCTTGGTTATCCTGGCTGTGTGCTTCGGGTCATTGTCATGTTGGAAGACCCAGCCTCGACCCATCTTCAATGCTCTAACTGAGGGAAGGAGGTTGTTCCCCAAAATCTCGCAATACATGGCCCCGGTCATCCTCTCCTTAATACAGTGCAGTCGCCCTGTCCCATGTGCAGAAAAACACCCCCAAAGCATGATGCTACCTCCCCCATGCTTCACAGTAGGGATGGTGTTCTTGGGATGGTACTCATCATTCTTCTTCCTCCAAACACGTTTAGTGGAATTATGACCAAAGAGTTCTATTTTGGTCTTATCTGACCACATGACTTTCTCCCATGACTCCTCTGGATCATCCAAATGGTCCTTGGCAAACTTAAGACGGGCCTGGACATGTGCTGGTTTAAGCAGGGGAACCTTCCGTGCCATGCATGATTTCAAACCACAAAGTCTTAGTGTATTACCAACAGTAACCTTGGAAACGGTGGTCCCAGCTCTTTTCAGGTCATTGACCAGCTCCTCCTGTGTAGTTCTGGGCTGATTTCTCACCTTTCTTAGGATCATTGAGACCCCACGAGGTGAGATCTTGCATGGAGCCCCAGTCCGAGGGAGATTGACAGTCATGTTTAGCTTCTTCCATTTTCTAATGATTGCTCCAACAGTGGACCTTTTTTCACCAAGCTGCTTGGCAATTTCCCTGTAGCCCTTTCCAGCCTTGTGGAGGTGTGCAATTTTGTCTCTAGTGTCTTTGGATAGCTCTTTGGTCTTGGCCATGTTAGTAGTTGGATTCTTACTGATTGTATGGGGTGGACAGGTGTCTTTATGCAGCTAACGACCTCAAACAAGTGCATCTAATTTAGGATAATAAATGGAGTGGAGGTGGACATTTTAATGGCAGACTAACAGGTGTTTGAGGGTCAGAATTCTAGCTGATAGACAGGTGTTCAAATACTTATTTGCAGCTGTATCATACAAATAAGTAGTTAACAATTTTTTTTTTATAGATTATGTCTCTCACAGTGGACATGCACCTACGATGATAATTTCAGACCCCTCCATGATTTCTAAGTGGGAGAACTTGCAAAATAGCAGGGTGTTCAAATACTTATTTTCCTCACTGTGTATATATATATATATATATACACACACACGCACACGCACACGCACACGCACACGCACACGCACACACACACACACACACACACACACACACACACACACACACACACACACACACACACACACACACACACACACACACACACACACACACACACACATATATTAATACTGCTAATACAATATATAGCCTACTTTGATGCACAACCATATTAATTCAGTTTTATTATATGGAAATAGCACATTCTTCATATTCCCCTGCTGTGCTCCACAGAAGACAAAACCAGAATTTCCCCCTTTTATGTGTGATATCTATGGCACGGTTCTTTTGTGACAATTTAGCCTACCCCATGTGAAAACATGCCCCACTGTTTTAAATAATCTGCCCCCCCCCCCCCCCTCTTTAATCATGGGAAATAATGGTGTAAAGTTTTAATAGCTGTTTTGCAGCTAAGAGTTTGAGGACTGTGCCAAAAAATTTACTTTAAAAATAAAACGTGCTTTACACTGTAGATTTTTCTCCTCTAATGCAAGAACTGTCACCATGCGCGTGCACATTCACATTGGCATCCTCTCTGTGTGAAAGCATAGGTCATATGCCCGCAAAGTTTTTTTCCCCCCCTGCAAATAATCTTTATTATAATCGCAGTTCTATATTGTGGAATGAAAGGCTTGAAATACTGCTTTTGCGAATGACATTGAATGACAAACGCTTTTTTTCCTCGCTCGGTGGTGCTGCCGCGGGTTCGCGCGCGGGATGATGATGTATGCGTGCGCGCACGCGCGCGTGAGGGATTCTGCTGACGGAGCGCTGCGGGAATGACCGCTCTGTTCCCATCAATGATAAGGATTTTTTGGTTATTATTATAATGTGTTCATGGAAGCAGCGAAGATTCAAAGTCCAGCTGTCACACTCACACACCACGCCTAGGCTCCACCATGAGGTATTCACTGTAGCGGCAGCGCGCGCTGAACTGAAGTTACTGAAATAACGCGTGAGTGAGTGCGTTTGTTATGGAATATCTGTTTTCTACTTATATCGCCTCTGTTAATGCAGTTATGTGCATTAATTTCTTAATTATTTTAAGTTTCAAAGCATAGTTCATGTTTTTTTTTCTCACTACCAGTGATGACCATTTAGCCTACTATTTAAAAAAGAAAAACTTTTTTTAAACTTTAAAATAATGGTCCAGATCACCTATTGATGCATTTTATGATGTTCAAAGTAAGACTTTAATGTAATTAATTGGTCATTGTTCTAATAATTTGTTTGTTAATACTCTTAACTTTATTCAGTAATTATTATTTACGATCTCAGTCTTAAATTTGCCATGATGCCATTACTGATTAGTTAAAGGCACAATATGTAAGATTTTTGGATTAAAATATAAAAAAAAACCCACTAGAACAATGTTATATATTTTGTAGACTTGTGTAGCCTACTTAAAATATCCCAAATGTTTCAAAGAATGTTTAAATCTAGAGAAATAAGCTATTTTAACCAGGACATTTAATCATTGTTATAAGCTCAACACAGTTAGTCTTATTGTTTAAATCTGGTGTTCTTGGTAAAACATGGTACTCGTGGTAAACCATGCCTAGTATCGATCTAACTCACTGCAGTGTGAACAAGTGTCTCAGCCGCCGAGCGAATGCACAGAGTAGCATTATAACTTAACTTTCAACACACTGAAATAATGTATCTAATATGACAAAACATTGCCCCACATACGCATGAGCGGAATAAGCAGAAGCAGTCGTCTGTGGCATAATAAAAGCTCTCAACATTAAGCTACACCTTTGTTTTGAATAAGCGATGCCTTATGTTTTGTCTTGAACTAAAGCAAGCCAGAAAAGCGAAAGCGACTTATTATTGAGCGTCTAATATCACTCATTAATATTCTTACTTCTGAACTTGCTTCAAAAACATTTTTGAATATTGCTAGACTACTGCATTATATGCACAAAGCATGCATACTACTATCGTTATGGATTGGTAAGATGTGTGGGAGACTGAAGCCTTAAAGGGGTCCTAAAGTGCCCCTTTTTTACAAGATGTAAAATAAGTCTCTAATGTCCCCAGAGTGTGTATGTGAGGTTTTACCTTAAAATACCACACAGATAATTTTTTATAGCATGTTAAAATTGTCACTTTTTTGAGAGGGAGCAAAAAATGCACAGTTTTGTGTGTACCTTTAAATGCAAATGAGCTGCTGCTCCAGCTTCAAGAGCTCGTGTAATGCTGGGTACACACAAAAAGATAATTGGGGCGATCTTGGGCTGATTTCTTCCTTTCTGACAATCCTACGTAAAGTCCCAGTTATCTTGATGGTTCTACAGATTATTTTATTAGATTTTCCTGTGGTGTGAGGTGTGTTTAGAGGGATTAAACCTGATCGGTAGAACGTCGGAGCCTACCCGATCCTAAATCGTAAATATTCAACGTGTTATAATAGATCAGAAAATAAATCAGAAATCCTGACGTGTGGGGGGAACCCCGAGGACACAAGCGCATGCACTCTGGAGATTATTACGCGAAACTAAACAATTGGGTGTAGCTCGCGCTGTAACATGTAAAGTTAATTTTCACATTTCTCCATGCCTTCATCTAAACATTTTCCTTTCCCCCCTGGCAAATTTTCTGTAAAAAGCATGCCATACACTATAAGCGCAATTTATTCTTGCTGGTCATCCGCCATGTTTGTTTTCTTTAAAGTCACATTTGAGATGTTTTGATGCGAGAGATTTAGCAAGCTCTTCCATGAGCTTTCTGAATGGTTAGTTGATGAATTTATAAGTTAACTATAACTTATAACTAACTGACTCTTCAAGTTAGGGTGACCATATTTTGATTACCGAAAACCAGGACACTCGGCCCGGAAATGAGATATAATACTCAAAGTTTACTCAAAGATTCCTTATTAATTTCAATACATTTAAAGTATGCCCCCTCTGTATGGATCAGGGGTCTCAAACTCGCGGCCCGCAGGATGATATTTTGTGGCCCCCTTCTGGACATCAAAGTTTAGTGTTAGTCTTAAAAGCACCTTTTCACTGAGTCGTTGTGTGTGCAGCACTTGCCATGCTTGCTGCCTCCTTTGTGTGTGTGTGTGTGTGTGAGAGAGAGAGAGAGAAAGAAAGAGTGTTGGCTCGCCCCTCCCTCGTGCAGAATAATTGGTTGACACTGCGTGATTGATTGACAGGAACAGACGAACGAAGCTGATCAGACAGGCCCTGTCCCAAATGACACACTTCATGTGCAGTTTCGGTCTTGTGGACTTACAATGGCCGCTGCGTGCGCGTAAACGTTAAGTCCACGAGACCGCAGGGTGTCCCATTTGTCATTTTAGGGCTCAGAAGGGTGCTTGCGAGCGCCCCCTTTGAGGTCGATATGCGCCCTCGATGCGCACTTCTGCCGAGCCCGCACTAGTTCGAGCTACGCAGAGGACTTCTTCCCGACAGTCAAAGCGGCATTACGTCGTGAAAGTGTGGACTCAGAGGAAGACCGTGAGGGTTTAGGTTGCCATTTGGGACAGGGCCACAGTTGAAACAAATGTGGTCTAACAGCGCTCGTCAATGTCAAAATGATTGAGATGGCCAATCAAATCAAAGTAGGCGGGGTTTACGTTCTCTTTTGGCTCGTGCACACTGCACAGTCTTCACACGCAGACGAGCGCGTCAATCTATCGCTTAATGCCGTTGCTGAGAAAGACTGTATTCTTTCCGGTGAAATCACAAAACAAAATGCAAACGTGTCCATGGTCTTATTATACAATCATTGATGAACATCTTTGATTTTAATGAAGAAAAACTATATGAGGGCGGATTAGAACCCGGAACCTTTGACACGGTTGTCAAAAATTCTACCTCCAGACCACTAGAGAATTCAAGAGTCTTTTGCGGATCTATGTATTTATTCACTCACTCATGCAAAGATAATCGGGACTCATAATATATTTGACGCAAGTTAATGCAAATATTATTTACAAATAGTCCCAAAAAGATTATTTCCCAACTAGAATTAGACCTAGAATTTCGCTCACTGTTCTCTTTGACCTGGTTTACGGCCTTGCTGTGAATTAGTCTATTATTTAAAATAAAATAAAAATCATTCATTATTTCATATTACATAATTTAATTTCTATAGGCTATATTTAGTTCAAATTCAGAGGAACAGTTCATGTTCAGAAGAAACATTCATGTTGAAGAACTGTTAATAATAAAGATTGAGAAGATTGGATCAGTTGTGCTACTTTTTTTTACTTTTTTAATACTTGATGCGGCCCAGCCTGACCCAGAGTCTACCTCCAGCGGCCCCCCAGGTAAAATGAGTTTGAGACCCCTGGTATGGATAGAAAATTGTTATAGGGCCAGGACAGGACTTGAAAACAGGACATGTCCTGGGAAAACAGGACGTTTGGTCAACCTACTTCAAGTCATTGATTAGCATATTCTGTCATGATAATCTATAAATCACTGGTGTGGTAAATATCGATACGCATGAATATCGCAATATTATGTTTGGCGATACTGTATCGATTCTCAAACACTATCGATATTTATATATTTATTTATTTACATCCAAGATTCGTGGCTTTGTGTTTGGCTTAAAGGAACACGCCAACTTTTTGGGACTTTGGTTTATTAACTGTATTCTCCAGAGTTAGATAAGTCCACACATACTATTCTCATCTCCATGCGTGCCATAACTCTGTCTGACGCACCCACCGCTAGCCTAGCTTAGCACAAAGACTGGAGGTAAATGGCTCCAGCTAGCCTTCTGCTCAATAAGTGACAAAATAACACCAACATTTTCCTATCTACATGTTGTCATGTGTATAGTCACAGCGTGTACAAATAGTAAGGTTACATGAGACACAGCCATCTTATAAACGTATACATACTGGGAAATATATATTCTCAGAAGGCGCAGCACTGCTCTACTTCTGCGGAGTGCTGAGTGATTCGCTCACAGCACCTGAGAAGCCCGGCGGTGAGGAGCGGAGAGTTCATTCCGGTTGCCGTTTGCCACACGCTGTCACTGACACGGGGAGCAGAAGCTCATTAAATATGCAAATCTTATCCAATCCTAGCCGTGGGCGTTTACTTCCAAGTCTTCAGTGCGGCACGCCAATCAAAACTGAGCGTGTCTTCAGAGAGCCTCAAAACCAGGGTAGAAAATAGCCTATTACTTATTCATTATGATGTTTTTGAATGTAAAAACCACGCGAACGCAATAAGTTGACCTCAGACAACAGTATAAAAAAATGTAAAAAGCCAGTTCATGACCCCTTTAAAAAAAAAAAAAAAAAACTTATTATTATCAATATGTAACATTATATCGAATCGTAACCCCTGTATCGTGATATGTATTGTATCGCCAGATTGTTGGCAATGCACAGCCCTACTGGTAACTGTTGTAAGATGCACAGAGCCAGAGAATATCTGCTGCATGAAGATAGAACAGGTATAGTTTAGTTTAATTACGGTTATAACTTATGTTGTCATCTTGCTTTTATTACATGCTATTGCATTTGTGTTCATACTGTATTGCAATAAAATGTTAAAAGACGGATGCAACAGCTTGAGAAGACTCCTAAATGTGCTCGACTACAACAACTCTTCCTCTTCTCCACATGGCCTTTTTTGCGTGTTCCCTGCGGGCAGGGTTTAAGCAAATTTTAGGGGAAGTGATGTCATCAACCTGGGAAGAAGCTGTTGTAGTCCCCGTTTGTTGTAGTCCTTAAAAAGCGATATCTGTAAAAGGAAATATTTCCCTATGCATTGAACTTTGTGCGTTGTAACGTTGCAGATTTTGTTTATGCTCGAACAGCAACATTACACACTAACTAAAGTAAAAAAAAAAAAGTTAAATCATAATCAACCACCCCTTTAATTAGGACAACCCTGGTTTCATGGGCCAAGCTGATATCAAATAACTTCCTATTGATTTATTTTCTCCCAATCTAATTACAGAAGAAGTCTTGTGCAGATGTTAAGAAACAGTCAAGCATGCAGCCTACAGAGAGAAAGAGAGAAAACACCAGATCACCTTTAGGGAAAGCCACCATTTGGGGTTTACACATAGATTTTTCCATGCAAATGTCCTTATATCTTGATATGTGTTTATACATTGATTCTAAGCATACCATGAGGGATTTTTCAAAACAACTTCTAGAAATTATAAATAGAGGGAAGCCTGCCGTGGGTTCCGCGTCGCTCGCCTCCAATTGGCTCTCGTGGGTTTCTAGTCGCTCTGCTTGGCAACAGCCTCCCCGTCCGCCCAGCAACCCCCGTTAGTGTTGCTGCGCCTCTGAGGGGCTGCGCTGCAGCATCCGGAGGAGTAACCATGGCAACGGCGCTCTGACCCTGGCTTGTGCTTCAGCTGCAGAAACTAAAAGGCTTGACCTGGATTCTGCACCGCTGGTATAGTAAGACTCGAACAGCTGACATGCTTTACACCGTCTGGGTTCTGTCTGACAGCACAGAGAAATCCAAGCTGCATTGCATCCTCTGCTCTCGACAGAAACTTTACATGCGATAGCAATGCTGCTGAGCTGTTATGTAATTGCATTACATTAATACGCAGTTTGTTGTGCATAATACGCAGCACAGTGTCAATCTCTTGGCTTTCTTAGACTGGATAATTGTCGACAAGCACAAATGCTTTCCTTATGGATATTTTAACAGGTGAGAGTGGAGGCTGCAGTCGACAGAATCAGTGTTTTGTAAAGGCGAGTTCAGCTGGAGGGCGATGTGGTCCCTTCCACCATTAATATTACAGTGACGCTTCTCTCACATACTGTGAGAATATTTAACCACACCAGCAAAAAACAACATTGCATTTTTGACACTAATTTGATGCGTTTCCATGTTCAGAATATCTGTGTTCCTAGAACAAGTCCATCCTTAGTGTATGATAAAATAATGAATGAAATTTTATTTTTCTCAACAGCAACTCTTTTCACAATACATATCGATTCAAATCAGCTTTACAGAAAATGGTGGTTTCAGTGTTACAAACCTGTGCCAGAGTGTTGTCGAATGAATCCATTGTCAGTGGTGTATTTGAGTAAATGTAATTAGTTACTGTACTTGCCCATTATGCCCCTGTTTACAAGATGTAATATAACTCCTGGGTGTCTCCAGAATGTGTATGTGAAGTTTAAACTCAAAATACCCCACAGATCATTTATTATATCATTTATTAAGGGTTATTTTTGAGTGGAAGCACAAACAAGCTGTTTTCGTGCATGTATCTTTAAATGCAAATTAGCTGCTGCTCCCCGCCCCCTTTCTAGAAGAGGGTGGAGCCTGTACAGCTCATGCCTCGGATCCTCTGCCACAAACTAAGGGCCCTTTCACTCCTACCTTGTTTGGTTCGGATTTTCGGACTTTTCAGTTTGATCCGAATCACAGGTGTGAAACCTCCCCCGGACCACGGTCCGGACCAAACAGATGAAATTTGGTCATCGGTCTGGATCAAACTGAACAAAGATTTTGTTCGTCTCTAGTGTGAAAGCATTTTCTGTATGGTTCGGACTTTCAGACCATTTACAGGAAGTTCCTGTTAATGTTTAAATATTATAATGTTTTTTATAAGGCTATTTTGATTATGAAAAGTGTAAAGATGAATGATTTTGACCACTTCATTAAGTTTTGTTTTGTAGAAAGCCTTTCTTTAAATTAAATTTCGTTTTGTATACATTTTATCTTAATTTGAATCAGGCTACTTGCCTCACAGACATGAAAAATATGTGTATAGAAAGCGTGAAATGTCCACTTTTAAACGAAACAATTCGAAACGAAAAGAAATAGTCAAGCAATGCGCACTGTTCACTAGTGGCAACGATATGCGTTCCTTCTTTCATTCTTGTCAAAGATGCTGACGCCAGACACATGTCCGTTTACAAACCAATAAATGTCAAGATGCAGCCCACATAGATGATGACGACAGGACGCAAGTATGTCATGTAAAGTTCTTTAGTGCGCTTGCATAATTGCAATGTGAAACCAAACCAAAACTAACCGAATTTATAAAATGTATCACCTTGGTGCAGACATTCAGGTGTGAAAACGCCCTAAAACTTCTTTTTGGTTTTGATAATCATCTCTATCGCGCTCGCATAACATTACAGTTCTTCATCATAATGAAAGTTTATTATCTGCATGCGCTTTAAAGCCATATCAGTCTAAACTTCTGATGTATGGTTTTCTGAGCGCACACACCCGAAACACGTGCACAGAAAGCGGATGTCAGACGGAGCGTCCCTTGAGTTTTAAACAAAGTTCTCTTTCACGTCTTTTTGCGCTTAAACTGTCAAATACACGCAAGATTATATCAAAAACACACATAAACACAGTCGGTTGTGTTTGTGAACATAAACAGCAAGGACAGAAATCACATGTGTATATTAGATCTCTTTATTAACCCCCAAACCCCCCTCGCATAACAGCTCTTAATCCCGCCTTTGTGTGTTCAGGTGGCAAATTTAGGAAAAGTAGCCAAGTTTTGTACCGCTCAGATTAAGGAAAATATATATTTTTTTTTAATTAAAAATGATTTTGCCCACATTTGTCCCGAGGAGGGTTTGAGTTAAAGTGACAGCAGTGTAATATACAGTACCTACTACTATATATGCTGTTAATATGAATCAAACAGAAGAAAAACAGAAAATCACTCACTGCTATTGACTGAATAACTTTAGTAGCTTTAATAAGAATACATTTCTTTCTTGATTGTTGCTGTTAAATGCTCTGGTGAGGAGATAAACATGGCGGACTGTGTACAGCTCTCTGAGGGGAGGAGTTTAGCTAATAGGGCATAGTCCATCGTCGGTCGTGGGCGGGGCCTGTGCAATGTGACGTCACATAATTATGTTAAAAAACAATACAAAACTGAAATTTGCATAATAGGTTCCCTTTAAGGGTCTTTTTGGCTACTCTGTAGTTTTACTGAGTATCAAAAATATTAGCAACTTTTGCTCTCTACTTCACTACATTTTTGAATAAGTATATTCTTTACCCCAGTGCATTTGTGGTGAGTAATGCATTATTTTTGTCATGGCAACCTTTTCTGCAGAAGTTTATTTCTGCTACAAAAGAAGTGAAATCCCAATCTACAGGGCATTAAAGCTACTATATCTTGTGCATTTTGCCTTTATTCACCCAAACTTGTCAACAAGGCTACTTTGAATATGAATGCATTAGCAGGTAGTTGTGAATCGCAGGTGTTTTATATATGTGAGACGAGGATGTGACTGCAGCCGCTGGTGAGGCGAAACAGAATGTCCAGTGCAAGTAGGCCTTGACTACTTCATTTTACTTAACAACATTTTATTTATCTGTTACATTGAAAAGTAGAGAACTGTCTGAAGGATTTTGTTTACTTATTCCCTTTTTGAGCACTTGAGCTTAACTGGAAATGTTTGTCGTGTCGAGTCGACCTTGATTTATTGTAATATTGAGCTTGAGAATTAGAAAATAAACATGTGATCGCTCTCATCACAAATAAATCGTTTCTTGTTTTCACTGGCATGTCACTTAAGTGTTGAGGACTAGTGCATCTTTGAGCCTACTTTCAGTATGAGTATAATACTTTAATACTGTTGAAATCAGATACTCTAAGACTTTTACTCTCGTCGTATTGGAATTGGTGACTTTTGAGTCATTTTCGCTGTAAGGTATCTGTACTTTGACTCAAGTATGGTTTTCAGGTACTCTTTACACCTCTGTCCATCCTGTCCTGCTGTAACCGTCCTGTCCTGCCATGTCCAGCCCTGCCTTGCCCATTGCCGGTCTTTTTTTCCCCAACGGGCTAGTTTTAGGCCCCGTCCACGCGGAGACGCGCTTAGCTGTATACGTTCAAATGTTGTACCGTATCAGCGTTTTGTCCACACAGATCCGGCGTTTTGGGAGCATGAAACTGATATTTTTGGAAACCGGGTCCCAGAGTAGATAAATCTGAAAACGACACCCTTGCGTTTTCGTGTGTACAGCCAATCCATATATTTTGTGAAACGGTGATGTCATCACATCACGTCCTGCGCTGGAAAGGATAGAAAGGGATACAACTACTGGGCATGCGCACATCAATATTGCGTCATTTAATTACTGTATTTGCATTATTGTAAGGGTAGGTTTAGGCTGTAGGCGTTGATAAAGCACATCTGGTAAGTAGCACATTTATTTATTATTTTATTGTGAGATTTTGCCTATCTTCCTATCATTACTATACCCCTTTTAGCCACAACTATTCTTCTCCATTTTAGTGTATTTCTGTGGCAGAATTACAGCGCCACATACTGATCTGGCATGTATACTACAGCGTTTTGGATCGTTTCATTGCTCTTGTGTGTTCGCAGATATTTCTTGAAACAAGTAAAAAAAAAGATCGGATAGGGAAAGCTCTGGCTTCATGTGGATGGGGCCTTAGTTTGTTTCGGTTGTATTTTTTATTAATAAAAAGCCCACTGCACTCGAGGCCCTGATTACACCTGGTATTAAGATGCGTTTTAGTCGATCGGATGATTCGGATCACAAGTGGACGGCACTAAATACAGGTGTAAACAGGGTGTAAAACGCTTTGAGCTTGACCACTTTTGACCACTTCCAGAGCTAGTGGAAAATGAAAATGAGTCTCTGTTCTCTGTACATTTTCTATTGTCTCCAGTCGCGTTCATATGTAAATTAGAAAAAATTGTACAAGCTTATTTCATCCATTAGATCGAAAGATTAAAAAAAATCAGGACAGAAGTGGATGAAAGTGGACAAAGAGACAGATTAAAACACCAGGCGTAAAGGGGAATGTGTCTCTCTCGTCTCCTTGTGATCCGATCGACCAAAACACATTTTAATACCAGCTGTAAATAGGGCCTGAGTTCTTGCCCCATCCCTTCATCCACACCTGACATACGAACAGCTTACATCCTTAAGAATTAATGGTGTGACTGAATTAGTACACAAAATAGTTCGTAGTTACTTCCCAGCAAGCAATTTTTCGTTTAAAAGACGTCCAAACACAGCCCTGACATCTAGGCTAAAACGAGGCAAAATATGGGCTGTCAATGAAAATAGACGTCTAACCATAGCTAAAGAATAGACTAGCCATCTAGAACATGAACATGTCAAAGAAATGAAACCAAACGCCTTGTAATCACTGTTGACTTTGCTTACATGATGGAATATCATATATCTGGCAAGTTTTTATGGCAACAACTACAAGGTTATTTGAGCTAGAAGTGGGTTACTCGTAGCCAGACTATAATCAGATCTATAGTTAACCGAGGAGGTGAAATGGCGGCTATTACTTGCTGGGTAGGCCTCTAGTGTGGAATCTATCCAATTTAAGGAAGAACTTATGAACGGCTAGTGCACAGGACGGCAACCTGCCCTAACATAACCACACATTTATCATTATTAAGGAATTTTGAACACAACTAAGTTTATAGGGGAAGTATTTCAGATTAGTTATATAAATGTATTATAGATGGGTTTACATCCATCACTATTCCTTCTGATATAAACAGGTGTTGTTGTTGTTGTTGCTTTTTCGCTTTCGTGCGGTTTAGGTGTGACAATCGGAAGAAACGGACAGAGATAGAAGCTCTCAGCGCTGCCCACGGTTCATCTGCACTCTTCATGAGGTGTCAACTCTCCATCTCAGCCAGACTGTGTAGGCAGAGACTGCTTCTATTCCTGCTCCAGCGCAGGGTTTGAGTCTCACTGCAGAGGCCTGTCGCTCAACTATTATGCTGGACCCTGCAGCTCTTACTCATAGGCTGTTGTAGACGCAGCCATGACAGCTGTTTGATGGGGTTTGGGACAGATGGAATCCAGTTGCAGCCTGTCTGATAGATTGACGTATTCACTCTCGGCTGTCAGTGAACCAAGGAGCAGTTTGTGCCTTGTGTTGCAGGAGTTGAATTGAAGCTGACTTGATTTTCTTGGGGAAAACAGCATTGTCTTATGAAGTGTCCCTATTAGGCTTTTACTGATATTCACTTTCATGCAGTGTGTAATAGAGCTGTTTGTGAATGTAAAAGGTCTGCAAAGTTTCAAAGATCAAAGTGCAGATAAATGGAGTTTTTGTCTCCTACGAGTCGTTCCAGTCTCACTTCCTGCTGAATCTACGTAGGTTTGTAAAAGATTTGCATATTGCAAATCTATGGTCTTCATTGGCTGAACAACGTCTACTTGGCCCCTCAAACGATGTAGTTGTAGCTGAGACTGGAAGAGTTTGGTTGGTGTTGTTCATGTGGAGAAGACGCTGTTTTCTGCTGCCAAAGCAAATCCACTTTGATGAGATTGAGACGGTAAAACCCACGCCATCGTTACTGTTCGTATCACTGTGTGTCAAGAGCTGAGGAAGATCTGGAGCTGAAATGTATATATGATAATGAGCGTTTGGTTTCTGACATGGTCGACCAATCACAACAGACTGACCCATGTGACCAATCAGAGCAGAGCAGGCTCACAGAAAGGCAGGGTTTAGAACAGTGGTTTTCAAACCTGTTCTGGAGGCAGGGCTGGGGCCTGCACATTTTCTATGTCTCCCTTATCAGACACACCAAATTTCTTCTTGCAATCTCTACTAACGAGCTGATGAGTTGAATCAGAATAAATGAGGGAGACACACAAAGGCTGCGTCCGAAAACCAATGTGGGATTGAATGAGTGCACTCAGTAACGTCCACTGTGGTTTCGGACACCACTACAAATGGCTATCCCCTCAAATAATGCCCTATTTGAGGGTATAGGTGGCGATTTCGGATTCAGCCATTGACTTGTAAAGCCATATTCGGATGTTAATTGTGGGGTCGTAAGTTATTAGTTATTATAAGAGCACCGTACGGTTGCGCTTCGCTGTAGTTTTAAAATAACCATGCAGCATTATGTTTACTTCATGTAAATACGAGGCTGTATGAACTTATTTCCGCTCATTTCCATGTGGAATAAAATTACTTCCTTTATTTTGAGATAATATACAAGATAATATATGTGCGTCTATATATCTTCCTATTTTTAAACAGATTTAAATAATTTAATAATAATTAGGATATTATTTTCCTATTATTAAATTAAATGATTTATCTTATTATACCAAGCATATGACATTTTATTTACATCATACAATCATGTTATTACACACGTGAGCAGCGCGTTCCCGGGTGCGCAGGATCATAAAACTCGCTCCTCCACCGTGAATGAATCACCATCCAAATGCAGGAGTTTTATCACTGAGGTGGCATGCAAATTTATTTTTACGGACTTCCACGTGAGAAACAATTACCTTCCGAATAGGGTAGAAAAAATTTACATTTACAAACTAACTGACCAGCAAACGCAACTTTCGGACGGCGTCTTTTTTTCAAGTTCAACTGTCACAGAATGGAAAGCACAGGACTGTGGGATATCAAAGGCAGCGAAGGATACATTTATGCTGCCTTCGAAAATCAATCAGATGAAGGTTTCTCAGGAGATGAAGCTAACATAAGATTCGGACGGGCCTTGATGCCTTCCTCCCTTGAAAAGTGTCCTCCAAAGGCAGCATTTTCCAGGTTTCGGACGCAGCCAAAATGTGCAGTGCTGGGGTGCCTCTAGGACAGGTTTGAAAACCACTGGTTTAGAGAGACCGAATCCTTGATCGGAACACTGTGATAAAACAACTGATGTTGCAATGGATATAATGAGACAATAAAAGTGTTTTTGACCTTGGATGCATGTAAACCTGTTGTAGGAGACGCCAGAAAAACATTATAAACCATTAAAGTAGCATAATAGGGGCATTTTAAAACAGTCAGTTGCTTGTGTGGTGGTGTCTGCACAGACCATGTGAGACAGACATAATGCAGTGCTCTGTGTCTTTTGCAGTTTGTCTAAGAACAGGATTCAACTGTATACAAAGTAAACACATTCAATACTTATTTTAGTAGGGCCAACATGGGCTCTTTTCCATATGATTAAGCCAAAAAAAAAATCCATGTGACCTGTGCACTAACTTTGTGTGATGAACAAAAAAACGTTATTCACTGAACCTACCACATCTTAATCTTTCCATGTGACTGTAGTAAGAACCAATCGAATTGCCCTTGCTGTCCAGAATAAAAGAGTGAAGGGATTTGTGGAAACTGTGGTCCCTAATTGTTGTGATCCAACATTTGCCTCGCATTTCAGGATGAAAAGACAAAGATGTCTTCTAATATCTTTAATTGTTGCGTATACCGAGCTGCTGCGAACACATTTGTTAACAACTTTACTCTGACCCATTGTGCGAGCTGTCTCTTTAATACCGCATGGTTTATAAACATGTTGCTGCTGATTGGGCTGACATTTTTGACACACCAACCAAACAAGAGAAAACGTATCTCGAACCCTGTTGCACACCGTTTCCGGAAACATGACGTTCAACCCAAAAACCATAGCAAAAACGCACCGGTTTGAGCTTGAACGTGCCCCTGGTTCAATGTGTTTTCATACAGCATCTGAAAATGTGCAAAAACAAACAAGAGAGGGCAAGATTTTAACAATTTCAGTCTCTTCCTCAATACTGTTGTTTGCCTTGTGTTATATGACTTCTGTGGTGTTTTTTGGTCTTGTTGTTTTTAGGCTCATCAGTATCCATCTACATTAATTAGAATTAAATGGAAAAGAACAGCATTCTTCAAAAAAATCTCTTTTTGTGCTTTTTGGAAGGAAGAACATCATTCTGGTTTCGAACAACTTTTCAGATTTCAGATTAAGCCATTCATTTTTTGGTCACTTTGTCATGTGTTTCTTTTGAATTAAAACTAATGTTTTGCATCAGGGGAGATGACCCATATGCTGTTCCACCTTGGTAATCAAAATCGTGTTGGCACAGCAAATGCTCACCCTGAGATTCAACAGACACCATTCACTCCCCATGGATTATCATTGGCTCTTTCGCAGCTGTTAATAACATCCATCTCAGGTGGTCTGATGTCAGTGGTCGACACCAAATACTGGTGTAAACGGGGTCCAAAATGTTTTATGATGCAGTCAGTAGCTATGTTGTTTACATGCCCCCAAATCATTTGTTTAATGGGATTGATGGCTCAATCAGACTGAAAAGCCGCCATGTAAACACCTGAATTATTTGCTAAAAAGCTCTTTTGACAAATGTGTCAGCTTTCTATTTAGATATGACAATACTCAAAATGACAATTATACTTGCTGTAGCTCTGATGATATTATCACAGTAGCTTTTTCCCTGTTTTGAACGCAACGACTGGCCAAGTTTTGTTTGGAATTCGTTTAATGCACATGTAAACGAATATGTGAATCGGGTTGCAATAACTCATATTAACAGAACTTTTAGAACCTGAAATAGGACTGGATTCATTCTGACTAAAACATACCTATACTCAAACCAGATAGCCGCAGGAGATGCATTTTAAAGGGTTAGTTCGCCCAAAAATGAAAATTATCCCATTAATTGGGAATGACCTCTGACCCGATGCATGTACTGAGGAATGCGAAAGTGCTCAGGATCGAGCAAAACAAAACACCGGTCACAAATGAAAAACATTTTGTAATTTTGTAATTTTTTTGTTATAATAGAAGAGGAGCCAGTGATTATAGTTTATAAATTTATAAATATGGATATTCTTCTTACAAAAACACATTGCTTTGCTTCAGAAGGCCTTTATTAACCTCCTGCTTACTTTTATGATGGATGGATGCACTTTTTTTGTGCTTCAAAATCTCAGGTACCAATCACTGCAATTATAAAGCTGGGAAGAGCCAGGATATTTTTTAATATAGCCTAACTCTGATTGTGTTCGTCTGAAAGAAGAAAGTCATAAACACCTTGGATGGAGTATATGAGGGGGAGTAAATTATAAGATCATAATATATTTTCATTGTTGGGTGAACTATCCCTTTAAGTACTTAATTTAATGTTGTAGCAGTGTTCTTGTGGCGTGTTTTTGATTACTACAGAAACACATTTTGAATTGCATTCACAGAATACAGCTGCATTAAAGTGCATTTGCTTGTTTTTACGAACTGAGAGGTTAGTTTCTGATGGGAACTTCATTTCTGCTTGTCTGTTTTGTGCCGTAGATGTGATGGATCAGCACAGAACACTTCATTCTGGTTGTCTGGTGTCCGGGGTCCGAACTCCCCCCATCCGCCGCAACAGTAAGCTGGCCAGCCTGGGCCGCATCTTCAAACCATGGAAGTGGAGGAAAAAGAAAAATGAAAAACTGAGACAGGGCTCTACAGGTGAGTTAAGAAACAAAAATATAAATGTTGAATAATAACTTTTAAACATCACATGGGTAATTATTTCCCCATCAAATAAACGTTGTTGCTGTCATGCTATTTTACTATACTATTAATATAATGGCAATAATAAAATGTAATATTCCCAGTTCTGGATTCTGACTGGTTAAGGTGCTAAATGTAAGCAAAATCACTCAAGTAACAGTGTGATTCATCTTAATATCAAAAGGAGCAGCTGTGACATTATGCCTACAGCTGAATCACAGCTCGACGGCACAGTTGTTAGTGTGATATTTGTTTTATACAGCAGCTTAATAAACAAGAAGTTAATTTTGAGTAACAAACATTTTAGACATCATTTGGCCCCATCATACACCCGGCACAATGCGACGCTAGGAGCGACACAAGTGTTTTTTGCTAGTTTCAGGCCAACGCAGTTATCATTTTCACATCCAGGCCGCATTGTTTAAATAGCAAATGCACTCGTGCCCATTTGTGCGCCCAAGGGCGTGCTGGTCTGAAAACCAGGTGTGTTCAGGCGCATTGTTGACGTGTTACTATTTTGAGGAACTGAACTGTTATTTAAAGAGCGTGTTAGTAATATGCGCCTATAGGCGGGTACACAACACGTGTACACTCTGCTTATTACACACACAGGGAAGCGCAGCAGCACACAAACATTTTTAAATATAAAAATAAAAGGATTCCTCTCTGGAGAAGCGTTAATTCTTTCCGCTCGCAAATTCCTCCATGTAAATAGCGAATCTGCCATGGTGCGAGCGCAAATGGCTTTTAAAGGGAATGGGAGTTGAGACTCTGATTGGTTTATTGCACGTTACACCCAAAACACACCCATGACTCATTAAGAGAATAGGTGCAACCATTTTGGACCATGCGCCTGGCACGCCGACAGTTTTTCCCATCGTGAAACTAGCAAAAGTGGATTCAGAATCGCCCTGAGTGCACCTGCGCCATGAGCTTCAGACCATGTGCTCAGATTGTTAAAATAGGGCCCAAAGACTCACTCATGAGGACATCTATTGGTGTAACAAATGTAACTTACAGAAATACTCACTGAAAAATCCTCACAAGCTGACAAAGCGAAGGGACAGAAACAGTGAAAAGTTGTTGAAAAGATGTTTGCTTGTTTAGTCAAAACTGTTTTCTTTATTTAATCGATATTATGCCACATATTTGACATAAACTTACTGATCCCAATTCATTCATTTAATTAAATGACTTTTTAATGAAATTCTATGTAATATTTTATGATGTAGTAGCCGTTTTATAAAGCTACAAGGCACTAATTCTCAACCTTTCTGACTCTAAGGCCACAATTTAAACGCTGCTCATTTTCAAACTTGAATTATATAGAAATTTGGAGTGGCAATTTAAATTAGTTTAATTAAATATTTACATTGTTAAATATTTTATATATTTATATATTAATAAATAATTTTATAAAAATATATAATAATAATACATAATCATAAGATATTCATTATTAAAAATAATTAATATTTCTTAATATATTTAAAATTTTGTATTTAAAAAAAAATATATATGTTTATATTTATATAAAAATGACATGCATTATAATGATGATAATACGTAATTAAATAAAATATTTATAAATAATTAAAATGATTAAATTCCATAAGTTTCAAGAATAATTTTTTTTGTTTTTAGAAATATTATTTTTCTACCCGAAAAATATTTTAGAGCTTGACATTGCTAGAAAATGAACCTTAAATAATAAAAATGCCCTTGACATCAGTCTTTACTTATGACTTTTATTACGAATAGAGCTTGACCTCACATTTATTTGCTTATTGTTAGTTGAACTTGTGAATTGTGTTAATTCATTTTGTTTATAAATGATTATTAGTATCTCTCCAACAGCATTAGCGATCGGTTTACAGACGGAAGGGTTGTAGTGTTTGTGTTCAGTGAGATCTATATTTAACTCTATCTGATGGCATCTGCAGCGCTGGAGAGAAAAGTGCCCAGCAGGCAGAATCGTGAGGATCTTGTCAGGAAGGGCCTGGCAGAGGCTGGCATGGGTGAGAAACTGCCACATCACTGACTCTCTCCACTGCACCAACACTGCCAAACGCTCCCTGCAGAGCACATGTACATGCATAACTGTAGCGAGATCATCACCTTGTACTGTTTGACCACCAGGAGAGTTTTGAGGCTTTTATGAGAAAGTGATGACAACCGTTAAGACTGACCCTTTTCCCCATGCTGACAGAGTCTGGCCTGGCCTGTGGTGGGACCACAGACGAGCCCGGAAGCCCCACGCTGGAGGACTCGGACGCAGAGGAGAGAGAGGACGAGCCCATGGCGCCACTGGCCAGCAACTCCGAGGATCTTGGATCTGATGAAGACAATCTGTCTACAGGTCAGGACTCGTGAATGCTTTGTCTTTTGCAAAACGGATGACAACAGAGTCAATGTGAAACTACAACCGAGGCTATTAACATTATTAATACACATTCCTGGCTTTATTTTTCCATCAGTCCAATAGAACATGATTGCCAATGTTATTCCCAGCTAATAGGGAATGTCCTCAGAACTTTAGCTGATGTTCTGACAAGGTTCTCTCAAAGTTATGAAGATTAACACTAAAGTGCCACTATAATGTTATTTTAAAGGCTCTTGGTTTTGTTTTGGTGTCTCCTACAACAGGTTAACATGCATCAAAGTAAAAAAAAAAACACTTTCATAATATCCATTGCAGCATCAGCTCTTTTCTCACAGTGTCTGAAATGGTTCGATCAACGATTCGTTCTCTCTAAACCCCGCTTTACTGAGAGCCTGCTCTGCTCTGATTGGTCAGATGGCACAGTCTGTTGTGAACAGGGGCACGTTCAAGCTCAAACCGGTGTGCAAAGTTTTGCTACGGTTTCCGGGTTGAACGTCATGTTTCCTGGAAACGGTGTGCAACGGGTTTGAGATACGTTTTCTCTTGTTTGGTGGGTGTGTCAAAAATGTCAACCCAATCAGCAGCAACATGTTTATAAACCATGCGGTATTAAAGAGACAGCTCGCACAATGGGTCCATAAAAATACTATAGGCTGCATATTTATATATTTTGCTCTTGTATTGTGGAGTGACACTTTCATAAACGTTTCTATACTCCTCTGATTATATAATGGTAAATATTACAATATCATAGCACAGTGATCAGCAATAATGATAAGCCTAATACTCACAATAAAAATAATAACGTCATATAGCCTAAATCATAACAGTCTCGGAGGTAGGAAGTGGATTATCCTTAACCTGAAATCTTTGTCTTTTCATCCTGAAATGCGAGGCAAATGTTGGATCACAATAATTAGGGATCACAGTTTCCACAAATCCCTTCACTCGATAGGGATGTTCTCTTTTATTCTGGACGGCAAGTGCAGTGACTTTAACATTGAGTGTATTTTGCAGTATTTAACACGTATTTATACCATGCTCTAAAAATACTTCAAAAAGAACACAAAGAATGGCCTTCTCAGCTGCCATAGTTTAAATGGAAACGGTGGTGCATTGAACACCCTGTTCTGATGACGCTGAGAAGGCAATTCTTTGTGTTCTTTTTGAAGAATTTTCAGAGCCTGATGAAATGCATGTTTAATACTGCAAAACACGCTCGATGTTACAGTCACTGCCCTTGCTGTCCAGAATAAAAGAGTGAAAGGATTTGTGGAAACTGTGGTTCCTAATTATTGTGAGCCAACACAGGGGCGATTCTAGGATTTTCAAAAAAAAAAATGTTTCTAACACTTAAAGGGTTAGTTCACCCAAAAATGAAAATTCTGTCATTAATTACTTCCCCTCATGTCGTTCGACACCCGTAAGACCTCCGTTGATCTTCGGAACACAAATGAAGATATTTTAGTTGAAATCTGATGGCTCTGAAAGGCCTCCATTGGCACAATGCACGGTTCACTCTCAAGACCCTTAAAAGGTACTAAAGACGTCGTTACAAAGTCCATCTCACTACAGTGGTTCTAAAATAACTTTATGAATCGGCGAGAATAGTTTTTGTGCGCAAAAAAACCCTAAATAACGACTTATATAGTGATGACGATTTCAAAACACGGAATCATGAAGCTTCGAAGCGTCAGTGAGTCGATTCAGCAGTTTGGATCTCCAAATTTCAGCAGTTTGGCGGTTTGACACACGATCCGAATCATGATTCGACTCACTGATTCATAACGCTTCGAAGCTTCATGAGGCCGTGTTTTGAAATCGTCATCACTATGTAAGTCGTTATTTAGGGTTTTTTTGCGCACAAAAACTATTCTCGCCGATTCATTAAGTTATTGTAGAACCACTGTAGTGAGATGGACTTTGTAACGACGTCTTTAGTACCTTTTAAGGGTCTTGAGAGTGAACCGTGCATTGTGCCAATGGAGGCCTTTCAGAGCCATCAGATTTCAACTAAAATATCTTCATTTGTCTTTGTCTGACGGGTGTCGAACGACATGAGGGTAAGTAATTAATGACAGAATTTTCCTTTTTGGGTGAACTAACCCTTTAAGTTTAGGGTCCAATTCTCACTATTAACTTGTAGCTTGTATGCATATTAGGATATTGGCTGTTTATTATTACTTATACTTATAAAGCAAATATGAATGCCTTATTCTGCATGACCATATTGTACATTCCTTAATCATACAAGGCAGGCAGGTTTATAATCACTGAGATCCCAAATGTGAGGTTAGGGGGGTTCGGGGGCATGGCCCCTCCAGAAAATTTTGATTTCTATGATCTACATATGTGCATTTTAAGATGTTCTGAAAAATAGATAACAATAGCTTGAAAACCATGTCAGTGGGCAGATATGACTGATAAAGTTTTTCCATTTTTGCCAGTGAAGAAAGCAAACACACGATATGATGGACAAAATTGTATTGTAGTTGTGAGTACACCAGAGTCCTATGCAATTATTCTTGCCTCACTAAATTTCGCAAAGTGTCCTCCTTTATGGTGTTATGGAAATGGCCACCCTAATCATTAGGGAAGTAAAATGGGTTGCGGATGCTGTTTCATGTTGACGTTAACAATTCTAAATAAATATATGATTTGATATGCATGCATGGTATCTGCATATTCGCTGTCTTTTTTTATAAATGATTTTGTAAGTGATGACACAATCAAAAGATGGGAAATGGACACATCTTTTACCTTGAAAGAATGAGCTGCACTGAATTACCACTAGGTGGTGACAGAGATCACAGAACGCACATTTCTGTCCTGATCTCTTTTCAGCACGAGACACCACAGAGATGACGGAAACAGAAGGGGAACTTGGACAAAGCGAGGATGAAGACAAGTCCTCTGTAGAGGCCTTGAGTAGAGGGGCCGGTGGCGGGGCCCCCGAGGCCCCTGAGTGCCGTGAGGAGAAAAAGGAGGAGCCACCGCTCCGAGAAGTCCACACTCCTCCAGCCAAACTTCCTTTGAAGCTGCTTACTAGACTGGGCAGTCTGGAGAGTGAGTATCAATTCATCAGATGCATGTATAACGGTTTTCTAGATTTGACCAGAGGAGTGTAAAAATGAAATTACTTTTTTTTCTTGTCCATTAGATACCCACTCTCATCAGAGCCGGCCTGCTCCAGCCACACTGCCCAGGAACTTCACCATCCCCAAAGATGCCCTGAGGGGCAGGATTTCCACCCCCACCGGCTCACCTCACTTGGGTGTCCTGCACCCTCAGCTGCCCCATAGTTGCATCATAGAGGAACTGCACCGTGCGCTGGCCTTCAAACACCGGCAGGACGGGTGAGGACAGTTTTTCAGTAATAATTCAGACAAATTTTGCCATCATTTCTAAAAAGAACCATATAAAATAGTTCATATGAATTGTGTGCTATGTAGTCAAATGTTTGGAATAATTAAGAATTGATCAAAAATACAGTAATATTGTGAACAACACATTATTACAGCTGTTTTCTTTCTCAATACGTTTTAAAATGTAAATTATTCTTATGATGCATAGCTGAATTTTCAGCATCATTACTCCATCACTTACATATTGTTTTGGTGAATTGTTTTCTATTAGTAGTATGACTTTTAAGGCATACACATGGTGCATTTAAGTGCATTTAAAGGGATAGTTCACCCAGAATGAAACTTATCCCATCATTTTCTCACCCTCAAGCCATCCTAGGAGTATATGACTTTCTTCTTTCAGACGAACGCAATCAGAGTTATATTAAAAAATATGTCGGGTCTTCCAAGCTTTATAATGATACATGAGATTTTAAAGTGCCCCTATCATGCTATTTTAAAGTTTCCTAATTTAGCTTTGGAGGTCTCCGACAACAGGTTTACATGCATCAAAGGTCAAAAACACTTTCATTTTCTCATAATATAAACTGCACCACAATGTTCAATGATTCTCAAACGACTCGATGGACAAATCAGTCTCTCTAAATCCCTCCTTTCCGTGAGCTACTCTGCTCCGATTAGTCAGACGGCCCAGTCTGTTGGGATTGGTCTATGGCGTACAGCGCGTATTTCAGAAACAAACGTCCATTACCATAACTGAACTCCAGCTCCGTCCAGAGGCTTCCTAAAGCTCAGCGATAGTACACACTGTAAAGACAGTAACGATGACGTTGATTTTACATAAATCCCAGCGCGAGTCCGAATTGATGATGAGACAATGGAAGAACACATTTTTCAACCCCAACCTTGAGCAGGACATTTCTCAGTGATGCTACTCAGTTTAAGGGACATTATGAGATGTTTTAACTGCAGTTCCTCACCATCAGCATTAACAAGTGTGTGTGTGTCTAATGTATTGCACATCTTGGACCTGTATCAATAACAGCACATACGTTAGCTGAGCACTAACGTGAATGACTGATGTAAACATTAACGTTTGCCAAACAAATCTTGCTCCATCCTTTATCTTTACTGAAAGTAGTAAGAATGTCAGACAATCTGCATTAATAGACTCTGTATTTTAGGTAATACTGCAGCTGATTTACAGTAGTATTTCAGTAAGACAGTAATAACGTGAGTTAGCCGGTTAGCCAGATACTTACACAATATGAAACACAATAAACACATTGTAGAGCACAGCCTCTACAATGTTTCGTCATGATGTCACAACGAAACGGCTTGAAAAACAATTTGTTCAATTGACTCAGAGTCGACTCTTACGCTGCACTTTCATATTTAAAACTTTGCAGGATGATTTCAATCACTTAGAACTGTGTTACACATTACCTGAAAGGTAATTTTCAAAAATTCATAATAGGGGCTTTTTAAAGCCCCAAAAAGCACATCATCCATCATAAAAGTAATCCACACGGCTCCAGGCGGTTAATAAAGTTATAAATATGGATATTTTTCTTACACAAACCCATCGATTCGCTTTAGAAGGCCTTTATTAACCCCCTGGAGCCGTATGGATTACTTTTATGATGGATGATGCACTTTTTTGGGCTTTAAAATCGTATTCACCATTCACCCCCATTATAAAGCTTGGAAGAGCCAGGACATTTTTTAATATAACTCTGATTGTGTTAGTCTGAAAGAAGAATGTCATATACACCTAGGATGACTTGAGGGTAAGTAAATTATAGGATCATTTTCATTCTTGGGTGAACTATCCCTTTAACCCTCAGGTAGGACCATATTCAAGGTCAAATACAGTCAGGGAATTCAGATGTAAATCCTTTACATGTGCTTCCTTGCTTTCACATAGATTCCATGGTAAGGAGACCCGTAGTTCACCCAAACGGCGCTCGGATGGACGCCTGTCCCGCACCGCCAGCACTGAGAATGAGCATAGCGGAGAGGTGGAGAACAAAAAAGAGGCAGAAGAGAACAAGGAGAACATGCGTGTGGATGAATACTACAGCGACCAAGACAGCTGGAACGAGTCTGTCATCTCTGGTGTGTTTCTTTGACCTTGAATTAGATCACATGTTGATCGTGGACATACATTTTAGATTTTTAGGCCAAAAAACTATTTTTAATAATAGTTTTAGTTTTGGTTAACAATATCAACACTGTTTGGGACCATGGTCTGAAAAAAAAGATGGACGACGCATCTCCCCTTCCTTCCACTATAGAAAATCAAAGCCAAAATATCCCAGTAACGGCCGTTGCCGATTACGCCGTTTGGAGCCCAGCAGGTCCCGCCCACATTCCCACTCCCACTGACTCATTCGCAAGCACAGCTATCAATCATGATGTTACGCCCAGCATCAAATAACTAACTAAAACCAAACTTATCGGGAAAATTAACATTTGAACGTGCGTCTGTGTGATGAGAACTACCTAAAATGACCATCTTTGGAGAAAAGTTATTTGAAGTGTAATTGGATTTCTCAGTTAGGCTCGTGTCTCATTCAATTACATGGAGAGGGTGGGGTTTAAGACTTCTACTGCAGCCAGCCACCAGGGGGCAATGGAAATGCTTTGGCTTCACTTTTCAGGACTTGTGTGGCACACAGGGTGCTTCTCAATACTCAAATTGATGCTTCCTTGTTTCCTCGCTCCTACGTCCTCCAGCCCATTACCCGGAAACTGGTCATTCTCAATTCTCCAATTAAAGCTTCCTGAGGAGTCATGAGTGAGGAAGATACACAGGTCTATCCTTCCCTTCGCATAAGGGGGTGGAGCTAAGGTGCAAGGAAAGGAAATGATGAAAGGAAACAAGGATGCACAAATAAGAAATGAGAAGCACCCTTGTTTTGTACTAAGAGCATTAATAATTCCTGGGCTCTTTTTATTTGGTCCAATAAGCAACTACATAGCATCATGGTAAAAACACACTCGCACTTTATCAACAAGCTGGCAACCATCCTGGCATTTCTCGGGCCTTTTTCAACCCGGCACGTGATTCACTACACTCCCCCTCATTAAATTTTTTAGAGTTAGACATCAACCTTCTTAGTATTCCTTAATCTATTAATTATAAACAATATAATAAGAAAAAAATTATGAAAAAAAAGAATGTCTGCTTTCTAGTTAATTTTTTGTAAAAATTATGTTTCACTAATAAGCCGCGTTTACACCGAAATTACCCGGAACAATTTGTCCCAGGAACTTTTTCCCCCAGTCCTGATGCTGTCTGCATTTCCATTGTGGTCTAAAGTACTGTGAAGATTAGGCAAATTAGTCTAAAAAACAAAAATAATGACTTTCTTCTCGTCTGTGCCAGTCTCCTATGCTGTTGACGTAGTAAATACAGCGCAGCGCTTCCAGGTTCTCCGTCAGAATGCCTGCTCACCATTGGCCGACGCTGTTCACGTGAGCACCACGATGCATGCATGTGATGCTGACGCAGGAGCTAGCCAATGGTGAGCCGCCGTTCTGCCGTAGAACTCTGAAGCGATGTGCTGTATTTACTACGTCAACAGCATAGGAGACTGGCACAGACAAGAATAAAATGGTTGAATAAAGTCATTATTTTTGTTTGTTTTTTGCGCACAATATGTGTTCTCGTCGCTTGATAACATTAAAGGAACACTCCCTTTTTTTTTGAAAATAGGCTCATTTTACAAGTGCCCTAGAGTTAAATAGTTGAGTTTTACCGTTTTTGAATCCATTAAGCCGATCTTTGTATCTGGCGGTAGCACTTTTAGCATAGCTTAGCATACATCATTGATTCTGATCAGTCCATTAGCATTTCATTCAAAAAATGACAAAAGACACTTTCAATATTTTTCCTATTTAAAACTTGACTCTTCTACAGTTACATCGTGTGCTAAGACCAACTGAAAATGAAAAGTTTCGATTTTCTACACCTATATGGCTAGGAACTACTTTCTCATTCCTGTGTAATAGTCGCGGATCTTCGCGGCCGTACCATGGCTGCAGCGGCGCAATGATTCGTTGGTATTCTGTGAAACATGGTGGTAGTATACACCTTCGACTTACTATCACAGCCCTTTACAACACACAGAACCATGGCTAATCACACAGGTAAATCCACAACACAATTGGTCGGCTGCAAGCCTGAATTCAATGATGTATGCTAAGCTATGCTAAAAGTGCTACCGCCAGATACAAAGATCGGCTGAATGGATTCAAAAATGGTAAAACTCAACTATATAACTCTAGGGGACTTGTAAAATATTCCTTTAAGAACTACTGGAGTCACATGGACTATTTTAACCATGTCTTTACTACCTTTCTGGGCCTTGAAAGTGTTCATTCAATTGGTGTCTATGGAGGGGCCAGAGAGCTCTCGGATTTCATCAATAATATCATAATATCCTAAGGTCTTACGGGTTTGGAACAACATGAGGGTAATTAATGACAGAATTGTCATTTTTGGGTGAACTAACCCTTCAGTAATGATTCATTTTCACAAGGCTAACTGAAAATTGTGATATTTCACTGGTATCTAAACATTTTAACCACTAACCCAACCAGGCTAATAGAAAAAATATCATTAAGCCCTGCTGGAGCAGCTCTAAATATTAACTGTGCTATTAAGTTATAGATAAGACATGATAGAGCAATAATATGAACATTTCCGCATGCCAGAAATGAAGAGGCTTTTCTTCCTCTAGACTTGATTTGTCAGCAACATCTGGTGTCCTACTTCTAATGCAGGAGGAACACTGGGACTGAATGAAACAGGGCATGAGCGTCAGATGTTTGGTAACACTTGATGAGGGGGAAAGGACATTTTTAAAACATTGAAATCAAGACTCCTTTGTCTCGCTAAATATAATTTATGTCAATCATTTTGTGTATCCTAAACACAATTCAATATAAAAATTTCAGATTGACTGGAAATTGCACACAAACTGTTTACAAGTGATATATACCTTGATGTATCTTTTTCTTCACACATCACATATCTCATATTTCCATTTCCAGGTCTTCATTGACACTGCTTGATAAAGAATACTTTTCAAAACAATATATTAGAAGACAAATTATTGGTTGTAAATGCCACTATATTCTAAAGAAGTTTGACATGGTCATAAAAACTGATTTATACACGTTCTGTTATGAAACCGGTCTGGGGCATGAACATGCCTGTTATTGACCCTTGTTTGTGCAGATTTCTTATTTTGATGATCATGTGTACATGTGTTTGGGTGTGTGCAGGGACACTTCCACGACGAATAAGAAAAGAGCTTCTGGCAGTAAAGCTGCGTAACCGGCCCAGTAAACAGGAACTGGAGGACAGGAACATCTTCCCTGTGCGCAGTGATCAGGAACGGCAGGAGATCCGCCAGCAGATTGAGATGAAGCTCGCCAAGTGAGTCTCTTTATTCCATGTCCTGTCATATTGATGCTGGGAAGGTGGATTACAGTTTCATACATAAGTATTTTATGTGCGCTACTTTTTAAAAGTTTGGGGTCAGTACAATTTTTTTGTTATTTCTTGTATTCAGCAAGACGCATTCATTTAATTTAAAAGTGACAGTTTAGAATGTTGATAAATTATATTCTGCTTTCAACATTGATAATAATCAGAAATGTTTCTTGAGCAGCTAATCATCATATTAGAATGATTTCTAATGGATCATGTGACACTGAAGACTTGAGTAATGATACTGAAAATTCAGCTTTGATCACAGGAATAAAAACATTTTAATATAAATTCACTAAGAAAACAGTTATTTAAAATTGTAATAATATTTCACAATATTACTGTTTTTTATTATTTATTAAATACAGCCTTGGCTTGCTTAAGAGACTTTTGAAAAACATTTAAGGAATCTTAACGACTCCAAACTTTTGGATAGTAGCATATATAAATTTCCACATTTCTGTCTGTACTGTTGTTAAAAGGTAACCTGGCTCCGCCCTCCTTTGTACTTCCGCTCAATTTTCATTTTCCTTCATTACTCCGTCTGGGATTGCGGTTTATTCTCTGGTTTTCTCTGGTCAAATTTTAACCGGTCCAATCAGCGAACAGAGGGAGTGCCTGAGAACGATGACGTTGATGTTGTGCGCTAGTTTGAGATGACATGCGTCACGACCAAATGTTAGCGATTGGTTATGGCAGATCCAGAGTGGCTCTTGGCAGATCCGATAGTTTTAAACTTCAACAGAGTACACCCTTCAAGGAAGTGTTGTGAACTTTTATCTTCTAAAGTGTAGGAAACTCAGAAGATGAAGACCAGGAGACTTCGGGATCAAACAGAAGTTATTCTTTTAATGAGAACTCTCTGTGCTGCAGGTCGTCCGAAAAAAGTCTGATTTAACAGTACAAAATAATACCGTTTATCTACGTTTTAGGGGGAGGGATTATACAGCAGGGGAGGAGACATAGGAAAATAGGGACACACCCCAAACATTCCTGTCTCATCAGCCATAATTCAATCAGCATAACAGTGTCATTCAAATGCATAGATGCTAATCCAATCACTCAGGCAGTATTGCTCTAAACTTGTCATGGTAAATAGTCAGGAAGTGCATAAAGACAAAAGACTTAATGTCTCAAACACTTACACGGCCTGACGTAATCTCCTTAGAATTTCCTCAAGTTTACTTCAAAATGTAAAACACAAATATAGATAATGTTTTCAGTTATATTCTATTACATTGGAACCTAGATATAACAATGTATAAATTTGTAATCTTACAGAAGTTAACGCTTGTCAATGGAGAGTGGCCAGACTCTCTGTACAAATGAAATGTGCGAGAGTCTGGTAGGACCAGGCTTGGTAAAAGGGGTCATGAACTGAGAAACCAAATTCTCCTCGATCTTTTGACATGTAAGAGGTTATTGTACTATAAAAACATCCTTTAAGTTTCAGAACTTAAAACTTCCTTGTTAGTCCAAAAACAGCTGTTATTGAAACCAAGCTCTGAAAATGAACATTTTGTCACATTAGGATGATCAACGCCTACTTCTACATCATCACATCTTTGGCCCCGTCCACCGGCGTGTTAGTGAGATGACACGAAAAATGGACTAAAAATAACATTACCTTCCAAAGGGTCCTAATGCTAGGAAAGTGTTTATTTATTTCCACTACTACTGTATATGTGAATGTCTCAGTAGAGCATTATTTGTTTGTTCAGTAAATTTCACTTTGGATTCCTTAGTAAATCAGTTGCAATTTCAGGGCAGGCTAAACAGACTTTTACTGTAAGATATGGACTTAACAGTAACTTGACATGTAAGTGACCACATTCTTTCTAATGCCTGATCTGTGACCAGTGATTTCATTCATGTACAGTCAAACGTTGATGTTAACGTTATTTAAACTGTGATTAAATGATGTATAGAGAGCGATCAAAGAACGCTTCCTTTACAATTGCTGGAGCTATAATCAATCATTTTCAAGATTAGTTTGTTCATCTCGACAGCTTGTAATAGTAAGAACATAGTAAAAGATTTAGAGGGAGTTCCACGTGTAATACTTATTTCATATGCAAAGATGTCAGCCAATCACAGCAGTGGGCGTTTACACTGAAACCTCACAGCAGCCAATCAAAGAAGTGGGCTTTTACATTGAAGTCGCGCAGCAGCCAATCACAGCAGTGGGGGTTTACACTGAAGTCTCACAGCAGCCAATCACAGCAGTGGGCGTGTACACTGGAGTTTCACAGCAGCCAATCACAGCAGTGGGGGTTTACACTGAAGTCTCACAGCAGCCAATCACAGCAGTGGGCATTTACACTGAAGTCTCACAGCAGAGACGCGCCTTTAAACAGAGCGTTCAGATCAGACGCTAAAATCAGGGTAGCAAAAATGCCGTTTATTTCAAAATTATGATAATTTTTGATGTACAAATTAGACTAACATGATAAGTGCACCTCAGGAAACGTAAAATAATAATAATAATAATAAAAATGCAGTTCATGAGCTTTTTAAGTCAGTGGTTCTCAACAGTGGCTTTGCTTCAGGACCCTGATTTTACATTGAACATAGTGCAAGAACAGACTGAGAAGCACTAGTTTTTAAGATGGTCAAATGATTCATGCAATGAAAACAGAATTTTTTGTATGGAATAACGTATGTCATATTACGTTTATCCCTACTCTAAAACATTTTTTTCACAACTTTTTTTAATTTGTCAAATCAATTTAGATCATTAATGTGGTTCAGATAACAATATTTTGAGTTTCTGTCGATTAAACCAATCTCCTTCATTGTATTAACTCAAATTTTTTAATTCAGTGAACTGCTTAAGCTCTGGGACCATTTTTGGGAATTTCCGCCTGGATTTGGCCTACCCAAATTGAAAAGCTTCCCATAACCACATACAGTGGTCTAAATACAACATTTTTGTAGTTTTTGAAGTTTCATAAACCACTGCTAAAAGTGATAAACATGTAAGTATATGTTGTGTGACCCCCCCCCCCCCCATGTTAATATTTTATATGTTTATTATATCACACACAACATATTTATCATATATGTATCACTTTCAGAAGTGTTTTAAGTTATGCATATCTCCAGAAAGTAGAGACTCTAAGCTTTCAAGTGGTGCCACATATGAAGTCAGAGCTCCTCCACAGACATTTAACATTTAAAGTATATACTTGATGATGGACAGGATCCGCAGAGTTTATGTGGTTAAGCCAACAATATTTTTTTTTCAGTGTAATACTGGGCTTTGAATTTGTAAACTCTGATTCAACTCTGATTAAACTGTTAAAGTAATACCTTACCTCTAAAACAAGAATTTGGTCATTATTATTGTCATTATTAACCAACCCTCAGGACTTTATAGAGAACAGAAGTGAACATTTATTGTTATGTCGCAATACAAGATATTGATGAGTGATTTAAGGTTCTGTTTAGGTGTTGTATCAGTATCTGTTAAGCCACAGAGGCTGGTTTTGAGTGTTCAGCCTTCAGCTTAAAGGGTTAGTTCACCCAAAAATGAAAATTCTGTCATTAATTACCAGTGATGGGAATAACGGCGTTACAGATAAACGGCGTTACTAACGGAATTATTTGTTTCAGTAACGAGTAATCAAACGAATTACTGTTTCTCCCGTTACAACGCCGTTAGCGTTACTGAGGAAAAAAAATGCGGCGTTAGTCGCGTTACTATAATTGAGCTCACTGAAGCGCTTTTCATCCGAACAGGCTCTCTGTCAGTCGGACCTGCAACTTGTGTGTGTGTGCGCGCGCACTAGCCATGCGTGTTGGGGGTTGGGTTGGGTGGTACACATAACTGATGATGATTGGTGGGTGGGAGACAAGGTTGAAGTTGATAGGTTGAGTTCACACCTATTTTTTTCACGGTCTTTGGTTCACAGACACACACACACACACACACACACACCTATGACGCACACGCATATGCACATTCAGCGATGGTCCAACAACTTCAAAGGTAGCATTCGCAAATTGGAAGTATAAGCGCTACTTTTCCGTCGTTGAGGTGAAAGGTAAGAATATTTAAGTAACGTGCAACTTATGCCCAGGAAGAAAGAGTCTCTCCACGCCGGTGGCAAGTGATTCTGAAGCGCCTCACATCATCATATGCCACAAAATTAGTGGCTAAAAACCCAGGTGATAAAGCTCCACTACCAAAGGAAAGTTTAGTACTGATAATATTTACACAATATTTACACTATAGTAGGCCTACTGATAATATTTACAATAATGCATTGAATTTGATAGGTGTCTCTCACATTGTCCCACAGTAACATTACAATAGTGTACATTAATGTACAATGTTTTATAATAATAATTTATTCTATTTAGTGTCCAATTCATTTAACATATCTAATATTGGGGGCATCCAAGTTATTTGACATATTTGAACATTTGGAGAAGAAAAAAAAGTAACGCAGTAATTACTTTCCCTGGTAATTAGTTACTTTTATAATGATGTAACTCAGTTACTAACTCAGTTACTATTTGTAAGAAGTAACTAGTAACTATAACTAATTACTTTTTTTAAGTAACGTGCCCAACACTGTTAATTACTCACCCTCATGTCGTTCGACCCCCTTAAGACCTCCGTTCATATTCGGAACACAAATGAAGATATTTTTTTTGAAAGCTGATGGCTGAGAAAGGCTTCAGTTAGGCCTCCATTGGCATTCAGTACACTTATACTCCCAAGACCGATAAAAGGCACTTAAAATGTCATTACAAAGTCCATCTCACCACAGTGACTCTACAATAATCTTACGATGCGACGACAATAGTTTTTGTGCGAAAAAAAAATCAAAATAACACCTTTATCCAGCTTGTTATTGCCTTCCGCGTGTGCCTCCACGACGCATGCGTGAGAATATGACGTAGCGCCGGGGCTCGGGATTCCATGAAATGCACACTCTAACCCCATTTTGAGCACTACGCCGAGACCTAAAGCACGATCAATGTAGAATCCAACAGCTGAGATACGCGCGTCTTCCTCTGATTGTAAACAAATCACTTCTGGGTCATGTGTCCGAACGCCGGATCTGCGTCATATTCTCGCGCATGCGTCGTGGAGGCACACACGGAAGACAATAACAAGCTGGATAAAGGTGTTATTTTGATTTTTTTTGCGCACAAAAACTATTGTCGTCGCATCGTAAGTTTATTGTAGAGTCACTGTGGTGAGATGGACTTTGTAACGATGTTTTGAGTGCCTTTTATCCGTCTTGGGAGTATAAGTGTACTGAATGCCAATGGAGGCCTTTCTCAGCCATCAGCTTTCAACAAAAATATCTTCATTTGTGTTCCGAATATGAACGGAGGTCTTACGGGTCTCGAACGACGTGAGGGTGAGTAATTAATGACAGAATTTTCATTTTTGGGTGAACTAACCCTTTAATGTCCATACAGTCCGTTTGTGTGTATCTACAGCACATATTAACCAGTAGGGGGAGTTATGGCATTTTTTCTGTTTCTGTGGAACACAGGCAAAATGATCACACTAATATCAGCAGCTCTCTTTTTCTATGGCGGACTGTTATGGGCATGGCAAAACCTTGATTCTCTAGTAGTTTTTGTGTACATTTTGATTTTGTGTGATTTGGAGGTGTTCTTTGGCTCACTGTCCTGCTAGAATATCCAAGGGTCAGTCAGCTGTTGATGTAACATATTTTATGATACCATTCAAAATTGTCTTGGGGCCTTTGAATAAAAAGCTTTTAGCAGTCAGAACACCTGTCAAGGCCAAATACATAGCTTGGTTTCGAAAAGCCCTGTTTTGGTCTCATTCGACAACACAGCCCAGTTTCACTGAAAGTTCAAGTGACTTTGGCAAACTGAAGACGCATGAGTGTTTTTATATTTGATTAAAGAAAAGCTTTTTTTATGGATAGCTTTGGAGATTTTCTGAACTAACGTCTGTGGTTCTCTCACTTGTGATCCTTACAGCGTTTTTTTGGTGGTGTGAAAAAGGATCTATCAAAAGATTTGTTCAAATGAATCAAAATCAGACAGTGGGGTGGACGTTTTCGATACTTTAGAGTTTCAAAGATTTGCACAGAAAAGGAGCCAGATAAACCTTTTTTTTAATCTGTCTCTACAGAGAGCTTTAGGCTATAGCTTTTAGGTTAGCCAGATGTCCTGTTTTTCCTGGGAAATACAGGACTACTCCATGCAAAACAGGACATCTGCCTTGTGTAAGTGGTTTAAAAAGCCATTTCATGGAGAGGAAAAACAATCAATTGTAAGCCTGCTCATTCTTACAAAAGTAATTCATATTTGTGTTGCAGTGGAATTTGAATTTCGCTTCCTGTTTCCTTGTCACTAAGGTTGATTCCTGTGTGTGTGTGTGTGTGTGTGTGTGTGTGTGTGTGTGTGTGTTTTATATAGTTCTTCCATAATTCAAGCATCCTCCTGAGATGGGCTTGTTTGTCATTTATGTTTCTTGCTGAAGTTACTTAAGTCATTAACTGGTTATGCTTCCTCAGTGACTGGGTAATAAACAGCAGTTTCTGCCAGTGTGCTTGGCTCCAATGTATTTGTCCTCAGCTGTGATTATCAGTTAACTAATCAAATATTAACGGAGAACACTGTGTAATCCCAGTGGTTGTAAACAACTGGAGAGTTGCTGGAGTAAGAAGAACAGAGCAGAGAGAGACATAATGGAAGACTGTCTAATGGAAGCTTTTACTATAAGCAACTACTTGCTCTATTATGTAAAGTGGGGCTTTACTGTCTGGTCCTATTAACCCAACAGACCCAACAAACCTGGCTTCACAGTTCAGTTAGTACACAGTATGTTCAGTTAATATACAGTATAAACTAGATTTTAACGTTTTCTGAAGAAAATGTGGTTGTATGGTGATCGCTTATCCGTTCACCCAAAAATGAAAATTACCCCATGATTTTCTCCCCCTCAAGCCATCCTAGGTGAATATGACATTCTTCTATGCAATCAGACAAATACAATCAGAGTTATTTAAAAATGTCCTGGCTTTTCCAAGCTTTATAATGGCAGTGAATGGCAGCCCAGAATTTGTGGCCCAAAAAAGTGCATCCATCCATCATAAACTTACTCCACACGGCTCTGGGGTTTTTATAAAGGCCTTCTGAAGCGTATCAATGCATTTGTGTAAGGAAAATATCCATATTTAACATATAAAGTACAATATCTAGCTCCGGTCAGACCGCATTCCATATTCAACTTATGAAGAAAGCGACAAAAACTTGCACTAAAGTCAATAGCGCAGTATTTTTTGTGTTATTTAAAGGGCGCGTTAGCCTATAGGCGGGTGCACAACGTGCGTACACTCTGCTTATTACACACACAGGGATGCGCAGCAGCACACACACATGCCAAATATTAACAATAAAAGGATTACAATGTAAAAGATTATATATTTGTGTACATAAAGATAAAAATGCCTACATGCCATAATGGATAGTCATTGCTATATTATAATTATCTGTAGTAATGATGAATGAAATGGGCTACTTATTTTACCAATCGTGGCAATACACATATGTATTTAAACTTGAGGGTGTCTATATTCCTCCATGTAAACAGCGAATCCGCCGTGGCGCGAGCGCAACTGGCTTTTAAAGGGAATGGGAGATGAGACTCTGATTGGTTTATTGCACGTTACGCCCAAAACACACCCATGACTCATTAAGAGACTAGGTACACATCTGGACCATGTGCCTGGTGCGACGACCGTTTTTCCCGTCGTTAAACTAGCAAAAGTGGATTCGGACACGCCCAAAGTGCACCTGTGCCATGAGCTTCAGATCATGCGCTCAGATCATTAAAATAGGGCCCTGAGTCTGTTAACCTCAGTGGTCTTCTGCAGCATAATTACACATGGAGTTAACTGTATGTCTAGTATTTGCGTTCACAGCTCAAGAGGATCAGCAGAGGTCTCACCTTCCTCTGACATTCTCTCTCGTGCTCCCGGTATGTTTCCACGGGAGCGACCTCATGTCGCATGATTAATTTTCTACGTAAACACACCCACAATAGTTCACACCTTTGTGACGAATTTGTCGGTAATAAGAAGGACGTTTCTTAAAATTGTAAGTTTGGCTGCTTGTGTTAAGTTACAGCACAGCTCTCGTCAACAAGACACATGATTTCAAGAATCAGTATGAGATAAACACTGAAGTTTAATATGTTTGAGGTTTGTTCAAACGCTGCACCACTAATTATAGATGGCTCTTAAAGGGATAGTTCACCCCCCAAAAAAAAGAAAATTCTCTCAGCATTCACTCACCCTCATGCCATCCCTGATGTGTTTATATGAAGAATGAAAGTCATATATCGGGGATGGCATGAGGGTGAGTGAATGAGAATTTTTTCATTCTTGGGTGAACTATCCCTTTAACATTAGCAATGTTTCAGTGAAATTTGCGATGTTTCCGTGAAAAAAGGTCGATTGTAGTGATGGGAAATCCAATTCTTCACTGTGAACTGTTTCGTTTCATTGAACCAATTCACCAGAACAGAAGGCAGTACATAAACGGAAGTTTACATAATCACACAATGAAGTCACATAAGTACACTTCTATTATTAAAGCACCCAGTATTGACGTGAAACGTGGATGTTTTACGTGCCTGGAGCATATATAGTGAATAAACTAGTCGAACATACGCTCACATCAGCAGCTCATTGGTTCTCATTGGTTCATGTCCGAGTCTGAACTGTTTCCTCAGCTCAATGTACTGGTGACTCGATACACTTTGTAACCATTAACCGACTCTTGACTCGAGAGAGAACTGCTATGTACTGCTTTTGACTCGAGAACTACTGCCTTCCGATCACTGATCACTGTGAAAAAGGGTGTCAAAATTGTATCTTTAGGGGTACAACAGCTTGTCGCTGGGGCAGTGCCCATAAGAACCCGGACCAATGTATCCTTATAGGAAAATTACGGGGCATATAAAACAGGCTTAATGGACCACTTGTAACATGTTTCTGCAGTTGTTTTTGAAATACAACCCCTCCTTGTGAAAGATCTGTAATGTTACACATATGTGACATTGGGCGTTTATGATACATTTTTTATGTTACATATATGTCACATTGGGCATTTATTTCTCAGTTTAAAAAAAAACATTTTATAATTGTTTTGCTAAATAGCAGTTTTTTTTCTGTTTCTTTTCTTTTCCACAACATTTATCAAAATGATGCATATTATTAAAAAATTATTAACAAAACATATCAAGCCATAGACGGATCTTCCAACACTTATCCCCTGCTTGCTGATTTTAAGAATCATTGTTGTCAGTGAGATGTAGACATGCTAGTAGAGTCTGAAAACAGTTTTTAGAAAACATGAAAACATTTTGTCAGCCACCATGGTATGTCATTTTGTCATTTTCCCAAGTATGCATAATTTCCTGACATTTGGTACAGATCATGCGCAGATCAGTACCAATCAATATTTCAATTATATTAAACAGTGCTGTTAACATTTTTCTGAGTCCCAGATTTTATATAAAACATAGAGAAAAATATAACACTAAAAAAATTATTGAATCTGCTAAATTAATTGAGCAGCTCATTAATATTTTTCTTAATATGACAAATACATAACATCAAAATTCCACCAACTGTTTTAAGGTTAACAGCCCGATGTGACATATATGTCACCACAATATTTTCGTAACTTGTTTTATATCAATTTGTTTAAGAAATGTATTAAAATCAGGTTAAGTGTAATCTATGATAAGTTATTAAAATGTTAGAGTTGTTGCATGGGTTGAAACATACCTTTAGTAACAAAAACAAGTGTATTAAAAAATTGCTCACACTGCAACATGTGCTAACCAGACAGACCACCATTTTGGAAATGTTGCCATGGCAACAAAAAAATTGGATATGTGGATATACCACAAATTGTCACATGACTGAACCTGGGTTTTCCTTATATGTCACTTAGGGACTTCCTGAGTTGAAATTTAGGGATATTGCTTTAAAAATACCTTTCCAGATAATCACCAGTGTTTGTGACACCCGTGTCACTGTGGGTTCTTATGGGTTAAAAGGACATCTTCGTATCTTTTTACCACAAAAAGGTTCATAGTAGTACCTTAGTACTTATTTGTACTCTAAGTCTAAGGTACTAATATGCACCTTTTAGGAGTAAAAAAGCTGCTGTACCCCATAAAGGTACAATTTTGACACCCTTTTTCTCTGTGTTATATTTCCGATACCTTCCATTTGTTACACTTCTTCTCAACAAAAGACATCAGAAACATACATTTTGCCCCATTATGAAACCCTCAGCACACAGTTCAGCATATCGTACATGCCTGACAGACTGTTCTCAGTTCAGTGAACTGTTGGACTAACTGGAGTTGGCAAAAACCGGCATCATAGAATCATATTCTTCTGGATATTGGCTCATTTTGAGATGGAGTGACTGTCAGGCACGTCTGAAAGTGAGTTTGATTGGGTCACTTGATCTGACTTGAGCCGCAAACTGTTTCTGCCTGATTTGGTGAACTGATTCAGCCAGTTCACTAAAAAGAATGTTTCGTTCACAACTGGACTTACACAGAAGTCACTTTCAAACCAAGCTGATTTCTGTTGGTCCTTTAGTAACAATTAGAGATCAGAAGAAGTTCTGGGAAATTCAGCGATGAGCTAAATGCCAGTGGTCGGTTATAATCTTTGCGCCATTGTTGACAATCCGTTGTTGGAATCTGGACGTTCAGAACTGAAACATTGCCTTTATAAACACGGTTAGGCTGAAGGGTTACCCTATGTCATGTTGTTACAGGTGTAACTATACAGGGAGCCCCTCTGGAGTTTGTGTGTGAGTTCTGTGAGGCGCTGACAGTCGCTCTCGGATGGGTAACTCACACCCTACTGGGAGGCTGAGACAGGCCTCACACAAACAGCTTATGTAAGGCCTCCACTGGACCGGCTTACGCAACCGAGCGCTTGAAGATCGATGCTGGACACAGTTGCGAGGATGAACTTTATTGAGGTGATAAGAGAAACTGATCCCAGGTCAGGTCTTGCCTCAGGGTGTTACATATCGCTGAACTTCATTACTGTAATACATAGATCAACACATGATGGGCATCAGATGATGTTTTGTGGGGGGCGTGGGGTGGGACTGCACTGCAAAAAATGATTTTCTTACTCATTGTTTCAGTCTTTTTTTTCTAGTATCATTCTTAAATCAAGATACTTTTACTGGAGAAGCAAAACAAATTAAGATATTTAATCTCACTGTAAAATCTAAATTACGTGAGTTTTTGCTTAAAACAAGAACAAAATATCTGCCAATGGGGTCAGAAAAATAATCGGGTTTTCCCTTTGAATTCAGTGTATTTTTCGGACCCCATTGGCAGATATTTGTGTCTTGTTTTCTCACTTCATTTTGAATTATTTTTTCAGAAAACAAAACGTAATATCTCATTCTCATTCATGCAAATGTACCTTGATTTAAGAATGTTTAGACATTTGTACTGGAAAATCTAGCCTTTTTATCTCTCTGGTGCTGTTTTTTATTGTATTTATTTATTTATTTTTATTTTTTACTTTGATTCATCGAAATGGCATGAAACTTGGTAAAGTTTTGACACTTGCTGTGTGAACACACACACACACACACACACACACACACACACACACACACACACACACACACACACACACACACACACACACACACACACACACACACACACACACACACACACACACACACACACACACACACATGTTTGTTTTTGTGAAATGTGAGGACATTCCATAGGCGTAATGGTTTTTATACTGTACAAACCGTATTTTCTATCCCCTTACACTGCCCCTGCCCCTAAACCTAGCCCTCACAGGAGACTGTGCAGTTCACTTTCTGTGAAACAAAACTTGTTCTGTGTGATTTATAAGCATTTTGAAAAGTGAGGACATGGGGAACGTCCTCATATTTCACCCTCTTTTTGTAATACCTGTGTCATACCCATGTCATTATACACATTTGTGTCCTGATATTTCACGAAAACATGCCCACACACACACACACACACACACACACACACACACACACACACACACACACACACACACACACACACATACACGTCTATATTACCAACAGGGGACCATCACTCCACACTGACCAAGAGGGGACCTGTGTTTCTAGTCATTTTGAAGAAACAAAACTTCGATACAAAATTTTGTTTTAAGGTCTTTTTTCATAATATAACTTCAAATAAGCATTTATTTTTTATTTTTTAAACATGCCAAGAGGGGACCTGACCGATGTCTACCTATCCAACAGGGGACCTCCATAGCCTGCAATGGAGCTGTGTGTGTGAAAGGGAAGAGAGCTGGCAGTCAAGTCTGTCTTCATTATTTAATATATATATATATAATTATATAATGTTCACACAGGCATCAGGGAACACAATGAGCACACAACGGAGAAAAAGCCATGTTGTGGACATTACAGAAAAGAATTTAAGAAATTAAAAAATTCTTAAAATTAAGAATTATCTTTAAGAAATTCATTCTCTGTTGTGTCTTCATACTTACAGTTTATGATCCGCCCACATCTCTCATTTAAGCTTATTTTCAAGAACACCAACACTGTAAAAAAAAATCAGGTCTCCAATTGAAAATTTTCTAGTGACCGATCACATCTAAATTTTTTAGTTGGCCAAATTGAATTTCTTGAATTTTAATTGAATTAAAGTGCATCAATTTACAGAAAATTTTCAATTGGAGACCCAAATTTTTTTTACAGTAAAGGTATTTCAATGTGTGACTTATTTTTGAATAAAACATAGTTTCTGCTCTCTAAAATCCCAAAAAATGTCCTTTGTTTTTGAGATTTTTAGAGTGAGATTTGATTTCTTGCACCAATAAAAAAATATATATATATAGGACTGGACAAGCAGAAATTGTTCTTTAAGGTAATAATCACAGGTCATCACTTTATATAGTAAATAATGATTATGTTAAACACAATGACTCTGTCCCCTGTTAGATAGTAAATCACAACACCAGTGTGTTTAATTTGTCATTTCTTGCCATCATAAACACACTGTGGAGATTTAGAGTTTTTATAGCAATAACTGAGTTTTAAGAGTTCAATCAAGCAGAAATATTTCTCTAATGAATTAATTGCAGATCCTCTTTGAATAATGATTATGTTAAACACAATGGCTCGGTCCCCTGTTAGATAGTAAATCACAACACCAGTGTGTTTAATTTGTCATTTCTAGCCATCATAAAAACACTGTAGAGATTTAGAGTTTTTATAGCAATAACTGAGTTTTAAGAGTTAAATCAAGCAGAAATATTTCTCTAATGTATTAATTGCAGATCATCTTTGAATAATGATTATGATAAACACAATGACTCGGTCCCCTGTTAGATAGTAAATCACGACACCAGTGTGTTTAATTTGTCATTTCTTGCCATAAACACACTGTAGATATTTAGAGTTTTTATAGCAATAACTGAGTTTTAAGAGTTAAATCAAGCAGAAATATTTCTCTAATGTATTAATTGCAGATCATCTTTGAATAATGATCATGTTAAACACAATGACTCGGTCCCCTGTTAGATAAATCACGACACCAGTGTGTTTGCGTTGTCAAAACTGTTCAACTTATGTTCAAAATTTTAACACAAAAATGAATAACACAGAAATTTGAAACCCCTCTTTAAATGCTTGCTATGGATGCGAAAAATGCAGAAAACTGAACCTGATCAGATTTTTTTTTATGATGAAGGAAGGAAAGTTTCAGAGGCTGTGTGTAAACGTGCTTAATCTTTTTTTTAACGTGTGAAAATTTCGGTGTGCGAGGATATTTAGTCATTACCATATATATAAAAGGGGAAAACTTAGGAACAATTTTATACTGTAATGTAAACATGGACCATGTAACATAAACAATAATGAATAAGCAGTAGAGAGTCAAACTTGAGTCAAACTGTTTTGTAAGGAAATTTTAATTTTTTATTTAAATTTAATATACACTGTATAATGATTTTGGAGGTCAAAACTCAGTTGTGTGTTGATTGTTGAGTTGAAAATCTTCGACTAAAGTGTCAATGTTAAAAGACATTAAGTTCACATAATTTAATTGAGACGGATGAAGATTTTCATGCAAGTCACCAAAAAATTTAGTTCTGACCTTCAAAATCTCTACAGTGTGTTTGTGATGGCAAGAAATGGCAAAGCAATCAAACAGGTGTCGTGTTTTACCATCCAACAGGGGACTTAAGTCAATTTAAGGAAATCATGTTCACTGTATAAAGTGTGACCTGCAATTGTTTCCTTAAAGAGTGATTTCTGCTTGATTTAAAACATAAAACACCAATACTTACCATAAAAATACACTGTAATAAGATTTTGGAGGTCAAAACTCAGTTGTGTGTTGATTGCTGACTTGAAAATCATCAGTTGGTTAAATAACTAAAGTGTCAATGTTAAAAGTCATTCAGTTCACATAATTTAATTGAGACGGATAAACATTTTAATGCAAGTCACCATAAAATTGAGTTATCTCAATATATACAGTGAATATCTACAGTGTGTTTGAGATGGCAAGAAATGACAAAGCAAACACACTGGTGTCGTGATTTATCTAACAGGGGACCGAGTCATTGTGTTTAACATAATCATTATTCAAAGATGATCTGCAATTTATACATTAGAGAACTATTTCTGCTTGATTTAACTCTTAAAACTCAGTTATTGCTATAAAAACTCTAAATCTCTACAGTGTGTTTATGATGGCAAGAAATGACAACGCAAACACACTGGTGTCGTGATTTACTATCTAACAGGGGACCGAGCCATTGTGTAAATCATAAATAAATCAAAAGTGGTTTGTTTAAAAAAACTCATAAATGTATAAGGTGGTAAGGTGGGCCTTTTACACCCCATTTTACATGGGGCAAAAGTCACACATTATTTATACAAATACTTGAGCTAAAATGTTTTTTTTTAATAATGTCTTAACACTTGTTTAAAAGAATAGTAAAGTTTGTACTATTTTCTGTTTATTTTGATAAATACAATAATATTCAATGAATATAGGCTACTGTCATTAAAATATGTTAAAATAAAAAATACAAAAACAAAACTTCTAATTACATTCTGGTTGTTTAGATTTTTAAATCCTTTTTTCTTGGATTCTGTGTAGAATTTAATTGTAATGTAATGCAAAGTTTGAAACTAGTCAGGATATCTAGTAAAGAGATGTAATGCTTGTTCCTTTAGTAAGCAGCCTGTTAAACAGCAGAGTCTCTCTGGGACAGCAGGCCATTCAAACAATAGAGGAGTGTGTGTGAACGACGTGTGTTTAAGAGCCCTTACAGTTCCTGCTCCAGCCTACAGGGGAGCTGCTGAGTATGACCTTAAACACACACACACACTTAGGTCCCCACTTGGTCATAAGTTTTAAAAAAATTACCAGAGTGTTTTTACTTAATTTTCACATGATTTAAACACACACACTTGTAGGTCCCCACTTGGTCAAAAGTAAAAAAAATCACCAGAGTGTTTTTTTAGTGTTTTTACTTGATTTTAACATGATTTAAAGCATGACCAACAGGGGACCTGAAAAATGTCCCCTCTTGGCTCAGAGGTCCCCTGTTAGTGAGTGTGTTACGACACCAAGGTCCCCTGTTAGATAGGTAGACAAGTGTACACACACACACACACACACACACACACACACACACACACACACACACACACACACACACACACACACACACACACACACACACACACACAAAATCATGATAAATGATTTGAAAAGGTTAAATGATCCTGAAAGAAATAATCACGCTTGAATTGTTTGTGGCCAAAAATGAGCCCATTGGGAATGAATGGGAGGCAAATTTCGTCGAGTAGAAGCGTTTGGTACTACGGCCAAACAAAATCTTACTAAAAGCTAATTTTTTTGAGTTATCAACCTCAAATTTGGAACACAGCTTGTTTAGATTTATGATTTTGGTGATTGATTTTCTCACAGTTTTAGAGTAAAATATGTTTTGGAAAATTGATTTTTCATATAAAAAAAAATAATAATAATTGTGCATTTTTCATAACAATAACTTTTTTCAAGTTAACTTTTTTAAAACTATTTTTTCAGTTCAGCAATTATCTGCCAAGTGTCTTCTTTAAAGGGGTTGGGGGGTCTAATGCTATTTCATGCATTCTGACTTATTTACACTGTATAATAGTTGCATTCTCATGCTAAACATGGCCAAAATAAATAAAAAAATTAGTTGGACATATGACTAATATTTCTGTGCCAAATACACTCCTTCAGTTTCGGAAAGTTTTTTTGTGTATGGCCCTGTATGACGTCATAAAGGGAGGAATTGCTTGTATGGGCACTTCTCCCGGATGAGCGTGTGCGCACTTCAACCAGAGCGAGAACAAGAGCACACCCATCAAAGAGCTTCGTTCAGGTTACGGAAGCCGTCTGCAGCGCTGTCATTTTGTTTTTAGACCACGAAATCAACAATGTCACTAGAGAAGTGTGTTTTTGGTTGTGAGGGAAAGATAACCTTGTTCAGCTTCCCAAATAACCCTGCGTTAAGGAAACAGTGGATGCAGTTTGTTTTTCCGGAGCAGCAACTGAGTTCTGCAAGTGTGTTTGTTTATTCCCGGTCATAAGTCGAAACCACAGGCGGTGAGTGAAACTGCATCAAATGTGTGTTTTGTTGACAATTGGCGCATAAGTGCATATAATGTATGTACACGAATGTATAGTAGTGAATCGAAAGTTATCCACGGATAATGCCATGATGTATTGTGTGTGTGTTTCATAGCTGTGTGTGTGTGTGCTCGTGACTCTTTAGCTCCGCCCACTGCACTCCTCCACGAGTTTGGCTGTTTTTGGAAAGAGTCTTTTATAAATCTGATAAAACTAAAGACTCTTTGGAGATATGAAGGATGCAATACTACTCTTAGGTACTCAAAATTAACCTGAGACTGGCAGAAACTGTGTGTGTTATGTACCCTTTAAAAAGAGACTAAACTGAAGTCTGTGTTCTAAAGCATTGAAGATTCATGACCATTTAAGTTGAAAATTTCATTTTCAGGTCTATGCTCAAAAAGTGAATTAATGGATTCTAACTACATAAATATAATTTTGTACCATAAAATCCACAAAAAAACAAATTTTAAATTAAAAAAACATTATTAAACTAATATATAGTACAATCATTGAAATAAAATAAACAATTGGTCATTTTTGACTGACACGCGAACAGTAACAGAGGGTTATACTGTGTTGGTTGGAGATCCCTGGATCTGTAAAGGTTAAAAACCTGTGTCCTAGATCAATGCTTCGCACACAGAAACACAAGAGCACCCTTGGATGACCATATATGAAGGGAACTTTATGATGGTATTTAAATACTCCAAGGTCTTATGTGAAATAAAAGTATGTGCACAGCTCTCATGACCCATGCACTCAGCAGTGAGTCAGCCTGTGAGAAGCAGAAGACCGGCTGCGTAACTGGAGCTCTCCATGTGCGGTGTGTAAACACAGGTGTGGATCCCCCGCTCGCAATAACAGCAGGGGAGCGTGTGGACGACACACATTGTCTCTTTTGTCCAGCACTGGGAAATCATCTTTAACAAGAATGACCGGTCAACAGAAAACTGATGCCTTGTTTTTCAGCAATAGCCTCGCATGCTGCTCTGACCAATTTGCTCTAGTACCAAGAGGACATTTTTATAGCTGAAAATTTGTTTAATAGCTTGGGAGACTTAATGGAGTTCTTAGTAATGTTGCATGAAAGTATCAATAATTCGGTCTTGGAAAAAAGTTCACACTGAGAGCTTCATAGTGAGAATTTTGGTATCTTGGCAAATCTGAACACAGAAAGTCCTTAAGAGACGTGTAAAACTTCAGTACATCATTTTCATTCCTTTGAGTATGCATTGATACTAGGGATGCACAATATATCGGCCAACATATCAGTATATCGGCGGATATATGTTCTTTCTTAATGTTATTGTTAGTAAATTGTCCGATATATTAAAGCTGATAATATAATAATAATATAATAATGTATTATTATCTTCAGCTGAGGCACTTCAGATGTGCACTGCTCACAATTATGGTTTTGATTGGCTTAAAATATTATTGTAATCACTTCAAAAAAAGAAAATACAGGTAACATGCAGCGCAAGTCTTGTCATATCGGCTACATAATGAGAACATTATAATTGTGTCTTTGGAACTTGGACTCTTGATTTGTAATCAGGCTCTCAAAAATTATATTTAAAAAATGATAGATTTATACATTTATAATCTAAATGAAAAAAATATTTAGATTTATCGGCCAATATATCGGTTAGTGGCTTTCAAATAATATTATTATTGGTTATCGTATCAGCCAAAATGTTCATATCGGTCCATACCTAATTGATACAGCACCAAATGGTAATTGATATATTAACCTATATTGGAAAGCTTGTGGGGGAAAACTGAAAATTAATCTTTAGTTTATGATTGAGGCAATTTGGCACCATAAATAAAGCAGATTAAATGATACAGCTTGAATAACAGGATCATCAACATTTTCACAGCACAATGAAAAAACATGTCCTATTATAATTTACAGTCAATTATTTTTAAAATCATTGTGGTATGAACCATATGTTGTCATAACTTATTGATCATATAATTTTTTACAGTGCATGTGTTAACCAGTGCGTGCGTTATTACCACCTGCTTTAAGTAAACAGAATTTTGTTAGCGTTTCCTAGCAATCTTGCCGTCAGTAGTTATTAAAATGATCTATGAATACTGTAGATATATTAGATAAATAGCGAGCACATATCCATATGTCTATAAATAACGAAATAAAAATGCAATGATGGTTTACAGTCACAGTGATCATGATGAGAATGTGCATCATGCAAACTGCATTGAGAACTAATTTTTCGGCAGTATTTGCGCATTTAATAAGACATTCTGATGGTTGCATAAAATAGCAAACAAACTGCCTAAATAGTAAATGCATGGTTGTTTTATTGTGCCAATATTATGTAACTCTAGCCTTTTGCTGTAGCCTGGTCAGGAAATAAACCTCAGTCTGGTCATTCAGATCAACTGACATGATCTTCCCATTCTCTGTTGTATCATTTATTTTGTGTGTGTGTTCTTGTGTAACACTGTTTCTGCACATCAGCATTTGAATTGTGTCAGACTGCGCCAAGTACAGAGCAGTGGGTTGGCTGGGAAGGGGGATCCCTCTCTGATGCTATTTTTAGCCTGCTGCATTGTCAGTCGCACTGAAAAACTGCAGCAGGACTCCGGATCAATCCTCTACGTCACTGTTGCTACCTCCAGGAGGGAAGAGATTGCGTTCGGCCCCCTCGCAGCCCACCGTACCGCCGCTTTCCGGTCCAATCCTGTCATAGTGACCCACATCGACCTTGGCTTGCCGTAACGATCTTACGTCGTTCATGTAACCCGTCTGGACGGCAGATCCTTGAGCCCCTCCCGGGATGACCTTACTATCAATAGCCCTCTCAAACAGTGATGCCAGCCTCTCGAGATGCAGCTAAATATAGACAGGCGAGCTGATGAATTATGCATGAACGCCGTTCACATGAGCAGAGCCGAGCTCGTGGAGGAGAGAGGGAGATGAAGACAGCTGGCTGTTTGGTTTTGAGGCGACGGCTCGGTGCTAAAATAACAAGACGCCCACTCACAGATGCTCCACAAAACCAGATTTCTGCTGCAATCTTAGATTGTCAGCGCTCCATTCTGATCATACAACAGTTGTAAAAATAGCAGATCTGTGTGTGACTGAAGGACAGGTCACCAAAATGTACATTATTTCTTCCATGCAACAACAGTTCAAATAAGAAAAGGTTCTATATGGGGGTTCCCATTGTGAGATCATTTGATGGATTTAAGACATTTCTCTTTACTTAGAACCTTTTTGGCATAAGGGGTTCTTTAAAAGTCAAGAACCCTAGAGTTCTAAATAGAACCCCACTGAATCTGTTGAGTGTGTGGTAAACACATAGTGACATATCTGTCAAGGTTGAAGTAAGGAAAAATCCACGGCTAGCTGTGTATTAAACGACTTAAATGCACGATGTGGAGGCAAAAAACCACCACGAAGCTCTCATTGATGTTTGCAGCGCTAAATTTGACTAGAAGGGTTAAATGATGGTTATTTTTTGTCAATGACCTGCGTCTGTTCAGCGTCTCTCTAGCAATGAAGCTGTGAGTTGAATTACTTCAAAAACAGTGACGTTACCGCCTCTTTGCTTAGTAATATAATGTAGCAATTAATTTATTCATAAAAGTCACAGGGAAGCGTTAATAACAAGTTTCTGTTCTCCTGAATGTGTGTGTAAGCGCAAGTGTGTGTGGTGATTAGACTTGGTACTACCTGTGCATTAAACGGTTTTATTGCACACCTTCCAGCCAATCGGAATTGAGTATTCAGACAGACCATGGTATAAATCACAATATAACTTCAATCGCAAAACACTATATAAAGCAACAGGCCTTCTGAAGACACACATAAGGAAGAGAAAGAAATTTGAGTTGCTATTCAAGGATTTAGGGTTTTTTTTGTGCTCGCTATAAATTTGTTTAAAGTTATTACAGTTAGACACATTTTGTTTCGGGGGTCCCTGCTCCATGTCTCTATCGCCTAAGGGGTCCTTGCCCCGAAAAACGTTGAAGACCCCTGGTGTAGATGATATAACCATTGTGAAATTATGTCAAAATAGAGTTGTTTTGTCTTCATAAATGTCTTTGAGCACAGAAAACAGAACAAAATCCTTATTACTGTCTTATTTCACGGCTCTCTGGAATCCTGCTTTACAACCCGTCGCAAACGATTTCCTACTGTACTGTATAAAGCTGTGCTAGTCTCACATCTCCCAAATCACTCCATGTACACTCTTCTTCTTGCATTATGAAATTATTCAACTCAAACAAATATTTCATGCCCATTTATTATTTATTTCTTAAGCAGATCAGATCCTGGTCACCCTGTCATCAGCAAACTGTACATTAACCCTTACATAATCGTATTGTTCAAATTGAATGAATGAATATTTTTATATATTATATCTCACAGTGCGTTTTGAAAACTGTTCAAATTCAATATGAGATTACTATAAATGGCTGCCTATTGCATGGATGTCACGTATTGTACAATGCTAGGAAATAGTTCCTCCTTCCAGAAAACACCCAAGACTTCAGTGTAAAAACCAAGTCAGTTGCTATTTAAAGAAGCAGCCATTTATAGCCCACATCACAACATCACGACTCATACTCGCGCTCAATGCACGGCGGGCTCGTTACCCTCTCCAGAGCATTCGACGGCAGCTGGAGTTGCTAGGCAACAGCGGCCAGTCAATAATGGCTAGATGTGTGGCACTGTAGGGGAGTCTCTCTGAAATATTAATCAAGGTTTCTTAAAAAAACCTCTTTACAATACAACCTACAAAGCAAAGGCACAAACAGCCCTCCTGTAGCGCCGAATGACCAGTTTTGTAATTAGTGTTTCTTTGTGACTTTTATATTTTTACATCACATGAACAAAATGTGAGCGTATAGCTTGCCTGTGCACATCTCATCGGCCTTTAGTTGTGCCGGTTTGCACCAGTTACCCCATCAGCGCTGCAGCAGTGTTATTGACTGTGTGTTTCTGGCCTGTTTATTTCTGCTAAATTAAGCTCCGCTTCACAGCCAGGCAACGGCCCAATGATTGGGATGCATTGTGACTTCATAATTATTAGATATCATAAGGGACTTTGCACGTGACGCTAGCACCGGATGTGACATCGTCTTTACAACTCCAAAAAAGCCCAGATCCTTGAATTACATGCTGCCACCGCACAGAGCTGCCATCCAACAGTGAAAGTGCTATATTTACATTTGAATACACTTGCTAATTAAGTCATCAGAGGCACAATACCATACACAACCAATGATCAGTGCCCACATTCCACTGCCTCAGAGCTTCCCATGCAAAGTCACATCTTTTGTCCTGTTTCAAGAAGGACCCTCTTTACTCTCCCAATATACATTCCGGGTCTTACTGCGAACGATTCATCAGTACACGTTATTTCAAAGAGTATGAGTCAAGAAAAGTGTACAGAAAAGGCTAATAATAGTTAAAGGGTTAGTTCACCCAAAAATGAAAATTCTGTCATGAATTACTTACCCTCATGTCGTTCGACACCCGTCAGACCTCCGTTCATCTTCGGAACAGAAATGAAGATATTTTAGTTGAAACCTGATGGCTCTGAAAGGCCTCCATTGGCTCAATGGCACGTTACACTCTCAAGACCCTTCAAAGGTACTAAAGACATCGTTACAAAGTCCATCTCACTACAGTGGTTCTAAAATAACTTTATGAATCGGCGACAATAGTTTTTGTGCGCAAAAAAACCCTAAATAACGACTTACATAGTGATGACGATTTCAAAACACGGCCTCATGAAGCTTCGAAGCGTTATGAATCAGTGAGTCGAATCAGCGGTTTGGATCTCCAAATTTCAGCAGTTTGGCGGTTTGACACGCGATCCGAATCATCATTCGGCTCACTGATTCATAACGCTTCGAAGCTTCATGAGGCCGTGTTTTGAAATCGTCATCACTATATAAATCGTTATTTAGGGGTTTTTTTGCGCACAAAAACTATTGTCGCAGATTCATAAAGTTATTTTAGAACCACTGTAGTGAGATGGACTTCGTAACGACGTCTTTAATACCTTTTAAGGGTCTTGAGAGTGTAACGTACCATTGAGCCAATGGAGGCCTTTCAGAGCCATCAGATTTCAACTAAAATAGCTTCATTTGTGTCTGAAGATGAACGGAGGTCTGACGGGTGTCGAACAACATGAGGGTAAGTAATTAATGACAGAATTTTCATTTTTGGGTGAACTAACCCTTTAATGCATTGATTAACATTAACCAACAATTGCTTAAAGAGGACCTATTCAAATTTGCTTTTGTTCATGTTCATCTGTCTTTAGTGTGTAATGTTGCTGTTTGAGCATGAAAAAGCTCTATAAACTTCCCTCTTTGCAAGTCTGGAGTTTTCTTCCAGGAACCGACACGTCACAATATTCCTCATTGAAATAATTAATACGCAGATTTAGGGGCAGGGCCTGGTTGAGTTAGTTAGTAGTGTGTCGAAACTGGCGGTTATGGTAAGAGGCGGGACATTTCCCAAACACGCAGGAAGTGTTTGACCAATCACAACACACTGCTCCAGCCGACCAATCAGAGCCATAGACCGTAAAAAATATGGACGATGCGACTTCATTGACTTCCGCTGACCATAGTTGAAGCTTTCGTAGGCCTGCTCACAGCGCTGACATCTTGGGACAGAGTCTGCGCAGTAGCGATCTCGGGACCGGAGTTGCGCACTAGAGAGCAGGAAGTAGAGGCGCGATTATCAAAAGCCCGCCCACACTCTCACAGATGCAGAACAATTCATTATGTTGGTGTGAAATAAACAGTTATAGAAATGTAGAAATTAAAGCTAAAGCTCCAATCTCCTCCCAAAAATCCCGAAAAAAGTCAGTTAGTGCCTCAGTGACAACTTCATTCAGAGAAGCCGTCAATCTCAGCTGTCAATCATGACGTCACACCCCTCGTTTTTATAGCATCACATAACTCACTAAAACTAAACTTATTTAAAAAACGAACACTTGAAATGAAATCATCGTAATAAAAACTGCCTAAAATGACAGAAACCATCTTTAGGAAACAATTATTTGAAGTGTAATTTAATTGTTTAGTGTGTCTCGCGTCCATTCAAATACACGGAGGGGTGGGGTTTAGGAGCTATACTGGGACCGGCCACCGGGGGGGCGATCAAGGCGCGGAAGCTTCAGTTTCTGACAGGAGCGCTGCAGGCTTGATCAGAGCACATTGTGCTTTTCAGAAGGGGGGCTTCATAAAGAAAGGAACTAAATAGCAACGCTGCATTCACACGGGGCGTCGGCGTCAATGCTTGACGGAGGACTTGTCTGAAGCTGGTGCAATTGGGTATTCGCATAGGCGATCTGATTGGCTGATAGTTGAAAACCTTTCAACTTCTGCTGCGACCAACACCAGTGACGCGACGCAATGGAACCCACAATTCAGTTTGTCAATGCAATAGTTAATGCATTGACTAACGTTAACCAACAATTGCTTAAAGAGGACCTATTCAAATTTGCTTTTGTCCATGTTCATCTGTCTTTAGAGTGTAAGGCTAGCGTCTGCGCTAGGGTATTCGCATAGGCGATCTGATTGGCTGACGCCTGGGTTGGCGCTTGAAAAGTTGAAAACCTTACAACTTCTGCCACAAGCAACGCCAGTGACGCGACACAACGGAACCCACAATTCAGTTCGTCAACGCATGATATCACCTATTCAAAGTAAATAAGACGCAGACGCCCCGTGTGAATGCAGCGTAAGGGAAATCTCTGATCTTTGAATCTCATTCATCAAAATGAATTAATCCTTTTTCGTTTTTTTTGTTAATTTCTGCAGAATATAATTAGAATTGTTGATGTTAACCAAAAGCCAAATTCCCCAACACAGCAAACAATTTCAATGCGAGGACAAAGCCAAATTATGAGAAACAGAAACGCTCAATCCATTGCTTATCTGGGTATTCAGGCTATGCAGTCTGTTAGTTTACCTCAACACCCGATCTAAATCATTCATTCTTCCCGTGACACACCCACAAACTGAGCTATGCGGTTGGTACCAGATACAGAATTGATTAGTTAATCTCTCGAATCTCAAGTTCGAGTCGTCATTCGTCACGTAACTGTATGTTGTTATTATACACTCACCTAAAGGATTATTAGGACCACCTGTTCAATTTCTCATTAATGCAATTATCTAATCAACCGATCACATGGCAGTTGCTTCAATGCATTTAGGGGTGTGGTCCTGGTCAAGACAATCTCCTGAACTCCAAACTGAATGTCAGAATGGGAAAGAAAGGTGATTTAAGCAATTTTGAGCGTGGCACTGAGCTGAGGATTTAACAATCTGCTCAGTTACTGGGATTTTCACGCACAACCATTTCTAGTGTTTACAAACAATGGTGTGAAAAGGGAAAAACATCCAGTATGCGGCAGTCCTGTGGGCGAAAATGCCTTGTTGATGCTAGAGGTCAGAGGAGAATGGGCCGACTGATTCAAGCTGATAGAAGAGCAGCTTTGACTGAAATAACCAGTCGTTACAACCGAGGTATGCAGCAAAGCATTTGTGAAGCCACAACACGCACAACCTTGAGGCGGATGGGCTACAACAGCAGAAGACCCCACCGGGTACCACTCATCTCCACTACAAATAGGAAAAAGAGGCTACAATTTGCATGAGCTCACTAAAATTGGACAGTTGAAGACTGGAAAAATGTTGCCTGGTCTGATGAGTCTCGATTTCTGTTGAGACATTCAAATGGTAGAGTCAGAATTTGGCGTAAACAGAATGAAAACATGGATCCATCATGCCTTGTTACCACTGTGCAGGCTGGTGGTGGTTGTGTACTGGTGTGGGGGATGTTTTCTTGGCACACTTTAGGCCCCTTAGTGCCAATTGGGAATTGTTTAAATGCCACGGCCTACCTGAGCATTGTTTCTGACCATGTCCATCCCTTTATGACCACCATGTAGCCATCCTCTGATGGCTACTTCCAGCAGGATAATGCACCATGTCAAGCTCGAATCATTTCAAATTGGTTTCTTGAACATGACAATGAGTTCACTGTACTAAAATGGCCCCCACAGTCACCAGATCTCAACCCAATAGAGCATATTTGGGATGTGGTGGAACGGGAGCTTCGTGCCCTGGATGTGCATCCCACAAATCTCCATCAACTGCAAGATGCTATCCTATCAATATGGGCCAACATTTCTAAAGAATGCTTTCAGCACCTTGTTGAATCAATGCCACGTAGAATTAAGGCAGTTCTGAAGGCGAAAGGGGGTCTGTGGCCTCGCAGGTGACGTTCATTCTCAATCACGCACACCGATCTCGCTCGCTCCTCCCATGTCTCTCGCTCGTCCACCTCGCCACAGGGTCAAACACAGTATTAGTGTGGTGTTCCTAGTAATCCTTTAGGTGAGTGTAATGTACCTATCTTTGCTTTATCAAAGTGATTTTTCCCTATCATACGGATAAAGTTTTACCAACTCTTTATTACCACATTCAATTTTATGGAAAGGAACCATCATGAACCACCAACAAAATTATAAATTGTAAGAAATAAAAAAAGCTACAATTTGAGACCAGAAACGCATCATGTAACTGTAAGAGTTAAAAAACTGACATCGCACTTGTTTGTAAGGAACTTTGGGAATTATTAACTAATTTCAGTATCTAATACAGCTGTCACGTCATGTGACAAAAGAACGAACGAGTCAGTGTCAGACCCGAAGACTCGAGAGGTGAACTAATCATTTCTGCTTCCAGTGCAGAACCTATGGGATGTCGACACAAAATGAACGAATCACTCTCTAAGACCGCTCATTAAAGGGATAGTTCACCCAAAAATGAAAATTATCCCATAATTTACTCACCCTCAAGCCATCCTAGATGTATATGACATTCTTCTTTCAGCGGTTCAAAATGCTTACACAACGGCCACCGTCATTGTCGCGCCAGTTATGCTGTTTTCTCAAGTTGAATATGGATGGCGGTCCGCCGGAAGCTAGATATTTTACTTTGCTTTACTTTAGTGTTAAATATGGATTTTTTTCTCACACAAATGCATCGATTCGCTTTAGAAGGCCTTTATTAACGAATACGATGACAGACAACGATGGAGAATATGGGGGAAATAATCAACATTCAAGCAGGAAAACCTGTTCTAGTAGTGCTAACAACAAACAAAACAGTGAACCAAATGCAACAAGAAATGCATGCAGATGTAGTACAGTCATATAGTATCTCACACAGCCCCAATCCACCAAGCTGTTTCCAATGAAAATCTCAGTATTGGAAAATCAATGACTGGAAAGGGCCGAGTTGCTATGTGGGCCACAAATAGACAGATCCTCCAATAGCAGACATTGTTTTAACCTAACAGCAAATCGATTTGTGTTCATTCCCAGTTCTGGCCACATGAGGATACAATCTATTTAGGGAAAGAGCTGAATAGGTCAAAAAGAATGCATGAAGCAATTAGTATTGTGGCAAGCAGCGAGGCAGAGGGACCATGAGAACGGGACGAGGCCGGTCGCGAGTGATAATGAGCGCCAGCTGCGCGCCCGACTGGAGGCATAAAAGGAAGAGCGACGACAGTGAAAGACGAAAGTGTTAAAAAAAACATTTTTCGTTTGGCTGATATATAAAGGTCCAGACATTTGTGGGTTTTTTTGTGTAATTTGTAAAGTTTTTTTCCAGGTGGCTTTTTAATGAAATTATGTCATTACGCTGTCTTGACGCCAGCCAATCGCTGCATTGCTGATCCTGGTTTCGAGTATCGATGCATCTGCCCTCTTCAGTGAACACAAGAATGCGTGGTAATCTTAGATCATTTAATCCAGATATTTTAATCCAATCCACAAATTCGTTAGCCTGACAAGCAGTGTTGCCACAGTTACTTTGAAAAAGTAACTTAGTTACTTTACAGATTACTTGATTTTAAAAGTAACTAAGTTACTTAACAGATTACTTGATTTTAAAAGTAACTAAGTTAGATTACAAGTTACTTTATTAGTTACATTCATCAGTTGCCGACAACACCTCTGCAGCCTCAACATAAAAATGACAACCGTTTTTGCCAACACTTTATTGGAAGTGCATTTTTAACAGTAACGTCAACAATGTATCTCCTGAAATTGTATCTCCAAAAAAAATATTTTGACTAATTTTATAAAATCTAAACATGTTAATGAAAAGGTACAAATTACTTTTTCTTGTTAAATACATTTAAGAAAAACAATTTATATTTAATTTTTTTATGTATATTTATATATGAATGTAAACAATTATATGGGCCTACACAGATTTATAGTTTATTGTAAACCTAATGTGCAGCTCTGTAAAGGGACAACAAATATATGATCGATACGTGAGAACAATATATTTTTTAATAATCTTTAAGTGCACAAAACGATGAAAATATATGAAATGCTTCAAAACAGAGCGGCAACAAAGCGCTTATGCGCATCCCGGGTGCAGAATGATGCGCTTAAAGCAACATGGAATCAGTGTGTGCAGTGCAGCGCGATCAACCCATATTTGCAAATATACTGTGTTAACAGTTGTAGGACTCCCTTTCTTTGTCATAAACGTTGCAATGGCTAGATTTTTGCGTTTGCTTAATGCAAAACTCTGGTGCTTCTTTGTTTTTGCATGATTTTCCAGCGCTGTTTTTCTTTCATATTTAACTGACAATTTGGCAGGACACAAAGCACAGGTAGCGGAGAACGGGTCTACTTGGGTGGGCCTTACCCATTCAGAAAAGTTTTCTCTTTTCACCCAGTCTGAGTTGTAGGTTGTGAATCGTTTTTTCTTTGACACTGGTGATGGCTCATCCGATTTTGTTGTGTTATCCTCCCCATCTGTCTCTCCCCCCATTTCACAAAACTGAGTTAATATAAAGGTTTTTAAAAGCTAGCTAGCAACTGAACACTGTTTTATCCTAGTTGCTAGGCAATAGGCGATAAGTTGAGCTTCCAATCAAATAAAAGTAAACGCCTGGCATTGACCAATCCACTGTTTGTTTACCCGTTTTTACCCGTTTACGGACACAGGATTGGATGTCCACAACCATGAAGAAAACACATTAACTGTATAAGGAAACGGTTTAATTTGAAGCCAGGAAATTCTACTTTAGAAGTACATTTTCTCAAAACAAACGGGACAATTCGTGTCCCGGGAAAGAATATACATTTTCCGGGACAGTCGCTCAAAAAAGAGAACAATCCCTGGAAAACCGGGACGGGTGGCAACGCTACGACGGAGGCGGCAAGAAATTTGACGGAGCGGCCGCCTCGTAATTCTCTATGCAGGAAAAACCCTGTGAGACTCAACAAGAAAGCAAAAATATATATTTTTACTAAGGAAAATGACACAAATAGTAACTCACAGTGACTTGGATAAATTACTTTAATCTGATTACTGGTTTGGAAATAGTAACGCGCTAGATTACTCGTTACTGGAAAAAAGTAGTCAGATTAGAGTAATGCTACTGGCATCACTGCTGACTAGAGCTGCAGCTAACGATTATTTTTTCTGTCGACTAATCTAACGATTATTTTTTCGATTAGTCGACTAATCTACCGATTATTTTTCCAGATTAATCTTATTATTCTTTTTTACTGATTATTGTATTTCAAAGAGGGTAGTGAATTTGTATATTATTTTAACATGAAATCAATGAATGACGACAATATTAATTGTATTTCAGGAAGGGTAGTGTACATAGTATGCCATTTTATAATTAAATATATGAACACAAGAAGCTTTTTAAACATAATATATAATGATACTATTCATCATAAAATGTATACAGAGTAGGCCTAATTAGGAAAAGTTGTTTACTATAGTAGTTGAGTATGATTTACTTATTGATTTGTGTCAATAGTAAACGAAAATGCACTTGTATTTATCTGCAAAAGGTTCACATACAGGAGCTTTCAGCATAGTTTTAATGTAGAACTAGTCGTCTATTTTGAAGATGTGCATAAATAACGACTAAAGCTGCCAGAAGTTTTTGCCCAAACTTCAAAGACACATTTAAATTATTAAAGCTAGAGGCATATCTTAACTTTAATGTTACTTTAATCATGTAAACTACCTATATACAGCAAGTTATTATGCATATGTGTCTGGGACAGAGCGGAACCAGGTCGCATTTACAGCAGATATATGCAGCCCATAATAAATAAAAGCACGAGACGTACTGGGGTCGGAGAAGAACACCGGAAAATGTGACCGTCTGTTGCAATACACGCATGGCGCGTTCAGCTGCGCGAGAGAACACTGGCAGCAGGATTGCCAGGTTTACACAACAAAACCCACCCATTCATTACTCATAACTAGCCCAAAACAAGCCCAATCACGTTTCGGGGAGGTTCTCTGGTAAACATCGCGTTCGGGGGGTTAAATATGTGTGTTTTTTTGCTTCAACCCGCGGACATGAGACACAGCCCGCGGCAACAGTGTAGAAGTAGCCCAATTCCGCGGAAAAAAGCGGACTTGACAACACTGACCGCAGTGTGAAAGCTCCCGCTCTGTATGTCTGTATTTTTTTACAGTCTATGCTCTCCACGCACACAGCTTCTGCTCTGCCACCGCGTGCAGTGTGAAACCGGCGTTACAGAGCGAACAAAGCACAGTTTTATTCGGCTTCTGTTTAAAGTACTCCCACACTTTTGAATGTCGCGGTCAGGCTTTATATGATAAATGATCATTTTCACTATGCCCGGGAGCAAAAGCTGCCATTATTCTAGATCTTCTGTTCCATTCTAGAACGTAAATAATGTGCCGCCGACGCGTCGACGCATTTCACGCACGTCGACGTATTTTCGTAGTCGACGTCATCGACGCGTCGTTGCAGCCCTACTGCTGACAAGCCAGACCCACATCAAGATGTTGGGTCTGGGAACTCACCATTGGCAGGGCTCAATAAACGGTTGTCTTTCAAATTCCCTCTGCACGCAATAGGATAGCGCTACAACCAACCAGAGCAACGAAGAAGGTGAAGCCGAGCTAGTTGATAGATTAAACTTTCGCCGTATCCGGTCGGCAAAACTCTGAACACATCTTCCTTTCTTAAGAATGACTTCAGTGCCGTTCTTTGTTCTTTCCTCAAAGAAAAGCTTAACTCCAAGTCTTCCTGAGTCGCGGCCAAAGCCGATTGGAAAGACTGCTGTTCGGCAGCTTCTTTGTTTACGAGTAGCACGCGGAACCGCCACAACTCTGCCGTCATTATGTTAAGCCCGCCCACCGACTCTATACACGATGTGATTGGCCTGACCAGAGTTTGGTTTTTCCTGCTCGCAAGCCAACGGAGAGTTGCTAGACGACCCTGGCTGCTAATTAGATCATCTCAGATGTATTAAGCGAGGTACGAAGAACGGACCCCCGGAGTCTACGTTGTGTTTTGTTTACGTTTTTTAACTTTGTCCGTGAGGGGCTGCCGCTTTTACTTTAAGTTTGTTTATTTTATTGATTAAAGTGTGTTGAATGTTCGCCGGTTCCCGCCTCCTACTTCCCATATCAACCAACCCCGTTACAAGTATCTTGTCTGGATTCAATATTTTGTATAGTATTTATAATGCGTTTGTGGTAAGCCAAGCATCTTTTCTGAAGAGCGGGCCATTTGTGTCAATAAATCATTTTCTTGTAATGAATGTTTGAAGTTTCTGTCATGTGTGTGTGAGGTACATCAGAAGAGCAGTATCACATTCAGAGAGAGCGACTGTAGATGTGGAGGCGTTTGAAGATCAGGCTCACGTTGATCCTGTGACGGGTTACGCAGGGACAGGCCGAGCTCTTTGTCTCATGTGTTGCTCTGTTCTAAAGAGCAGGCCCGGGGTCAGACGGGGGATTTGATGAATTATTGAAAGCGGGCTCGGAATAAAATTACTTTCATGTCTAAGCCTTTATTTTTATATATTTACTAAACTGTACAGTAGAAACAGCAGTTTGAATATGGCTCAATAGCTTTTCTGTTTCACACACTTCTTCATGTGAATGTTTGTAGAATCTATCTATCTATCTATCTATCTATCTATCTATCTATCTATCTATCTATCTATCTATCTATCTATCTATCTATCTATCTATCTATCTATCTATCTATCTATCTATCTATCTATCTATCTATCTATCTATCTATCTATCTATCTATCTATCTATCTATCTATCTATCTATCTATCTATCTATCTATCTATCTATCTATCTATCTATCTATCTATCTATCTATCTATCATCTGACCCTTTCTTTCTATCTATCTATCATCTGACCCTTTCTTTCTTTCTTTCTATCTATCTATCTATCTATCTATCTATCTATCTATCTATCTATCTATCTATCTATCTATCTATCTATCTATCTATCTATCTATCTATCTATCTATCTATCTATCTATCTATCTATCTATCTATCTATCTATCTATCTATCTATCTATCTATCTATCTATCTATCTATCTATCTATCTATCTAATCATCTGACCATATCTATCTATCTATCTATCTATCTATCTATCTATCTATCTATCTATCTATCTATCTATCTATCTATCTATCTATCTATCTATCTATCTATCTATCTATCTATCTATCTATCTATCTATCTATCTATCTATCTATCTATCTATCTATCTATCTATCTATCTATCTATCATCTGACCATTTCTATTTATCTATCTATCGATCGATCTGTCTGTCTGTCTGTCTGTCTGTCTGATCATCTGACCATTTCCATCCATCCATCCATCCATCCATCCATCCATCCATCCATCCATCCATCCATCCATCCATCCATCCATCCATCCATCCATCCATCCATCCATCCATCCATCCATCCATCCATCCATCCATCCATCCATCCATCGGTCTGTCTGATCATCTGACCATTTCCATCCATCCATCCATTTTTCTGAACTCTGTCCAATGGCACAGTCTGTTCTTTACTTAATGCACAGTGTTTATGATGTTGCTTATTTTTTTTATATGGAGCAAAACTATCCCAGATATGTTGTGAATTTGATCAAATTTCTTTTTCATTTGCGATAGGATAGATTATGCACATTAAAAATATTTCAGTACGTTTTACAAGACAATACTATTTCAGTCTTTCTACTTTAACATGTTCTACTTTTTTTACATTTCTACTTTAAAAGTTTCACATTTACTTGCAATTTTTTGTGAAATCTACTAGCAATTTCCGAGTTAACTTTTTTTCTATACCATTTTTTTTTTTTTTTTTACAGCACAGATACTTGCCGGATCAAGATTTCAGTTCCTTCATCTGTCTTGTACATCTTATTTCTAGCATGCAGTCAGGAATCCAAATGGCACTCAAAGCACCCTAGAAGTTACATAAACGCTCAAACTATTCTTAAGCATGGATGTAAACTTCTATAATGATCCTTGGCATCCTTGTCCCTCAGGGTGTCCTAGACACACTTGGCTATCAATCAAAGCCATAACGGCCACCCATACAGCCAGTGACGGTCTGAAACTCCCTTCAGAGCGCCGGCCCCTCTGCTGGCTGGACCGGAACGAAGGTCGGGCATTAGGGCACAGCTCAGTGAGCAATGACAGCCAGTGAAATCCAGGCTGACTCCCAACCACTCACTGACACTCCCATCAAGGGCTGCTCCTGTAAACGGCTTATCGCTCTGACACATCGTGGGTCACTTAATATACATCAAGTCCTCATGTTTCATAAGTGGAAGAAGTTATCGTCAGGAAGGAGCGAGACCTTTTGTGTGTCTGTATTCAAAAGATTTGTATTGTGCTGAAAAATACATTTCTCTGAAGAGCATCTTCATAAGCATTCACTTTATAGCACATTCTGTATATTTCAGAAACAAAGGCTGGATTTCAGGTTTTTTACATGAAGAACTTTTTTACGTCCTGCCTTTGTATAGTCTGTTAGTTTTATACTGGCATTGATTTCATGTATTTCGAGTGGAAGGTGTTTTCATCTATCTCAGGAGCAAACCAACCTCTGAGCCATAGAACTTTTGATTTGAATCATGTGTAGTTCATGTTAACTATTGTAGTTACTAATGTTAACAAATTAAACCTTAGTGTGAGGTGTTGCTGAAAACCTACGGAATTCACCTTTATCGCTATTGTGTGTGGGTTTTTTATTTGAATTTTTAGTGCATTTAAAGTCAGCAGGAAACAGAAGTTGCGCTAGTCTTTTCTTCCCTTCTGGAACAAGAACAAATGTAGGGCGGGGCTTGATTTTGTTATGGGGAATTGTTTAGATTGTTGTGGTTTGCTATTGGTGGATCTCCTGTGAGTGACAGGTTGCCCCGCCCACGTCATCAGAGAAGAAAGGAGGGGAAGTTATTCGGATTCAAGATTATGAGGAGACATGAACACGAGATGCACAGAGAATCATTTATCACGTATAAGAATTGCCAATTTTGATTTCATGGTATCTTTAAAGGCTTCAGTGAATATGGGATCACAGCTGAGCTTCCGGCCCCCACGGCTCGGTTTAATCTGCCCACAGATAATATTTCCAGGATCGGGGCCAATCCGGCAGGATTTAAAAATATCCATCTCTAATTTGGAACATTTTTTAACAGCAGTTTGTGTTGATGAAGTCAGCCTTAAGCCTGCTGTTTATGATTCATGGCGTCATGTTCTGCTGTGACAATTAAAGTGGGCGAGCACAACGTTCATTACAGACAATACTTCAGCTGTCATGTGAATCTATCAGTCAAGAAGTGATGTGAAAATGTATTAGTAGTCACCTAGAGCCCCAATGTCCCGGGGTTTTCAACACCATGGCTATTCTTATCCATTGTTATGATCCTAGCGGCACACTTTGACAGAACAAGATCGGTCTTGTTTCATGCAACAAATGTGTCAAATCTATTTCTTTTAACACCATCACAACTCACGCTTGGATGAGCACGTCACCGGATGCTTCTGTCACAGATGTAGCGGACTACATTGCATATGTTTTGAGACCTCTCTGACAAGACAAAAGTGTGATAATATGCCAGTGCTGATCCAAACTAAATTAAGTGATTCATTTTGAGACTCTGTAAATGACAGTTCAAAGAAGAAGGCATAGTTAACACTGTATGATATGCATTGAGATCAGCTGTCAAACACATGGTTTGCCATTAGGGTTTATTGAGCCAATCCCTTGAAAGTCATCTTTAGAATTTAGAAGATTTTGTCATTATAAGTATAATAAAAACGCATTTGCTGAAATAACTTGAACGATTGCATAATTTGCATCAATGTTTTCTTAGGGAAAGCCCCGCCCAACACGTCTCGCTACGCGTCGTTTAGAAATACAGAACAATCGAGAGGGAATTCTGTTGGACATTAAAACGACAACGCTCCTCCCTTCGAACAATAGTGTCCTGTCGCAAAGTGGTTATTCTTATTTGTCGCTCTATATCTCTTCTATGTTCTGTTGAAATCAACATAGATGTGTTTCGATATTAAAGCATCTATCAGAGGTTGTATTTTCCCTGACTGCAGCATATTCCTCCAGCGCGCGCACTCGGTGCGCGTGGGAATCTCTCCCGCACGCGCCGCCCCCTTTATAAATGATGCGTAAAGGATCTCCGGTATCACACCACTCTGAGGCTTCAGAGAACTCAGGACCAGATGCTCATCTCTCGTTTGTTTTTCACTCTTTTCTATTACCTTTTAATACAAACCGACATTTTCTACTTATTTCTTCGTCGATGAAGCTTTCGTATAGTAAGCGCGCACCCATGAACAAGTGCCGTTCGCTTCCGTCCGTGAAATCAGGGAATTTCAAGCACAGATAATACTAAATGTGGAGGTGGAAGCGCTTTAGATGTGATGATCCTCGGCGATGTTTAGACGCGAGATGGGACGCAGGGTTCGCCTGTAACATGCGCGGGTCGCGGGATCCCCACTGACACGCACGGGAGCGCGCTGCTGATCAGAGACTGTCACAGATACTTTTGGAGATTGCACGAAAATGGTCCAGAACGTGATTTTGGTGTTTTTCCGCAGGAGACTCAGTCAGAGACCAGCAGTGGAGGAGCTGGAGAGCCGAAACATCCTCAAACGTGAGTACGGCACCTGTCAGATGAGAGAGAAAGTCTTTTTCCCCTCCGGAAAATAGTTTTTTTTATTTTTTTTATTTTTACTTATAATAGATTTTTCTGTTTTTGTCATAGTCACACTTTGCATTGATGTAGTGTTTAGAATTCATATACTCTATGTTTAAAAGAAAGTGTATTACTGTAAAGCAATTCTGTCAGGCAACTTAAAAATCGACTTCATGTGGTAATGTTTAAATGAATTGGTTGTATTTTAGGATACACCACAAAAGTCATCTTTAAGAGTTAAGTCTGGTACACTCAAAAACACCCTTTTTTAAATATTTACATACAATTATTTTACTATTAATCCTTACATATTCATAATATCAATTAAGAATTTTAAATGAGTAAAAAAACATTTTGTATAAATCTTAATGGAACATGGCAATGGACCATTTAGTTTATGTGATTCGTATTGATACATTTAAAAAGAAAAGGTCAAATATGTTTAAAATATCAAGTTTAAGATTTATACAAAATTATTAATTGAAATGCGGAAATCTTCAAAAAAGGCTTAACATTTTACATGACTTTTAATGCAGTAACTGGTCACTTTTTCTTTGACACCCTATACAGTTTTAGATCAGATTGCAACTAGGCTGTAATATAGAGATTATCTGTCTGGAGCTCGACACAATAATATCAGTGATTACAGACCTTACACAGGTCTACACATCATCAGAATAGGTTTTTTTGTGTGATGAATTTAGGTTTATTTAAATAATTAGTGATCTTTATGAGAAAACAGCTATTTTCTGTTTAGGCTTTTCTTTAATAGTGCAAATGGAATCACACTTGTGATGGAGCTTGTTTATTTAGCGAAGCCTCTATCTTGGGCCGTGGCACCTGTGTGCAGCTGTCTGCTGACTCCACATGCACATGCTCCATACACTCACTCCCAAACAACAGAACAGAACTTACTGCAAAAGTTCAAACACAAGTTCAAGCACTGCTTGCACTTTATTTTACAGTGTACTTACCTAAGGAAGTACTGGGTAATAGAAGGTAACTTCATGGCTTACGGTTAGGTTAAGGGGTAGCTTCAGGGTTAGTACCTAGTTATTACCCAGTTATTGTAATTACTATAATAAGTACATAGTGTGTACATGGAGAACAGGATTGTAAAGTGCTACCGAAGAACCTGGTTTTAAAAATAACCATGTTTTTCTTAAAGCGAAGAATATTCTAAGGAACCCTTTTCCACTATAAAGAATGATGTTAAAGGTTCTACATTGAACTATCAATGCCAAAAAAGAACCTTTATTTTTAAGAGTGCAGTCATAGCAGAGTGTCCTAAAGAATTGGAACAAATGCCTTTTCAAAAGTGGTGTATCGTAGTTTAATCATACTGGATCACCACATGCATCCCATTAAGTCCTCCACACCACAGCACAGATTCTGATAATCCACATATTTGACTGAGGGATATGCTGTTGATACTGTTGATATTTGAAAACAAACACACCCCTCTCTTCATTGCTCCGCCCCCAAAATGCACCCAATGTAGGATGCCTCTTTATCATAACGGAAGCGAAGCAAAATAAAGATATTCCTCTTTTGTAATGTCTCCCAGCCATCTCTCTTTCTACAGTCTTTCTTTAAAATCTCCCTTTTGCTCACACTCTCTCCTCCCCCATCATGAGTGGACACGCCCCCCCTTACTGCTGATTGGCTCACTCTCTCTCCTCCCCCATCATGAGACACGCTCCCTACCACTGATTGGCTCACTCTCTCCTCCCCCATAATGAATGGACACGCCTCATACTGCTGATTGGCTACAAGTGTGTTGTGGCGTTAAGTCCGATCTACTTTCAACAGTGTTTCTCAGAAATCGCTTACTGCACCTTTAAGAGAAACTAATAGCTTAAAGATGCTGATACCCTAACTGTAGTACAGGAGTGAGGTAGGGTGAATCGTGCTTTTCATTGTGGCGTGCTGGATTAAGTTAATCCGTCTGTACCTCTGTGGACGGTGTGTGTGTGATTCTTCTCATGTGTGATTTTTTTTGGGTGTATTTGCAGAGAGGAATGACCAGACAGAGCAAGAGGAGAGAAGGGAAATCAAGCAAAGGCTGAACAGAAAGGTGTGTGGATCTCATCTTGAACCCTGACAGAGACACATTTACACACATACCGACCCTGTCCCAAATGGCACTCTTAATGTGCACTTGCGGTCTTTTAGACTTACAATGGCCGCCTTGTGCACGTGTCCGTTTAGTCCACAAGACCATAGGGTGTCCCATGCGAGGCCGATATACACCCTCGATGCACACTTTTGCTCGGAGGAAGATTCCAAGGGCTTAGGGTTCCATTTGGGACAGGGCCATTGTCATATGTAGTATGCACTCGTAGTCTGCTATTGCAGAAAAGACACTATTACTGCTGTAATGCCAGTCATTCACTGTGCAGCAGTGGCTCATGAGCCTGTACACTTCCTATGTCGCCTTATAAAAAATAATATTTTTAAGAATATTATTGATAATAATTAGACAAGATTGCAATTCTTAAGAGAACAACCACAAATACATCCACTCTGTAGATATTACTGAAGTTAGTGGAAAAGCACTGATTAATGTTTATTAAACCATTAAGCCAAAAAAGTGACACAAAACGCCCTTTATGTGGTAAAATCATTGAAACAGCCTTGAGAGGCTTTGCAAATTATCATTATATATGATAAATAATTGTATTTATTAATGTTAACAAGACTGACCTGCATCAGTAATTGAGTTGATCATGAGCTTAACTGTAGTCTGTGTCTTTTATTGCCATTATAACAGATTGAAACGTGCAGCTCATCCCGTCCAGAATTTAGAAATTGTTAACAGTGTTCCTTAATGCAGCTGTTTGACTAAACCGCTCTCATTCTCTCGTTTTTCCAGCTCAACCAGCGGCCCACTGTTGACGAGCTGCGGGACAGAAAGATTCTGATCCGTTTCAGTGATTATGTGGAAGTGGCCAAAGCTCAGGATTACGACAGGAGAGCAGACAAGCCCTGGACGAGACTGTCGGCTGCAGATAAGGTATGTGCGTTATGACTCGCACACGCCCCCTACAGGACACCACGCACAAGACCAGTCATTTTAGTGATGCATTTTAATATAATATATAATAAAACTATTTCTACCCATTTCAACTTAAAAACTTAAGTTGCTGCCTTAAATTTTTAAGTATGATCAACTTGGTTGTGAAAGTAATTTCAACTTAAATGATATTAAACTGACTTTTGATGAGTTAAAATAATGTAAAAACATACGTTGCCATGACTTACTTTTTACAGTATAGGTTTTATGGATCTACAATATCTTGATATGTTAGATAGCACATCAATAAAAATCATGGGGCAAATCTGTAGATTTCAACAAACAAGATGTATATATGGTGTGCTAACAGCACACAGCATTATCAAATGAGCTAAAATAAGTTTTGTAAGAAATGAATACTTTTATTCAGCAAGGACGCATTAAATTGGTCAAAAAGGACATTTATGATGTCAAACAAATGCATTCTAATGATCAAAGAATCCTGGGAAATAAAATGTAGGACGATTTCCACGAAAACATGAAGCAGCACAACTATTTTCAACATTGATAATAAAGCGTCAGGCAGAACCCAGGCGATCTTCTTTCTGCATTTGTGTGTCTGAGTCCAGTGGCTGTTCATCCAGGAGCTCACAGTTGTTGTTTTTGCCTTGCAGGCGGCGATACGCAAAGAGCTGAACGAGTTCAAGAGCAACGAAATGGAGGTTCATGCATCAAGCAAGCACCTGACAAGGTCAGTGTGTTTCCATTTCTTATAAGTGTGTTTGTACGTGGCCTTGTTCCATGTTTGCATAACCATTCACCACAAAAAAGTCATCACATCTATGATAGATTACTTGTCGCCGCTTACTTGCGTAGTCTCTTGCGTAACCGATACAGGTGCGGGACACATACAGCAGATCAATATGGGAGGTGGCACTAAATATAGTCGTATCTCTACTGTTCTGAAAGTGCAGAATCAGCAAGCACTAGCGCTCGCCGACATGTGTAACAAATGCTTGCTCACATTTAGCTTACGTCTGTTTTACGTTAGACCTCATTTCTGTGTGCACAAATAGCTGAACAAGGTCCTGCCGAGCGCAGCCCTGTCTAGAACGCACACACAGCTATTCTATTAATACACATTTGATGGATGATAGTTGGGTTTTTTGGTCGGCCAGCACTTACAGGTGTCTTTTCTTTTTGCACTGCAGGTTCCACCGACCATAGCAAAGTTTCTTCTGTGAAGAATATGCTAACGGTATCTCTGTGAAGTCAAAGACCTCAGGAGGCTGTCCATGGGCGCTCCATGGAGGGCCTGATATTTGGGCGCTAGTGAACCTTGGAGACCGTGTCTCTGGAGCTTCAGCCTGAAGAAGGCAAAACCCTCCAAACTCCACTCAGCCGAGCTACAAGTCTGTAGATTACCGAACCTTTATTCTCTTCAGGGGACTCTCGTGGGATGCTGGAAGACTGTTTGAATAAAAAGACACTGACTTTTTCTCTTCTTTTTTTTTTTGTAATGGACTGTTTTAAACGGTCGCTTTTTGATGCCAATGGGGGGCGGGACGAGGGGATTGGGGATCAAGCATGTGACTCTTTCGAACCTTTTTCCCACACCAGTGTTGGTGCTGTAGTGACACCCCAAACGTTTCTGGGCTCCTACTAAAACTTGAGTTTCATATCAGCTGTATAGATGTTAGTATGAGGAATGGAAATCATGTTTTACCTTTGCAAGGACTATTTATTGTCTGTACAGTACAAGCTTTGGATTTTTAACAAACAACAATGTCTGTCTTCTTTTATGGATGGATATATGAATGGATATATGGATGGATGAATGAACAGATGGACATTAGGGTGGGTGGGTGGATGGGTCGATAAATGAACAGATGGACATTGGGGTGGATGGTGGATGGATGATGAATGAACAGAGACATTAGGGTGGATGGATGCATAAATGGATGGATGGAGGAACAGATGAACATAAGGCTGGATTGATGGTTGGATAAACAGACGGACATTAGGATGGATGATGGACATTAGGGTGGATGGATGGATGGGTGGATGAATGAACAGATGGACATTAGGCTGGATAGATGGATGGATAAACAGACGGACATTAGGGTGGATGATGGTTGTATGGACATTAGGGTGGATGGATGATGGATGGATGAACAGATGGACATTAGGGTGGGTGGATGATGGATGGATGAACAGTTGGACATTAGGGTGGGTGGATGGATGGATGGATGGATGGATATTAGGGTGGGTGGATGTTAGGATGGACATTAGGGTGGGTGGATAGATGAACAGATGGATATCAGGGTGGATGAATGAACAGATGGATGTTAGGATGGATGGATGGACATTAGGGCGGGTGGATAGATGAACAGATGGATGTTAGGGTGGATGGATGGATGGATATTAGGGTGGATGGATGAACATATGGATGTTAGTATGAACAGATGGACATTAGGGTGGATGGATGAACAGATGGACATTGGGGTGTATGGATGAACAGATGGACATTGGGGTGGATAGATCGGTGGATGGATGAACAGATGGATATTGGGGTGGATAGATGGGTGGATGGATGAACAGATGGACATTAGGGTGGATGGATGAACAGATGGATGTTAGTATGAATGGATGGACATTAGGGTGGATGGATGAACAGATGGACATTAGGGTGGATGGATGAACAGATGGACATTGGGGTGGATGAACAGATGGACATTAGGGTGGATGGATGAACAGATGGACATTAGGGTGGATGGATGAACAGATGGACATTAGGGTGGGTGGATGATGGATGGATGAACAGTTGGACATTAGGGTGGGTGGATGGATGGATGGATGGATGGATATTAGGGTGGGTGGATGTTAGGATGGACATTAGGGTGGGTGGATAGATGAACAGATGGATATCAGGGTGGATGAATGAACAGATGGATGGATGGACATTAGGGCGGGTGGATAGATGAACAGATGGATGTTAGGGTGGATGGATGGATGGATATTAGGGTGGATGGATGAACATATGGATGTTAGTATGAACAGATGGACATTAGGGTGGATGGATGAACAGATGGACATCGGGGTGTATGGATGAACAGATGGACATTGGGGTGGATAGATGGGTGGATGGATGAACAGATGGATATTGGGGTGGATAGATGGGTGGATGGATGAACAGATGGACATTAGGGTGGATGGATGAACAGATGGACATTAGGGTGGATGGATGAACAGATGGACATTGGGGTGGATGAACAGATGGACATTAGGGTGGATGGATGAACAGATGGACATTAGGGTGGATGGATGAACAGATGGACATTAGGGTGGATGGATGAACAGATGGACATTAGGGTGGAATGGATGAACAGATGGACATTAGGGTGGATGGATGAACAGATGGACATTAGGGTGGATGGATGAACAGATGGACATTAGGGTGGATGGATGAACAGATGGACATTAGGGTGGAATGGATGAACAGATGGACATTAGGGTGGATGGATGAACAGATGGACATTAGGGTGGATGGATGAACAGATGGACATTGGGGTGGATAGATGGGTGGATGGATGATGAATCAATGATGAATTGCTCCTACTTGGGTAAACACACTACTAAAGTTTCCTTAAACTTTCAAATGTACGTAACACTTTACAATAATAACTACATTAGTTAACGTAAACTAACAATGAAATATACTTCAACAGCATTTATTAATATTAGTTAATTAGTTAATTTCAACATTTACTGTAAAATACATTATTAAATCAAAAGTTGTATCTGACTAATATTATTGGCTTTATTTGTTAACATCAGTTAACTAAATTAGTTCACATGAACTAACAGTGAACAATACTTCTTATGCATTTATTCATCTCAATGCTAGTGTTACGAACACATTTTTAAACCAAAAAGAACTAAGTTGTATCCTTGAACATTAGTTCATGCATTGTGAACTAACATGAAAATTAACATTTTTATTAAAGCTGCAGTCCGTAACTTTTTGCGCTCTATAGTGGTTAATAAACAGAACTGCATGCGTCTTGCGGAAAAACATTGCAGCCGGAACTACTTCCCTCTGTTTATGTCTATGGCGAGTCACGCAGGGACTGTGCTCCTCCGCAGCGGTTCCTACCAGACCGCTCTGAAATAGTCCCCATATAAACGCCTATTATAAGTGTACCATAATGATTCAGGATAAGACAAAAACACGGTTTGGAAAATGGATTCATGTTGTACATTCTCATTATATCAGTTTTGTAAATCTTGAACACAAAAAAAAAGTTACGGACAGCAGCTTTAACTAACATTAACAAAGTTGAATAAATGTTCAAATATATTGCTCAATGTTAGTTCATGTTATGTGACCTTATTGTAAAGTGTTACCTTGTTTTGATAACTGATCTCATGAGCTCATTTGTCTAACTGATGTCTTGTTTTCAGGAGAAGGCATCGATTCCTTTTAACAGTAGCAAACTGATCCACATACACAAGTCTTACATAAGCTGTCAGGAAGTCCTTGAAGAAAACACAAGATCTCATTATTTCCATTCACACACACACACGTGCACAAGCACGCACACACACACAAACATACATATCCCAAAGAACTATGAGGAGGGAATACATGGCTTTAGTTTGACATTCATTGTGAACAAACACAGATTAAACGTTAATTGTTGAAATTAAGGCTATATTAAGAGGAGTTTTTCCATCATGACAGAGAAGCTGCTGCAGGCGGCCAGCAGAAAGCAGGTCAGTGGTGTCGGGTTGATGGATAGAACGCACTAATCATCTTACAACACACGGACCGGATTTCCCTCTGAGCTTAATGAAGACCAAAATTAAGAGTCTTATATTAATTAATAAAGACAAAGATGCGATATTTACATCAAAACGTTTGAAACTACAGCAATGTTGACAACTAGTCATTCTTTGTTTTATACTTTATTTCTTTTTAACACACTCTTGCCATTGTGTTCTCCAACACATTGGGCCCTATCATACACCCGGCGCAATGGGACACCAGGCGTGACGCAAGTGTTTTGTTGCTAGTTTATCATTGTAGTTATAATTTTGACTGCGTCATTGTCCAAAAAAACCTGGTTTAAAGTCAATAGCCGAATGAGTGCCGAAGTTATGACGTCACTTTGTAGGACAACCCGGAAGTTAGCTGCGCATGGGTTCCCTCGATCGAAAAGCCATGCATTTTCCCCATAGATTTTTGGAAAATCGCAAAAAATAAGATCTGTGTTCAACAAAGAGTTATGACCCTTACACGTTTTGTCTATCAAGATAATCTTTACAAGTTATCTTTACATTTTGAAGCCTAAATAAAGCCGTCAGATATAAAATGCTAACGGTAGGCTATAAACGGACTACAGCACACCCTGGTCGCGGATCAACGTCATCATCAAGCTTCCTCAAACTTTATTGAAAAAACACGCTCGCTCATTATGATCTGCGCTGGTATGAACACTTATCCACTTTTTCATGAGAAATATTGCCCATTCGTTTTTTCCAAAAATGTTAGAAACTAATTTTGTTTATGCGTGCCTCTCTGGATTGTTTATCTTTTGTTAATGTTTTTTCAGACAATATGATTATCACTGTGATAACATTAAATTACATGAAACACTAACAGTCTCTTTTCGTTAAATGCAAGTTTATGTATGATCAATAATACAAAAGTATAAGTAAAAGGTATAATAAGCTATACATCAAGCTATACAGCTATACATAAATCAAACAATTCAGTCAAACATTCAAAGTCAGTGCTAGTCGGCTAACTTACATCGGTAACGTAAAGTTATAGCCTAAAAATAAAAAAGTAATGAAACTTCACTTTGTTCTCAGCCTAAACGATTTGCCAGGGAACAAATTATAGATCCATGAGACCAAAGATCGCCCGTTATATATACACAAGACGAATTATAGCTGGAGACACCACAGAGACATCAGAGCCAGCGGCAGACGGCAGAAGGACTGGCCGAGGAAAGGCTACTCGCCGGGTAAACGAGCGCTGATCGCCGCTGATCCACTGGAGCTCACAACTCCAAAAACGCCAGATAAAATGTTCAAATAGGCACTCTTTTTATAAATAAACCACAGATTTGAGCTTTAAAGAACTGCATTATCGCCTGAAAAAGTCTTAAAACTACGTTTTGTCACACATTAACAGTAGATTTTAACAAAAAAAGACGTGTAAACACAGCCCATGTCAGTCATTTCTCAACGAGATGAGCCGGCTGACAGAAGCTCCTCCAATGACGCAAATTTGCGTCTGTTGTGCAGTAAATGTCCCACGCGAATGAAGCAAGTAAACTCAAAATGTTCAAGCATCCAACTTCGCGCGAATAGCGCGATTTATTCACGCCACATAAGTTCTTCATAAGTGAGGCTGAAACGCTGGCTAGTGAGAGATTTCCTGTTTGTCACGATGACGTCTAAAGTCCCCGCCAAAGGATGTAGTCCCTTTTAGCAACTTGTTAGCAACCACCTTTTTTAAGACACAATAAAGTTTTAAAAAATCACAAGCAGGTTTTAACTAATGTGTTTTATGTCATAGATCAAAACGTGAAAATATTTAGAGGCTTTGTTAACCACAGACCTTATTTCAGGCGATTTAGCAAAAACCCATTTAAAAAAACCATAGACTTTAAGGCGAGGGAACCGGAAGTGCTAAAATGCTAACTCACTTCCGCATTTTGGCCTACAAAGTGACGTCATAACTTCTGCACTCTATACTTGTGTTATTTAAAGGGCGCGTTAGTAATATGCGCCAATAGGCTGGTGCACAACACGTGTACACTCTGCTTATTACACACACAGGGATGCACAGCAGCACACAAACATTTTTAAATATTAAAAATAAAAGGATTCCTCTCTGGAGAAGCATTACGTCTTTCCGCTCGCAAATTCCTCCATGTAAATTCCTTGGGGCAGCAGTGGCTCAGTGGTTCATGTAGGTTGTCTACAAATTGGAAGGTTGGTGGTTCAATCCCCGGTTCCAAGTGTCGAGGTGTCCATGAGCAAGACATCTAACCACAGCTGCTCCTGACATCTAACCACAGCTGCTCCCACATCTCGGCGGACATGTCGTGGACGACCAACACCTCCAGCCTGGTCAAGAAGGCTCACCAGCGCCTCTTCTTCCTGAGGACACTGAGGAAGAATCAGCTCTCCTCGGCTATCCTGGTGAACTTCTACCGCTGCGCAATAGAAAGCATCCTGACCAACTGTGTGGCAGTGTGGTATGGGAGCTGCTCTGTTGCGGAGCGCAAGGCACTGCAGCGGGTGGTGAAAACTGCCCAGCGCATCACAGGGACTCCACTACCTGCCATCGAGCACATCCAGAGGAAACGCTGCCTGCATCGAGCTCGCAGCATCCTCAAGGACTCCTCTCACCCAGCCCACAGACTGTTTTCTCTCCTGCCCTCCGGCAGGCGTTTCAGGATCCACCGGACCAGGACCAGCAGACTTAAGAACAGTTTTTTCCCCAGAGCTGTCTCTTTACTGAACTCAAACCCCCGTTGATCCACTTCCCTCATAAACTGCGAACTCTCCTACCTCACATCTGCCTTCACTTTGTTATTTGCACTACCGACTGTTTATTACAGTAACAACTGTTTACTTATGCATTCTGCACCACCATACCGTAACTGGATTATGCTCATCTGCACTGCGACTGTATTTACAGTAACAATGTTTACATTTGCATTTTGCACCGTACTTCTAACTGTAATATGCAACCACTTTCCACTGCACTTTTACACTTTCTTTCGGATAGCTCTGTCCATAATTTATTGTACTAACTTAATCCACTGCTATATTCCTCATATTAGCCTAACATATTATTGTATACCTCTAACTGTAAAATTCTGTTCAAGTAATAACCGTCTGTATATTTATTCATAGTACATAGTCACCTGTAAATTCTGTTTATAGTAATAGCCATCTGTATATTATATTCATAGTACATATTCACCTGTAAATTCTGTTTATAGTAATAGCCATCTGTATATTATATTCTAGTACATATTCACCTGTAAATTCTGTTTATAGTAATAGCCATCTGTATATTTATTCACTGTATATATTCATCTGTAAATTCAGTTCTGCTTATAGTAATAACCATCTCTCTACTTATACATATTTATATATATTCAGAACATTTTTATGTCCTGCACTTACGCAACCATTGTATATCCTGCACTTGCTGCTATTGCACTTCTGGTTAGACCTAAACTGCATTTCGTTGCCTTGTACTTGTACTTGTGTAATGACAATAAAGTTGAATCTAATCTAATCTAATCTAATCCTGACGAGCTGAATGGGCAAGGCACCATCCAGCTAGTCGGGAGCAGCTGGGGTTAGATGTCTTGCTCATGGACACCTCGACACTGGCTGACACTGCTGTCAGTGTGTGAATGTGAGGCAATGTAAAGCGCTTTGGATGGCCATGGTTCTGGTCCATTGTAACTTGTACCATGTAAATAGCGAATCCACCACAGTGGAAGTACAGCTGGCTGGATGAGACTCTGATTGGTTTATTGCACGTTACGCCCAAAACACACCCATGACTCATTAAGAGACTAGGGACAAACCTTTTGGACCATGCGCCTGATGCACAGACTGTTTTTTTTCCGGCTGTTAAACTAGCAAAAGCGGATTTGGACATGCCCTAAGTGCACCTGCGCCATGAGCTTCAGACCATGTGCTCAGATCTTTAAAATAGGGCCCATTAAGTCTATGTAAACCCATTTGAAAGTAAAATCACAAATGAGGTACATATATGCTCAAATAGCTGACAAGATATGATTTCAATTCCCATGGAGGGACAGGATCAGAAAGGACCATGAGCAGACTCGACCTCAGGTCAACCTGTGAAATATTGGAGCTCAGAACAGTGTTACGGTTTCATTTAGATTTTCATGCAAGCTTTTTTTTGTTTTGTTTAGTTTTATGCTGCGTCCTAATTGACCGTTCGCAAAGACCCACCCCCTTTAGTTAATGTTGCTATGTCCGACAAGCCATGGCGCCCTCACGCCACACACACACACGTTCTCACATAGGGAAAATACATTGCGGAGCAAAGAGGACACTGACAGACCGGACAGAGCAAGTTACTTTTGATATGAAACAAAGTCTCAACTTTGAAATTGTAATTGTTTTAAAGAAATGTAAACAATAAATAGCGTTTCGTGGCTCTTTAATGTCTGGTGATCGCTGTAGCGCCTCGGTTAAAGCTGCTCGTGAACCGATTATCTCTTCCTTCTAGTTCATTGATAAGCATGAAATAAACATGAATGAACACTAAAAGAAATGTTGTTTCAACCGCGGAAAGACGTCAGTACACACCGTTTTTCCAAGTTCAAGTCCACTGACGTTAATCTACTGACTCTCCTGACTGCTTTGACGGACAAAACGGTAGATTCTGCGATGTGATTGGTCAGATCGCCTGTCAATCAAACTTGCGGCGAAGGGTGAATTCGCCTACTTATACTACGACCTAAAAGTATGTACTTTTTTTGTGAAGAAAAAATACAAAAGTACTTTTGAGTGTGTAGCTGAAGAGTATGCAAGGTTTGGGATGTACTTTGTCATCTTTAAAGTGCCCCAATTATGCTATAATGCAAATGTTTTTTCTAGTGACGTAGAACCGTAACACAGTGACATTCGAACCAAAAACGACTCGTTAAGGCGGTTTAGAGTCGATTCTTTCTTTTGAGAGACAATAACTTTATTGATTGTGCACTTTCGGGTTTACAACTTTGTAGAACGTTTACATTCACAAACAGCTATATTACACACTGCATATTCGAAAAACCATAATAGGGGCACTTCAACGGCTCTTCAGGCCTGTTCACATTGGGACGATTTTTCGTGCGCGTTTAACGCCTACGTTTAATGCCTCGTGACTAATAAAGGGCGCCAATGTGAGTGTGCACACCGATGCGCAAAACGGCAGGCGTAAAAGCATTTTTTTTTTTAAAACACCATGGTTTTTTTGACACGCCGCGATAAAAACTGGCCGACCAAGGAGATCCGCGCTTTAGTTCACGTGCCTGGAGCTGCTGAAGTTACAGTAAAACACGACTTGAGGGCACTCAAGCACAAAACGGTCATGCTGAGCACACATTGATGCGACGAAGAAGAAGTAAGTAGACAAAGAAGAAGATGAGCTGCTAATGCTGCTTGCCAGCTTGAAAAAAGTGTGTGAATGGTTTTGGCAAGCACGTAAATACTGTCTCTCTTCTTCTTCTGTGTGACAAGCGAGTGTCAGAAGCGTAAAGTGAGTTCCGGGAGTGCCATCTACTGAATTTGCACGTTCACTCGGCGCATCCCAAGTGAAAATCGCTTGGGTGTAAACACAAAGAAGCAACGAAAAACGCTGATAAACGCACGCGAAAATCGCCCCTCCGTGCACAGGCCTTTACGCTTATTACATACAATCTCATGTCAATAATAATAGTAATACTACTACTACTACTATTGAGTACCTACAGAGTTGTACTGCATCCTTCATATCTCAAAAAAGTCTTTAGTTTTATTAGATTTATAAAAGACAGATAAGCTGCTGTATCGACTCTTTCAGAAAAAAGCTGAGCTCTGGGAGGCATGCCGAGCCATGTGCGCACACACTTGGAGTATGGGGTCTCTGCGGAACAAAAGTGGGCTTTCTAAATTAGTGGGTGTTTATAAATCATGCAGTGAAAATGATCCCCTTCACCCGACCCCACCCCTACCCACAGGGTAGTTTGTTTGTAGTTTTTTTTTAACACTTTTTATCCGTATTTGTAGTTTTAATCGAATCCTCGTCCAACTTGCAATGGGTTGTGGGCAATATTAGCTGTTAAAGTGTGCATCGATCTGCACTTATGGAAATAGTAGACCATCTGGGTATCTTTGGAATACTAATTTCAACACACTACGATTTGGGACATACTAATTCTATTTCCAAATACTATTTAGAACGGATAGTATGCAGATTGGGACGCTCCGTTAGTTAACTATACCACTGGCTCTGACATGCTTAGACCTTTGGAGAAAAAAAAATTCACAATTGTGTAGGACCAATTCTTTATAAAAACCCTAATTCTAATATAAAAAGGCAAACTAGTTTCTTCCAATACTAAATTATCTGATCTGTACATTCTTATTATCAGTCAACAACAATTGATTCTCCAAATTTTTTTTATAGAAAAATCTGAGAAAACTCTTCCTCTGGTGAGACCGTAGTTGTCCAGGGCTGCATTCAACACATTTAATAAATTACGCAGACAAACAAGTCTGAGACTGAAATCTGGCTGCTCGCAGAGAGTGTTTCTGATTGGCTAATGTTCTGAATTCTCTAGAACAGTGGTTTTCAAACCTCTCCTGGCACCCCAGCCCTGCACATTTTGTATGTCTCCCTTATCAGACACACCCAATTTAGTACTTGCAGTCTCTACTAATGAGCTGATGAGTTAAAGCAGGTGTGATAAATGAGGGAAACACACAAAATGTGCAGGGCTGGGGTGCCTCCAGGTCAGCTTTGAAAACCACTGCTCTAGACAGTAAGCTCTTCTGACCGCTTTCTGCTGGCTGGAACAGAGACAGGTGTGTTTCTCCCCACAGATAATAGGAACATGTTGTGCATGCAATTCACCTTCAATGACCAACAGAAAAACGATTCACTTTTAAAAAGCTGAGGCTTCTCTCCTTTTAATGGAGATTTATTTTTGTGTTATCTTGCAGACAACTCCTGAAAATGACGTGAAGTGTATTGAAGCTTTGGTGAAAGAAGATTAGTGCCCACAACACACTTAGACACACAAACACTGTTTACTGCAACCTTCCTTTGCAAAGTGAAATGTGTAATTTTACACAGTGGCAATTTTAAGACCTTTAGACTTACCACTCCCATAATGACTTCTTATAATTCATGCTTGTACATCACATACAGCAGAAATGTCTTGTCATGCAAAAATCAGGGTTACTGTTAGCTGACACTAAAACCATCAACAAAAAAAATTGTTACTTGAAATAAAAATAAACTATGGAAGCTTGTTTCCGCCACAGAATAAAACATTTTAAAAGATAATTGTGACTTATCTCACAATTGCGAGTTTAGGCTACATCTCAGAATTGCAAGATATAAAGTCCCAATTGCAAGTTATAAAGTCAGAATTCTGAGTTATAAAGTCATAATTGCAAGATATAAACTCGCAATTCGGACTTTATAACTCGCAATTGCGACTTTACATCGCAGAATTCTGAAAATAGTTATACTGCTCATAAAACATTCACGGTAATACTTTAGAATAATGGTCATTAGTTAACAACTACATTAGCTAACATGAACTAATGATGAACTGCACTTATAAAGCAGTTATTTATCTTTGTTAATGTTGATTTCAACATTTACTAATGCTTTATTAAAATCTTGTTAACATTAGTTAATGCAGTGTGAACTAACATGAACAAACCATGAACAGCAGGATTTATATTAACTAACGTTAACAAAGATGAACAAAAACAGCAATGTATTGCTCATGGTTAGTTCATGTTAGGAAATACATTAACTAATGTTAACTAATGACCATTTTTCTAAAGTGTTACCACATTCACTACTAGAGAAATAATCACAATAGATTCCAGTAAACAGCGCTACAACAACCATAATGAAATGATCTTCACAATAGATAATGCTTTACAGTGAAGATGCTTTTCAGTTAGAGAGCCACATATGACAATGTATCTGTTCAATAAAACCTCTTGCTCACCTGTTGAGAAATAAAAACACCATCTTTGTGTCACTTTTACAACATATCAAATCATTTCGCGTTCTCGCCATCTCCGAAAAGCCATGCTAATGTTGATTCTTGTTTTATTACGAGCTCTGTCTCGTTCTCATTTCTCCAGCAGACTCTCCTCTGCTCTGCGTTTGTTTAAAGGACCACGCCGACTTTTTGTGACTTTAGCTTATTCCCCATATCCCCCAGAGTTAGATAAGTCCATACATACCATTCTCATCTCCGTGCGTTCCATAACTCTGTCTGACGCACCCACCGCTAGCCTAGCTTAGCACAAAGGCTGGAGGTAAATGGCTCCAGCTAGCCTACTGCTCAATAAGTGACAAAATAACGCCAACATTTTCCTATTTACATGTTGTGATGTGTATAGTTACATCGTGTACTAAGACAGACGGAAAATTAAAAGTTGTCTAGACGGATATGACTAGGAAGTATTCTCTCATTCCTGCGTAATGATCAAGGAATTTTACTGCCGTACCATGAGTGCAGCGGCGCAATGATATTATGCAGCGCCTGAAAATAGGCTAACTTCCATCAACATAACCAACGTGTAACAGACTTCATTGTGATTTATCTTATAATTTGTTTTTTTTGTGTACATTTTTGACATTTAAATAGGTTTAAGGTCTGCATTATCTGTCTTAATAAGTAGGGACTTTTATTTTGACGGATGTTCTAGTCTACGGAAAGATAGTGAGAACTCATTGGAGTGGTTAGGCAGATTTAAAGTTTGCGGTTTGTTAAGCACCCCCCGAAAAGGCATAAGGTGTGTATGTTCTTGTTTACTGTCATCTGTAATGAGTATTTTTGTGTATTTCGCTGTATGTTAATGATAATGCTATGAAGAAAGAGAGTTTGTGTACGAGGTGTTAATGCGCTCTTCTTTGCTTTATTTGTTCAGCACGTACAGTGATTTTTTGGAAATCAAACGGTTTCAATAAACTCCATGAAACATCAGTAAAGTCTGGCCATCATTCGGACAGGTATTGCATAATATCATTGCGCCGCTGCACTCATGGTACAGCTCAAAGTTCCTTGATCATTACACAGGAATGAGAGTATAGTTCCTAGCCATATCAGTCTAGAAAATCAAGTCCCAAAAAGTTGGCGTGTTCCTTTAAACGGGTGATTCCCCGGAGGTTGGAGATTTAGTGGCTCCGTTCTACACAACTTTTGGCTGGAATTTGCTGTCGCAGACAACCCCTGGATCGCATCCAAAACGGTGCTTTTTTGCAGTCGCCGATGCTCATTTAGTATTAGGTCAGCGACGTGACCTGAGCCTGTCTCAACACTGCAATATTTTCAAACCTGTTTAATTATAGGCTCGTTTGAGATGTCGGAAAGACAGACAGTTCTCACTTCTCGTACAGTGGACCAGACACCTATGAGATCAAAGGCGGATATTGCGGGATTATTAAAAATAAAAGAATTCCTCTCTGGAGAAGCGTTCAGTTTTTCCGCTTGCAAATTCCGCCATGGTGCAAGCGCAACTGGCTTTTAAAGGGAATGGGAGATGAGACTCTGATTGGTTTATTGCATGTTACGCCCAAAACACACCCAGACTCATTCAGAGACTAGGGACAACCCTTTTGGACCATGCGCCTAGCGTGCTGACGTTTTTTTCCGTTGTTCAGATCATTAAAATAGGGCCCAATGTGTGAATGACAAAAGCACCTTTGTGTCAGATCAGCACTGGTTATGTAAGAGCATCAAATGTGATTAATATTTCAACACATTAATGGATCTATTCTCAGTAGGGTTGTATTTGCATTAGCTTCACAGGTCTGCTGGCAGAACAGTGTACATTCAGCATGTCGATCACATTGTTGACAGCAGGAATGGTGTGAGGAGTGACTGACATGTGTATGTGTGATATAACACAAAGAGCTTGTAATGATGAGTGCTTGTCACATCCTCCCCGTGGATGTCTGTCTACATGGGCCATTTTACAGAATTGGTGCAAACTGCTGTCCCACAACCGAACATTTTAGTAGGCTATTTTAGTATGTTTACTATGTGATGTTGTGTCTCTACCAAAACATAACTGTCACGACCGAAAATGTGCAGTCACGACTGGTCAAAAATAAAGTATATTGAATTATCAACTAAGATGTTATGAGTACTTGGTTCAATGTGTGTTCGAACTAATGAATCCTTAACTCTGAAATCAGTATGAGCAACTTTATGCCTTTTACAAAGAAAAATTGGATTAAAAATACAACAAATCTCATAAATTACACTTGAAATAATGCTCAAATTGTAATTGTTATTGATTTACCTGTGAAAACTTTTGACTAAAATAGCAAAAAATATATATTTACAAGGTCGATGTAAACAAAATCTAAATAGGTCAATATAACCCTTGTTAATTAAGTATATATTATTGTGTTTCGGTAGTGACAAATTTGAGGAGAGGAAAAATATTCCACAACTTGAACCAATAAATGTTTACCTGGGATATTATACAATTTGCATACATACAACAACAAAAACATTTTTCAAGATGTTTCCAACTCTTGACTTTGAACCCATTCTGTAGAACGGCCCATGTAGGCCTAAATGACAAAGCCACATAAAGTAGGCCTACATGTTGAATATGGGTTTACGTTCTCAGCCCATTTCACTGGTATCATCCGTCTCCCTAAACAAGACAGTGAATCCAATTTAAAATCACTCTTAAGGAGATCTGCATCTAACCTCCTCTTGTATTTGGCTATTGCGCTTAGTTATTTGCACGACACCCATCATTATTAATATTAATGAAGGCATTTAAAGCTCATGCATAAGAGATTAGCTCCTAAACTGGGTCAGCCTCGTTTCATTGGAAGAAATGGATGCCTGAGCGCCACTGAAGCACAGGGTTGATATTTCTCTGTAAGGGCAATAAACGCAAGCATATTCGCTGATATTGCTTGCAGAAATACTTATATTTGCTGTCATCTCTCGTTCACCTACCCAACTATGATGACTTCCGCTTCTGAGAACCCCGAAAATGTGAAAAGGGTCCATAGTTTGTTTCACAAACATAAGCTGACAAATAAGGCCATCGTTTGTCATACAGACAGTTTTTTTTAAACAGTGTCTATGAATATGTAATATGCCCATTGCCCAACATAATAATAATAATAAAAAAAGAATGCTCGGAGGAACTTTATCGTCCTTTACCCCCCGATCCTGTGTGGAATAATTGCGGCCTGATTCACAGCGCCATCTAGTGTTCGCTTACAGTAGTGGATCAAATCAACAAATCTAGTGTTGGGACTTCCAACCCTTAACCTCACAGAACTTACACAACAGAGCTATTACACACATTGCAATTTTATTAGAACAGGACTCCACACATCCACTTAATGAGTATCTAGCCCCATCGCCCTCAGGGCGCAGATACAGGGCTCTGAGGTGCAGGAGGGCTCGCTTTGGAAGAAGCCTGATTCCCTCAGCCATCACATACCTTTCCCCCCCTGTATTATATCTTTTGTATTATGTTGGTTATGTTGTGTGTGTGCGTGTTAAACAAGTGCAGTACTGTGGAAAATTATTTCCACCTGGGGACAATAAAGTTAAAGTTAAATCAGGGATGCCAACAACCCTGTTCACAATTATTTATTGTTATACAATTGAAGAAAGAAAAATAACGTGTAACGCATTTAAAAAAAACACACATTTAATTATAAAAAAGACAATAGCTCTGTATATAGTGCTTTTGTTTACTTAAGTTATATTGCAATAGAAAACACAACCTACATCAAACAGAGAATTTGAGGAATGCACTGCCACTGTCAGGCTACGTGACAAAGGTGTGCTTATATTGTGATTGGTTTAAAGACGATGGATATTTTTAGATTTGACCTCACATTTCTATCATGTGGCCTTACAGCTGTAGAGTCAGAAGCGCATTGATCGCCTTCTTCAGATGCCATTCGCAGATGTAGAAATCTCTGTCGGGCAAAGGTCAACAAAAGCAGCAATGCAAGGGAACATAAACAATGATCATTCAAACGTATCCTTCTCGAAATATGCAAACTTTAAGAGCATAAATAACCTTGTTTTGCGGCATGGGGTAAAATGATTTAGGCATGCAATACATAGCAATCGTTATGTATATTATATTGCATTTCTGTCAATAGATCCTCATAAATACTACACACTGCACCTTATTTTTTATCAGGCTTTCTTATTCAGGTCTGATACTGTAAATGTGAGTGATTGGATTTGTTGGTGTTGTTCATTGTTGTTATTCTATGTTACTATGATTTGTATAGTTATATGCTATATATGTATATCACTTTGGTCCATTTTTATGGTTTTGAAAGTGCATTATAAATAACATTTTAGTTAGAGTTAGAGTTAATACTAATGCATGAGCAATAACTATGAGCAATAATTTTTTTTTATTTAACTTTTGTTAATCACCAATTATTCAATGTTTGTGTTAGTTCAAAATAAATCAAAATACATTATTAGCATGAAGTGTAGAAGTCATGCATGAAAATCAATCACATATTTAGAGAAAGAATCTTTATACAGCCCAGACAGCAAAATAGTGTCGCCAAGCGGCCAACCTCTTGAAGCCAATACGGAAGTGACTTAAACTGCAATTCATTGACTGGCCGCTAGGGACAGGCTCCAGAAGGGAGCAGAATCTCATTGAGCCCCATGTTAAAATGCCAGACTTTACAGCAGAATAAAACATGTTTACAGCCTGGTACAAATCACGGTTTTGGTCTATACGGCTAATTTTGCCCTTCATGACATCTGTGAGGGGGGTGAATTTTTTTATAACTCATTCGTTTTCATATAAAGCCTTAAAGTTCTGCATAATTAAGGGCGTGGTCACTTTGAGTGACAGGTGGATATCCATTTATCTGCTGTCTGTTAGTCATCGCGTCACCTCAGCTCCGCCCACGTCCCGCCTCTTTGCCCATTTTCTATTATCCAAGATGGCAACGGCCAGCTCGTCCCTACTTTACGCTTCAAAACTGCTCTTCAGAATCCTATGGGTGACGTCACGGACACTACGTCCATATTTTTTTTACAGTCTATGAGTGTCGCCCAGATCCGGCCCACATCTACTTGTTACACACACAGAAGCACACAAACATTTTTAAAAATAAAAGGATTCCTCTCTGGAGAGACGCTTGCAAATTCTGTAAATAGTGAATCCGCCATGGTGCGAGCGCAACTGGCTTTTAAAGGGAATGGGAGATGAGGCTCTGATTGGTTTATTGCACGTCACGCCCAAAACACACCCATGACTCATTAAGAGACTAGGTACAACCCTTTTGGACCATGTGCCTGGTGCCACGACCATTTTTCCCATCGTTAAACTAGCAAAAGTGGATTCGGACACGCCCTAAGTGCGCCATGAGCTTCAGACCATGTGCTCAGATCGTTAAAATAGAGCCCTATGTTGCTGTCTGGGAACAAGACCTACTCTCAAAGAGATAGCTGTGAAAATAGCTACAATAATAGCAGTGAAAACAACAATGATTATAATAGCACTATAACGTGCGGGATCTTGGCTTTTAAAAAACAATTAAAGATACAAGTTTCCTCCTGCAATAATAACACAGAACTGAACATGCATTGTAAGCTAATTGTTCTTGGGTGGCAGTCAGTCCTGAAATTAGAGCATGGCTCTATAAGAGATCCTTCAGATGAATTTGCACGTGTAGGTTTATATCGCAATGCAACCAGGCCCGGTTCCAGAATCAAATCACTGAGGGTGCTTCTGAAATTGCTGAGGGTGCTCTAGTAAAGTGTAGATAGGCTAAGCAACGGCTCCACCATAGCAGTGTACAGTGAGAAATGTATGATTATTTACCAATAATTGGAATTTCAAAAATATTTTGCTACAAATTGTCTATTAATCTGCCTTTACATTGCTTCAATTCGTTGTAACGTCATCTTCCTTAGAAACAGAAAAAAAGTTTTAGTGAATTGAGATTATTTTTATTTTCTTTTATTGTTTGGAGCATAAAAAAAACTTTTTTATTCCTATGTTATAGGCTATGCTATATCCTCTGCTCTGTAGAGGACACCATAACCCCTTTATTGAGAAAATTAAACGACATGAATAGACAAACAATGGGATTTTTTTTTGTCATTCACCAAACAATTTTTAAGCTACAAGTTTTTATCCCAACTTTGTATAAAGACGAGTCTCAATGTTATGAAAGATAAAGAATAAATGGATATACCATTTTACTTTATGCAATATAAACATGGCCATAAATGCCATTCCCATTCTAGGCAATGCATTTATACACTGTATCTAATTTGCATATTAATGTGTTGTAATGTAAAAAGACGAGTAATAATAATATTTTCATAAGAATGTCTTGTATTTTATAAGAATATCCAGACTTAAAACTGTGTATGTTGTCAGAGAAATTCGTTAAATAAGGTCCTCTACAGAGGCAAAACCTCTAATCTGGGTCTCAGGAGGATATTTCTCTGGCATTTTTATTTAGATGTCACTTGCGAAACTTTGTAGCGTGCATTTGGCCGTCGGTCCTCTTAGCAATAATAGTTTATTCAATGAATGACTATAGCCTCGAAAGTGAGCCAAGATCGCTACGATCACTAAAATGCTGTTGCTTTGTCAGTTCATCGCGATCTCACAAAGCTCCGTTATAAAAATGAAGTCGTCTCGTCAACAATAAATCTCTTACTTACATCGTGTCTTGACTTTGTTTGTTAGAGAGGTTTCGCGAGCCTGCATTAACTCAGCACTGCATTTTTTTCAGATTCTGATCGCGTTCGAGAGATCAACGACTATATCTGTGATTGGCTGCATTACTCACCGCTGCAAAAACTCGCTGTAAATAGATGCATTTGACGCTCTCCAGAACTCGGACACAAATGTTCAAATATGCCAAATCTGTTTGGCCAAATTATTACAGTATCAACTGAGGGTGCTTTTGCTTGCGTTTGAGGGTGCTCTAGCACCCCCCGAGGAACCGGGCCTGAATGCAACTTGAAGTGAGAGTTAGATGAAATGCACCAGGCTGTCTTCACACTCTATGGGCACCGTCAGTTTGTATGTCTGGCAGGTCAGTTTATAATTACACCCAGCATAATTGTCCCAGTACTCCGATCCTCTGACCCGGAAGCAGATGGCAAATTGTAGCATGGCACCTGGTTGCATGATGAAAGGTGGGACAGGCAGGTGAAAACGGAACACGTCCGACTCTGGATCCGGCCCGTCTCTGCGGACGGTGGAGAGCCAGCTCGCTTTACTCTCCGCACTGCTCTTCCAGTCCGTATACGAGTAGCGCACCGTAACCTCTTTCTCGTAGGCCAAGTTCAGCACTTGCACAGTGCCTATAATTCCCAGCTCGGAGTAAAACATCTGCTCCAGGCAAACTCGCTGCTGGCACAAGCGCTTGAAGAATCCAGACTCGGCACTCATATTGTCAGGGAAGGACGGCTGGAAGTAGGGAAGCGAGAGCTCCAGCTTTTTCCTGGACGCCAGCTCAGAACTTGCCAGCAGTCTCGTTATGACGTGGACCGGCACCAGCGGGTCATCGCTGGCCTTGAAGAACTTCACATCTTCCAGTTCCAACCCTAAGGAATCTACGAAGCGGACCTGCATGTTCCTGCATGTGTGCTCGTCTGTGGAGGAGGAGAGAGATTTAGCCCGTCTCCTCATGATGGGCTTTGGCTCCGGCTCGCAGGACGGCGTACGCCGGAAGACGGGCTCCTGATGAGGGCCTGCTTTTGGGCTGGGTGGCCGTATTGCCACGGGGGTCCTTTGTGGAAGCGGTTTGGTGTTGCAGATGTCCCGAAGAAGAAAGGTCTTGGCAGGTCTTGATACTTCATTAAAACCGCTTGTGAACTGCAAGGCTGGTCCAGACCCATGCGGATGGGATTCCATTCTCACTGTGCTACGAGCAAAAGGAGAATATATGCAGAAGATATAGCAATTCCTACTCAAAAATGGACTACTGACATGGGTAAAAAATGCGTATCTGAAACAAATGCTCTTATCATTTTAGAATCCTGAAAATGAATCGCAGGTTATAAACAAATATTACATGATTTCTTTTAGAATGATTTCTGAAGGATCATGCGACACTGAAGACTGGAGTAAAGATGCTGACACTTCAGCTTTGATCACAGGAATACATTACATTTTTAAAGTATATTAAAATAGAAATCCATTATTGAATAATATTGAATAATATTTCACAATATACAGTTTTTTCTGTATTTTTAATCAAATAAATGCAGACTTGATGAGCATGAGACCTCTTTCAAAAACAATAAAAATGATAACTTTTCCCCGGTACTGTATATTCTGTCATGTCATAGTAAAATTAAATTGATCCGATACAAACAGCTACATAGAATGCATATAACAACGCACAAACTTTACCATATGGGACAACTACAAATGTACACCCTGTCCAACTTATACTGATAATCATTTCCATGCCTTTTGGTCGGAGGCCGTGGGCAGGCTATCAGAGATTCTTGAGCTCAGCATCCCAGCGTGTCTGAAAATAGCATTACTTGGAGATCTGTCTACACAAACTATATCCAAACATCAAGAACAATTTATACTCATTGCACTAACTACAGCAAAAAAAAAAAAAAAAATCTTACACTGCTAGAAAGACAGAACAAAGCTATCAATAAACCTTTGGCTCAATCTCATAATAACACATTGCAATATGGAAAAACTTGCAGCATCTGTAAAACCTAAACTTGATATCTTCAACTGGGTCTGGTCTCCATTCCTTCACTACAGATGCCTGAGTGCTCATTGCATTCCAATGCTATACCATTACAACTAATATGAAATAGAAACATGTCGGTATTCTTTAACCCTCTGGTGCTCTTTGTTTAGGGATTGCATTGGTTGTCTTCCCGGTCATAAGTGACCGGACAAAAAAAAAATTAAAGTTCCTCCACCCCAGTAAAACCAATGCAATTTATTTTTCTTCAGTAATATACATTTTTAATTTTGTATTTTGAGATGATTTGATGGTATTTTTTAATATTTATGCAATAATTATGGTCTATTTTTGCCATTGAAAATTACAAAAAAAATTTTTTTTGTGCAGTATTTCAGGTTAAAATAGAGACTAGGCCTTCAAAAAATTTTTTTTTTGAAGGCAGATTAGCGCCCTCTTTTGGAATGATTTAAGAAATCATGCAACCATGGGTGTAATCGCTAGCCTGGATGCCAGCCGAATTTAGCCCCGCCCACAATTTTTTTTGCTCAGGCAATTCGGTCTGGACTCGCTCCATAGAGGAGTAATTATGCCCGAACAGAAACTGTTCGGACCAATGAAATTGTCAGGGCGGGCTTTAGACGATGATGGACAGATGATCAACAGTAACGTAATCATCCACGTCATCGAAGGCTCTTGGGTTGAATTTGCCCTTATCCTAAACGGAGAACTTGTTCGTATATGCGTTCACCTTCACTATTTCTCTCAGAAACGATGATCGTGTTGGTAAGTACTCTGTGTATCCTTAAATTCTTTTATTACTGGCAAAGATCGTTTACACTCATTTTTTTTCTTGTAACGTTACTTAATCCAGCGTGCGTGCAGACAGGGTTGCCAAGTGTTTTTGCAATGTCGCGCACAATTGCTACTCAAAACTATAGCCCAAAACAATAACTTTCCGGGGGGTTCTCCGGAAAAAAATGGCGTTTGGTTGGCAAAATATGTTATTTTGGCAAGGTTGCCTGCTAAAATTCGCATTCCTGGGTTTATATAATCACATAATTGGGGTCGCTTCAACCCGAGGACATGGAGAAAAACACGGACTTGGCAACACAGTGCAGTTGAGTTCTGTTGACATTTGACAACTAACGTTACGCGTCGCTCCGTTGCTCTGATTGGTTGTGGGTCTATCCAATTGAGGTCTTTCCTGGCTCGGTTGAAACACGCCCCATAATCAAAGCTCAATGGAGGGGTACCAGACTCATATTCTGACTAGAATTGAGTATGGCCACGCCAGGCTATGTAATCGCTAGAGAGGCTTGAGAATTCCCTAGTTCTGTTTTGAACACATTTAATAATTTTTTTTTATGGATTTGAATTTTATTATAAAGTTTTTTTTTTTTTTTTTTAAATATAGATTTTTTCTGTGAATTTGTGTTTTTGCAGATTTCCCATTAATTTCCTAGGGTGGTCATTTTTGACCAAAGAGCACAAGTGGGAGTATTTTTTTTTACGACCACTTAGCATGCTCGAATCATGCCCTCAATTTTTTGTGGTTTTACATACCTAATGCTAGAAAATCAAATTTCATATCATTCTGATGAAGCTGTGATTTTTAAAAATTCCAAATGTGGTTCATAGGTTCAGTTTTTCTTAGGTGTGTGTGTGTGTGTTTAAGTGTGCGTGTGTGGATGTGTCAATATCACACTCTTGATATTTTAGAGTGTTACCCCTTCACTGCTGTGTACTTTTTTTCAGCATCGTGGCCGATTTGTAGATTGTACACACAAATATTCAGAGAATTTTTGTGTTTTTGCCGATTTCCCATTCATTTCCTATGGTCGGTCATTTATGACCGAAGACAATGAACGCTACTTTTTTTTTTTTTTTCGACCAATTAGCATGCTCGAATCATGACCCCAATTTTTTTGTGTGTTTACATACCTAATGCTACAAAAGTCACCAAGTTTCATATCACTTCCGATGAAGCAGTGATTTTAAAAATTTCAAAACAGAAATGACCGAAGAGCACCAGAGGGTTAAAAGCAGTTTGTAACAGTGTAACATTGTATGTAGCTTATCCTAATGTTTGTTCTATATATATATATATGAATATGTGTCTATGTGTACGTATATGTATATTTGTATGTGTCCTTTTTTACCTTTCTCTTTTCTTATGTTTATCTAGTGTACTTGTAGCATTTTGTTGTGTTAACTAGTGTTCAATATATATATTTATAAAGTCACAACTGAGAATATATTTGTTGTTGTATTTGCCAAGGAGCATCTTTCTGTTCTTTTGCCAGGACTAAAAGATTTTTTAGGCAATTTTTAATAACAGACTTTGCTATGTTAATGTAAAGGGATCATTCCTGGGATCAGAGCCTTTTGTGTAAAGATCATGATCTTACTGTCTTAACAAGTTGAACAATACCAATTTTAAACCTGTCTTAGCCATACATAACACAATTTGAACTCTAAGCATATTAAAGTTGATTAAAAAACAGCATTTTGAACAACCATCACTATTTTTCCTCTGTCCCCAGGTCTGTGTATCCCAATTTCATGAAAAATAAAACATTTACTAAACATGATTTTTCCCATTTTTTTCCATTGTTGGTATATCAGTAATGATTCTCTCTAATGTGAATATATGTTCAATTATTACATTTATTTTACCAATTATAATCAAGGTTTTAGCTTGTCCCTCAATGTATTGTCCACCCTGTTATTTTTGACTAGTTTATCTTTAAATGAAAGTTGAATGACATCATATTATAAAGCAGTCATCACTTTTTTGCAGGGAAACAACTCGGGCAAGTGCAGCGAGATCCTTGATTATTTTAACTGTCTATTTTTACGAATTGTATCCTTAAAATTCGATGTGGTCAATCTTAGTGCGACCACCCTGTTAAAGGGTTAGTTCACCCAAAAATGAAAATTCTGTCATTAATTACTTACCCTCATGACGATTTCAAAACAAGGCATCATGAAGCTTCGAAGCGTTATGAATCAGCGAGTCGATTCAGCGGTTTGAATCGCCAAATTTCAGCAGTTTGTCGGTTTGACACGCGATCCGAATCATGAATCGGCTCACTGATTCATAACGCTTCGAAGCTTCATGATGCCTTGTTTTGAAATCGTCATCACTATGTAAGTCGTTATTTAGGGTTTTTTTGCGCACAAAAACTATTATCGCCGATTGATAAAGTTATTTTAGAACCACTGTAGTGAGATGGACTTTGTAACGACGTCTTCAGTACCTTTTAAGGGTCTTGAGAGTGAACCGTGCATTGTGCCAATGGAGGCCTTTCAGAGCCATCAGATTTCAACTAAAATATCTTCATTTCTCTTCCGAAGATGAACGGAGGTCTTACGGGTGTCGAACGACATGAGGGTAAGTAATTAATGACAGAATTTTCATTTTTGGGTGAACTAACCCTTTAAGGGAAATATGAAAATGACATTTAAAGTTAAAGACAGTAATCAGTAGTGTAACTATTTCAATTACTTTATTAAAGTAATGTAATTGATTGATTACTTATCTAATTTCCAGCACTAAACGCCTTTTTATCACTTGGTGGCATCTCTCAGACAGGTTGTAGCCTAAAGTTTTCAGCGGCTATGTTATGGATTGATTTAACTGGCAGATGTGGTGCTCTGCAAATTCAAACGAGAACTAATCAAAAGCTTGAGAATAGCATCGCTTTATTAATGGCCTTTAAATGGCAGGAGGCATCGTGCACATCAAAAACAGGCAAAGCAAAAAATGTATATTATTCAACAAATAGATTTTTACAGAAAATGCAACATAAGTAATTTTTTCTCAGTGATTGTAACTGATTACAGTTACATTTATTTTGTAATTAAATTACATAATCTAGTTACCCAACACTGCACTTGCACCCTGTTATCAGTTTTTTACCCGTTAAGCAATTTTTTAAACAATAATTTCATAAAATCAGCAAAAAAACTACTAATTTCAGTGACAACGAAAATATATAGAGTATCAATAATGTTGTACTTAAAAAAAAAGGTTAACAAAATGGCCTTTTAGGCATTTGATTTTGAATCTGTCCCTATAGGGTGGACATTTTTGATCTTCCATTTCATTTAACTAAATATTTACATATCACATGACTACACAATTTATTTAAAAAAACGAGTCTGATTTTCTAAAATTGTATGATGCCAATTGACAGACTGACATGAATAACCCAAACATTCACATATTTATAATTTTTTTTTACTTTGCTATAAAGTGTCTTAAAGGGATAGTTCACCCAAAAACGAAAATGTGATGTTTTTCTGCTTACCCCTAAGGCATCCAAGATGTAGGTGTCTTCGTTTCTTCAGTAGAACACAAATGAAGATTTTTAACTCCAACCGTTGCTGTGTGTCACTCATATAATGCTTGTCAATGGGGTCTAATTCTATTAGAGTAAAAAAAAACATGGACAGACAACTTCAAATTAAACCCCGCGGCTCGTGACGACACACACGGGAAGTGATGGCAGTCTGGAGAGCTGAAGTGTTCCTCTGATATGAGGTGATATATTTGCACGAATACCGCTCGGTTTCTCTCAGAAACCGATGGTTTCGTGACATCAATGTCACAACAGTCCTCACGAGCCGCGAGGTTTAATTTGAAGTTATCTGCCCATGTTTTTTTTTTTACTCTAATAGAATTCGACCCCATTGACAAGCATTATATGAGTGACACACAGCAACGGTTGGAGTTAAACATCTTCATTTGTGTTCTACTGAAGAAACAAAGACACCTACATCTTGGATGCCTTAGGGGTAAGCAAAACATCACATTTTCGTTTTTGGGTGAACTATCCCTTTAAGTACTTTTTTTGGAGACATAGCCTATTAATTCATCATAGGCTTTGTTCACCTAGACTACAAACGCCTTAAAACATAAACGCCTAACACGAATATGAATAGTTGACGCGGTTCCAGTCTGGTGTAAATCTCTAGATCTAATTCTTACCTCAATCACGGCAACTTTACGATGAATTCCCTCGGAATGTCCAGGTAAAACTAATAAACACACAACATATTACATTTAAAGTGGAGACGACCTCTTCGCCCAGAGTGGCTGTAGTAATAATATCCTACGCAGAGATCAAGCGCCTTTGACATTTAACTGATCCCATAGGGAGGTGTAGTCAAAACTACCACACCAATGATTATTATTAGACTGTACCACTGTACATGCGATAAGACATTCTCTCACGTCCTGCCTGTCCAATGCGTAAACAATGCGTAGCGCTAACACGTCAATCTCCATTCATGAGAGCAATTCAAAACGAAAGAGGACTATATCAACAGCGCGCTTTGGGTCGCTTGTAGGGCAGGCTATTTACAGCATCGTCGTGTCGACTAGCTACAGCTATTCTGAGCCTGTGACACTACATTTCCCACACAACAACGCGCCCTTCAGCATCCTCACTTCTGGAATAGCCTGCACGCCTGCGTAAATATGCTCATTTACAGGCTTCAGACAATTAACCCCATATCGATTAGTGCACGAGAAAGAATCGAGCAGAACGCCTAATTTGACCGATGCATCTCATTACAGACAGGCTGATCCGGTCGTCGCTGAATTATTTACAGATGCACAGAGGATTAAAGGAGCTGTGGGAGTGAACCTCACATGAACGAGAAAAATGGACAAACCGTCAAATCAAAGGACTCCGTGGCTTTAATACTAGAGAATTCATCCGTTTAGGAGATCGTTGAGAAATGCCAGTGATGGGAACAGTCTTACTGGAGAGCAGCACTGTGCACAATAGTCAGAATAAGCGTCTTTCTTTTGATAGAACAAAACCTAAAGATGCACCAAGGTAAGAAGAATAAATAACCTTCATTCAATACAGGTTATGTTTTATTTATCTGTCAGGTCGTGCATTTCTGATTAAGTAGTTTGGATAAGTGGCAAAGCATCTAACCAAATTCTTGGTGCTTTTTGAATGTACTTCATCCATTTATTTCTGATCTTGACCAACCTCACTTTTTCATTGAAAGCAAGAAAACCACAAAGGTGCCTTTGCGTCCACCACCGAATAGTGGCATCAGCCTGTCATCTGGACCTGTGAGTACTCAACGGCAATAGTTTGTGTGTAAACTTTATTTAATAATAATTCTATTTAATGCAATATAATGCAATTCACCTTATAGTGTGTAATAGAGCTGTTTGTGAATGTAAACGGTCTGCAAAGTTTCAAAGATCAAAGTGCAGATTAATGGAGTTATTGGCCACTTGACAAATCATATGATTATAATCGTGCATTTATTTGGTTTTCATGCTTCATCCGTCTCTTCCCGTGCCTTTGCTGAGACTGGACTTCTGCAAGGCATCCACATACAATGGATTTGCTTTTCATAATTCTTATAGAGTATGATTGCAGAACAAATATACATGTTTATATTAAACATTGATGGAGCAACAGAGTTTGTTCAAATAAATATAAGTGGTTTATTTTGTTTAAAAATCGTATAAGTGCAAAAGACTAAAGAATACTTCAGCTAAAATAACATGTTTGTCTAAGTTAATACTTGTTCAAAACAATCACTTTAGCAAAGTTTAAACTATTTTTCTGTTTATTTTGATAAATAAAATAATTCATTTTTGTTCAATAAATATACTATCATTAAAATATGTTAATATAAAAATATATTTAAAAAATACTGAAACAAAATTATTTTAAAAAGTAAAGATTCTGAAAGCATTGAAGGAGATCCCATAATTTAATATAGATTTATGGTAGTAAAATTAAATCATATTTCATTATATGATATGATTAATATTATATTTTTTAAATATGATGGTTTTGTTATAAATATGGTGATAATATCTAATTGTGGGTTTCCACCTTAATATATGATATCATGTTAAATATGGTGCCTTTAGTCCCAACAGCAGGGGCGCCTTTTACCACAAAAACCATCATTTTACATATTCTTCCTTTATTGAAAATCTGTTGCTTTAATTACCTTAAATTACAAAACTGAAAATCTTTAATAAGACCTTTCTCTTATTTGTTACTTTAATCTACAACATTTAAAAAAAAATCAAACATTAGATCAAATTAGCACATAATCAACTTTGCGCTGCTGTCTGCGATCACTCAAGGTCAGACACATTTCCAGGCCCGGTTTCAGAATCAAATCACTGAGGGTGCTTGTGAAATTACTGAGGGTGCTTTAGTGAGGTGCAGGCTAAGCAATGGCTCCACCATAGCAGTGTACAGTGAGGAAAAAGTCATCACTTTCAAAAATATTTGGCTACAACTGTTTGTCTATTAATCTGCCTTTTATGTTGCTTTAATGCGTTATTTAATGCGGTCCTTACTTTGTTTGGAGCATAAAAACAAATGGATATATATTTAAAAAAAATTGTATATGTTATATCCTCTGCTCTGTAGAGCAGGGGTTTTCAAACTGGGGTCCGGGGACCCCCAGGGGTCCTCCAGAAGGTTCTAAGGGGTCCCCAGAGAATCAAAGAAAGCAAAAATGGATAAAGTCTACCGAATATTCATTCTGTTTCATATCTAAATGTTTCTCTCCTTTCTTGCTGTATACATTCCAGAATTATATGTGTTTGCTTTGTATCTTTAGTGAGTATTTCTGACTATAGGCCCCTTTATCTTGCTCACTGGGGTTGTAAAGCAGTTTTCTTAAAGGGTTAGTTCACCCAAAAATGAAAATTCTGTCATTAATTACTCACCCTCATGTCGTTCGACACCTGTGAAGCCGCCTTTCCACTGCACACGACATTCGGACACGACTGTCGGAATTTGCCCCCTAGTGGCAGTCGCACGGAAATTTCATTATGATCGTACACGGCAACATGGGAGAGAAGCTTATCCTTGCGGTTAAACAAGTACACAGAATAGTGTGGGTGTATAGCCTATATATATATATATATATATATATATATATATACATACATACATACATACATACATACATACATACATATATATACATATATATATATATACATATATATACATATACATATATATACATATACATACACACATACACACACACACACACACACACACATATATATATACACACGTGTATGTGTGTATTAGGCCTGATATATTATTATTATTAACTTGGGTTTGTACCTGAGGCAAATTGCCAGACGTTCGGGCTGATGGATTCCCGGGATGCAGTATCCTGCCTGGTAATTTTTGGGCCAACACAACAACCTGAAGGATCTCATTAAATTTCTCTTGTGAGACCCGAAAATATTCACGGAAATCTTCAACGTTAAGGCAGCTCATTCACTAAACGGTGATACTCGCCAAGATGTTTCCTCCGAGCCATTATACATTTTACATTATACATTTTTTAAGTTTTAAAACAAAATAAAATGTGATTAGCAAAAAGAATTCTCAACTTGCGCACACCAATTTGATTGGACAACTTTGGAATACATCACATCCGGTCGGCGTGTCGCATACGGTGTAGTCGCTCAAGTTCAAATATTTGAACGCATCCGAAGCTCAAATCGGATCCAAAAATTCCGCATTCGCAGATGGTCGGCACCCCACGCAACCCCTTTACGACTCTCCATTGGAAATGAATTACTTCCTGTACGACGGCTGTCGTTTGTCGTGTGCAGTGGAAAGGCGGCTTGAGACCTCCGTTCATATTCGGAACACAAATGAAGATATTTTAGTTGAAAGCTGATGGCTGAGAAAGGCTTCAGATAGGCCTCCATTGGCATTCAGTACATTTACACTCCCAAGACCCATAAAAGGCACTTAAAACGTCGTTACAAAGTCCATCTCACCACAGTGGCTCTACAATAATTTTACGATGCGACGACAATAGTTTTTGTGCGCAAAAAAATCTAAATAACACCTTTATCCAACTTGTTATTGTCTTCTGTGTGTGCCTCCACGACGCATGCGCTAGAATATGACGCAGATCCGGCGCTCGGACACATGACCCAGAAGCGATTTGTTTACAAGCAGAGGAAGACGCGCGTCTAAGCTGTTGGATTCTACATTGATCGTGCTTTAGGTCTCAGCGTAGTTCTCAAAATGGGGCTTAAGTGTGCATTTCATGGATTCCCGAACGCTGGCGCTACGTCATATTCTCGCGCATGCGTCGTGGAGGCACACACGGAAGACAATAACAAGCTGGATAAAGGTGTTATTTTGATTTTTTTTTTGCGCACAAAAACTATTGTCGTCGCATCGTAAAATTATTGTAGAGCCACTGTGGTGAGATGGACTTTGTAACGACGTTTTAAGTGCCTTTTATGGGTCTTGGGAGTATTAATGTACTGAATGCCACCAATACAATTGACTATTGTCAATTCCTGATAATTCGCACACCCAGTGTCAATGCTATTAATTGTAGCTGTGTTATTATCATGTCTGGCTGTCATGTTTCTACCCTTATACGGTTTTTATTTGTAACAGTAGCAAACCCACGAGAGTGGTCAGGTGTTAATATTCAAAGTCTTACAGTACTACAGTTCAGACTGGGATATGTACATAAAAAAAAAAAAAGAAGAAGTCTCTTATGCTGAATATGCTCACTTTTCCCCAGGATTCTTTGATGAATATAGAAGGTTCAAAAGAACAGCATTTATCTGAAATAGAAAGCTTTCAAAGAATCGTAAAAACATTGTACACAACTGTTTTCAACACTGATAATCATAAATGTTTGTTGAGCATCATATCCTCATATGAGAATGAGAAGGATCATGTGACACTGAAGACTGGAGTAATGATGATAAAATCAGCTTTGATCACAGGAATAAATTACACTTTACTAGCCTATATATATATATATTCAGAAAACATCTGTTTTACACTGGAATAATATTTTACAATATTACAGTTTTTACTGTGTTTTTGATCAAATAAATGCAGCCTTGTTGACCATAAGAGAAATAACCTTTTTATTTTCTAAATAAAAACTTCCAAAATGTACACATAATTCCAAGGGGACGATATAGCACTTGCAGAAAAACATTTAGCCTACTGAGAAACTGGAAGCTATGCTGTACTCCGTCCAAAACATGCAGCACGATAGACAAGATATTCGCACTAAACCATAGCGCATTCTCAAATCCATCCATTCATAAAAAGGTTACCGGTCAACTGACGAGTAGTACAATTGCAGCGCCTTCTCGCACTTTGAACCTAACAAGCAAATAATGTCCGGCCCGCCGCGAGCTCGCGCAGCGCTGTCAGAATCAATCCGTGCAGCGCTGTCAGAATCAATCCGTGCATATATTAGAAAACTCAACGTTTTGCAGTTTATTTAGTAATTGTTTAAGGCCATTTCGCAATTTCAATCATCATAAAATAACATCCAGCAAAAAGTCATTTCATGTGCTCTTGGGGGCCCCCTGGTGGCCAAGGGGCCCTAAGCAGTCGCTTAATTCGCTTATGCCTTGGGCCGGCTTTGCGTTCGAGAGATCAATGACTATATCTGTCATTGGCTGCATTACTCACCACTGCAAAAACACGCTGTAAATAGATGCATTTGACGCTCTTCAGCGCTCGGACACAAATGTGCAAATCTGTTTTGCCAATATTATTACAGTATCAACTGATATTTTGCTTGCGTTTGAGGGTGCTTAGCTCTAGCACCCCCGTAGAACCGGGCCTGCCCATTTCCACATGATTTTGGAAAGTGCTGAGGCAAGTTTTTTTGCCATCTAGTGGTTTAGAGGAAAATAAAATCAAAGGAGCATTTAGACCTGATGTATAACTCATAACTCTTGTTTTCTGTCCGTGAGCTCCCTCTGTTGCTCAGGCGCTGCAGGGCTACTGGCCCAACAGTGGGAATTGGCTAATATATCCCAAAAGAAAGAAGCGTTTTTGAACTGAAACGAGTCATCAGTAATTCCTGTCTCACTTCCTGCTGAATCTACGTAGGTTTGTAACAGCTTTGCATAATGGCAGTCTATGGTCTTCATTGGCTGAACATTGTCTACTTTGCCCCTCAAACGCTGTTGTTGTAGCTGAGACTGGAAGAGTTTGGTTGGTGTTGTTCATGTTGAGAAGACACTGTTTTCTGCTGCCAAAGCAAATCCACTTTGGCCCTGTTTACTAGGGGTGCACCGATCCGACTTTTTCAGTCCCGATACCGATGCCTGGGCTTTGTGTATCTGTCGATACCCGATACCGATCCGATACTATTGTTGAATTAATAATAAACTGTATATCTTCCACCTTATAACTTCCTTGAAGAGACTAAAGGCACCAGACTTTACTAACTAAACATAACTAAGACAAAATAACAGATGTATGTAAAGTGTTGAATTCTTATTTATTTAAAAAACAATTGTACATTCAAATCTAAAATAGAATGTAATCAAACTTCTTTAAACAAATAAAATGTAGCAGTGGAAACAAAAAACAGTGTATTGGTCAAACATACAATAGTAATCTGACAGTTACCAAACATTTTTTACACTACAGATAATTGTTTTGGTATATAATCATATCAATATTAAAAAGTAGCATTAAAAATTTACAAAAAGCCTAATTTGCTGCCATATGCAATTTAATAAAAATTATCAGCTAGCTAATATCCACTTTGTTCTGGTTTCACCTCATCCAGTCTAAATGATTGTAGGCTAGGCCTATTTATTTTACTACACATTGTCAACAGAAATAAGCTGAAATACTGTTGATAATTAAAAATAATTCTTCCTACCCACTCTTGCTAAATTGTGTAAGCACACTTGTGTTCTCATTTCAGATGCGTTCTGAGTAAATTAATAAACTGATTCGTGAGTTCAGTGTTGGACAGATCAGTTGTTCTAACCAGTCGTTAAAATGATTTGGTTCAAAGGAGTCATTAGGTCACGAATCGGACATTAGCAGACGCGTTGTGTGTGAATCCCGTCTGTTAGAACATCGCGAAATATGTCAACACACAGAAAACACTTCATAACTGAATATAATTTGTTTCCCGTTTATTGAAAGTATTCTTTATGTCAGCTGGTCAGAAAAGAGTCAACGTTTTTTGAGCGCAATTCACACCCAGCGGTAATTCAAGGACAAAATTGTCAGAATGTGTCACGTGCAACATGGTTTCGGTCTTCCGACCTTTTGATTTGGATTAATATGTGAAATATGAGAGAGCTAACACTGATTATTTTGAAGACCCAGAGAGTGTGCGCGGGGGAGGAGCTCTCTGATCGTTCTCTCTGTCACTCAGTCACAAGCGCAGCATCTATTCATAAATCACAATAACTCAAATTAGGCTTTGGCGGGACAAAAATTCGTTTTGGCAGCCGCCAAAAAATGTTCAATGCAGGAAAAACCCTGACTTTGCAGTAATACCACCTCCCCTCGAAACATTTAAAGGGTTAGTTCACCCAAAAATGAAAATTCTGTCATTAATTACTTCCCCTCATGTTGTTCGACAACCGTAAGACCTCCGTTCATCTTCAGAACACAAATGAAGATATTTTAGTTGAAATCTGATGGCTCTGAAAGGCCTCCATTGGCACAATGCACGGTTCACGCTCAAGACCCTTAAAAGGTTCTAAAGACATCGTTACAAAGTCCATCTCACTACAGTGGTTCTACAATAACTTTATGGCGTGACGAGAATAGTTTTTGTGCGCAAAAAACCCCTAAATCAAGTCAGGAATCTTGGTGTGATTTTGGAGTCAGACCTGAGTTTCAATAGTCATGTCAAAGCAATAACTAAATCCGCTTACTATCATCTCAAAAATATATCAAGAATTAGATGCTTTGTTTCCAGGCAAGACTTAGAGAAACTCGTTCATGCTTTTATTACCAGTAGGGTGGACTATTGTAATGGTCTTCTCACCGGCCTTCCCAAAAAGACCATTAGACAGCTGCAGCTCATACAGAACGCTGCTGCCAGGATCCTGAGCCGAACCAGAAAATATGACCATATCACACCAGTCCTCAGGTCTTTACACTGGCTTCCAGTTACATTTAGGATCGATTTTAAAGTGCTATTACTTGTATATAAATCACTCAATGACCTAGGACCTCAATACATTGCAGATATGCTGATTAAATACAAACCCAACAGATCACTCAGATCATCAGGATCAAGTCAATTAGAAATACCAAGGGTTCACTCAAAGCAAGGAGAGTCTGCTTTTAGCTATTATGCCAGCCGTAGCTGGAACCAGCTTCCTGAACAGATCAGATGTGCTCCAACAGTAGCCACTTTCAAATCCAGACTCAAAACACATCTGTTTAGCTGTGCATTTACTGAATGAGCTGTGCCACTGTACGTGCTTTGTCCGAACTGCTTGCATTTTAATTTATATGCTTAAATTTAACCCTGTTTTTATTTTTATTTTTAATTATACTCTTTATTTTTATCTTTCAATATTTTCTTTATTTTTTATTTCTTTAAATTCCTATTATAACTGTAATATTTTTATTTCATTTCTGTGTAAAGCACTTTGAATTGCCACTGTGTATGAAATGTGCTATACAAATAAACTTGCCTTGCCTTGCCTTGCCTAAATAACGACTTATATAGTGATGACGATTTCAAAACACGGCATCATGAAGCTTCGAAGCGTTATGAATCAGTGAGTCGAATCATGATTCGGATCGCGTGTCAAACCGCCAAACTGCTGAAATTTGGCGATCCAAACTGCTGAATCGACTCACTGATTCATAACGCTTCGAAGCTTCATGATGCTTTGTTTTGAAATCGTCATCACTATATAAGTCGTTATTTAGGGTTTTTTTGCGCACAAAAACTATTCTCGTCACTCCATAAAGTTATTTTAGAACCACTGTAGTGAGATGGACTTTGTAACGACATCTTTAGTACCTTTTAAGGGTCTTGAGAGTGTACAGTGCATTGTGCCAATGGAGGCCTTTCAGAGCCATCAGATTTCAACTAAAATATCTTCATTTCTGTTCCGAAGATGAACGGAGGTCTTATGCTGCGTTCACACCAAACGCGAATTGAGCGTCAAAATCGCGTCTACCGCGTCTAGTTTCACGCGCAAACATTTTGAATGCATTCGCGCGTCCGCAGAGAATTAGACGCGCATAGAAATCGAGCGCTGGAAGCGAAATTGACGCGAGTTCAAGGCACTCCAGGAGAAATATGTCATAAAACACCACTCTTTCTGCCTCTTTTAATTTTCATTAAAAATATATATTAAGCATTAATAGCCACACACATGTGGTCCAGGCAACACCTACATTATCTTCACTGCATGTATGTTTAAATATCCTTAAAATATTAAGTTATGAAACTTCTCTTTGCCCTCAGTCAAAACGATTTGGCAGACAACAAATTATAGATTCATGAGAGCAAAGCTCGGCCGTTAGATCTACACAAAACGAACCACTACAGGACATCAGAGCCAGCGGCAGACGCCAGAAGGACTGGCCGAGGAAAGGCTGCCTTCGCTGGGGTTTATGAGCAGTGATTGCCCGGTGATCGCCTGGATCTCACAACTCCAAAAACACAAGATTATTTTTTTTTAATAGGCACTCTCTTTATAAATAAACCACAGATTTGAGCTTTAAACAACTACATTCCCACCTGAAAAAGTCTTAAAACTACATTTTGTGACACAATAGTACTATTTTTAATTTATGCAGGGTTTCTCATACACGTCACTTCCATGTGACAGCAGCAAGCAGGCTCCTGATTGGTTAACGCGGCGCGAATTGACGCCAAAGTTCAAATTTTTCAACTCGGGCGTCAATTCGCTTCAAACGCGTGAATGCACAAAATCACCATTCGCGTGTAACGCGCGTATCGCGCAAGACGCTCAATTCGCGTCCAATTCGCGCGAACTGGACGCACGAATGAGGCGGATTCGCGTCCTTCGCGCCGCGCGAATCGCGCCTTCCGCGCCGCGAGACCTCCAGACGCGCGTCAACACGCCTTTCCATTGACTTAACATTGAAATCACTCGCGCCAGACGCTCTATTCGCGTTTGGTGTGAACGCAGAATTACGGGTGTCGAACGACATGAGGGTAAGTAATTAACGACAGAATTGTAATTTTTGGGTGAACTTACCCTTTAAGTTGATGCAGATATTGCAAACAGCCGACGAACTTGGCGTGGCAACCGTGAAATATCTCCTCCACACAGCCGACTCTCTGGCTCGCTCAATGTTGCTTCTAGCATGCGACACACGTGAAGCTGACGAATGACGTAGGTTCTGCTGCGACGAAAAAAAAAACACTGGATCGGCTTGTGGATCTGTTCATTTTTCCGATCCCCGATCCAGCTATTTTGTCAGTGTCGCGGCCGATATCCGATCCTAATATCGGATCGGTGCACCCCTACTGTTTACACCTGGTATTAAGATGCGTTTTGGTCGATCGGATCACAAGTGGACAGCACTAAATACAGGTGTAAACGGGGTCTAAAAAGTTTAGAGCTTGTCCACTTTCGACCACTTTCCAGAGATAGTCGAAAACACATTCGACCGCATTGCTTTCGTTGTGTAGATTCACTTGTGGTTGAATGTGTTCGAACAGCCACAAAATACCGCCTACTCTCTGCAGCGCACTAGCCAGATGGGATTTAAACTTAGTTTGATGAAGACAATGTTCTCTCACCATTCCTGATTTCTAACACACACTCACAGCGCTTGGCGTAGTCTTGCGGCTGTCAGAACAGAAACTAAAGCTGATGCTCTCCATGTGTTTTTCTGTCGTCTCCGGTCGTGTTCATGTATAAATTGTGTGATCTTATTTTATCCATTAGATCGAAAGATCTGAATTAGACCCTCCCCTCGAAGAAATCAGGACAGAAGTGGATGAAAGTCGATAAAAGAGACGTATTAAAACACCAGGTGTAAAGGGGAATGTGTCTCCCTCGTCTACTTGTTATCTGATCGACCACAACGCATCTTAATACCAGGTCTAAACAGGGCCTTTGATACACTTCCAAAGGATGAGATTGATAGGGTAAAACTGACACCATTGATACTGTGTGTATCAAATGCTGAAGAAGAGCTGAAATTCAGATATGCTGATGGGCGTTTGGTTTCCAAAACGTACTGTAGAGGTCGACCAATCACAACAGGCTATCTGACCAATCAGAGCAGAGCAGGCTCTCAGAAAGGCGGGGTTTAGAGAGACCGAATCCTTGATTGAACCGTTTCAGACACTGTAGGAAAAGAGCTGATACTGCAATGGATATTATGAGAGAATGTTTTTTTGTAACCTTTAATGGGAAAATGTATTGAAGGAGACGCTAAAACAAAATAGAGCATAATGGCGGCACTTTAATAGAACATACCAGTAGATATTAAACACATCATGGGAAGTGTAAGAGCTTTTTCCCTTTCTCTCTACAGGACTCCCAGCAAAGGTTAAGAAGGACAAGACCTGACAAAATGTTGATCATGGCTAACACCACAAACAGGTTAGATATGGCACATAGATCAATAGTGGTTGTACATGTGAATTCATTTTTATAATAAGACAAGAACTGTGAATAATTACATGCGTTACATTATTCATGTCAATAAAGGAACACTGTAAAACAGTGCAACCAGATATTATATCATTTTCTAAGACTTGTCCTTTGGTTTCTCAAGGCAACACGACACCAAGATCAAATCTCATGCGACCAAAAATGGACAAAAGGAGTGGCGACAAAGACAAAACAGCGATGGTGCAAAAGAGAGCGGTGGCAGAGGTAAAGGTCCCAGTGCAAGACCTGTAAAAGCGCAAAGAGAAGACGAAGATGAGGGCTGTACATGGCAAAGTAAACCCAGAGAAGAGGACAGCGCCAGCGACCTCTCTGATTCCGAAAGATATTCTGTGCTTCCCGCTCAGATCGCTCCGCCTGACCTCAACCTGCGTGCAGAGGTCATAGATCCGTCTGACTTTCATCCTTCCCGATCTGGACAGGACAAGTTCAGAGGAAGCTATCCAGATTTCTTACCGCCTCCTTTCAATTCTTGGAGTCTCAAACAGTTAGCGGTGTACCTGAACACCGACGGCAAGAGCGCTCCTCGACCCAAGCCCGTCGGGCAGCTGGAGCGATACTTGGACCGGCTATTGCAGATGGAATGGCATCAGATCCAAAGCGTCCAAGACGACGGCAGCAAATCCAACGGCCCAATACCTAAAGGTCGTCATTTGCCTCACTCGTCTACTCATCTCAGCCTCAGCTCTCCTAAATGCATCCTCCAGTGTCAGCGCGCGTTCCCTTTGGCGTTACTCTCCTCTTTGGCCACCCTTCAGCTTTCAAGCTGTACCTGTCAACATTGCCACAATCAGTATCCCATCTTGAACGGATCATGCCGCTCTTATTCCTACCATCACCACACGCGCTTGAGTTCACTCCTGGAGAAGAAGCGCCAGGCCTCGGGTTTGCCTAAACGGAGCAGCAGTGAGAGCAGGGCTCATCAGACGGAACCCAGGCGCAGGTTCCGCGAGCACAGACTCAGTGACCCTCTGAGTGAGAGCAGCCACATGAGGCGCATGCAGGCTGTCGGGAACATTCGCAATCCTGTTGGCTCCACGTGCAGTCCTGACCAAGCTTCTACTGCAGATACAACAGCCAGTATCGGTGATGTGAAAAAGAGAAGGCCCGGGGAAAGGAGTCGTTCCTGTGTGGGCGAGAGGGAGGTTGGCTTTAGGGCACGAGGACGCAGTGAACAAAGGAAGAGCTGTGATAAAACACAGCAGGACTCGAAACTGTCTTGTGCTGCAAGTTCAGATGATTTACAAAGTTCGAAAGACTCTGCAACTAGTCGACTGACCAGGAAGCAGAAACGCGTAGAATTTGTCACAATGTAACTTCAATCCAGTGGCCTGGAAAACACTTACTGTAAAATGAATGAATTTCATTGCAGTAGATAAGAAAATATCGAACCAAGTTGCGCATTTTGAGACATTTGTGCAATGACATTTACAGTAGGCAACAGATCCGTTATTTTTAAAATAATTAATTAATAATTTGTTACATTTATATAGCGCTTTTCTAGGCACTCAAAGCGCTTTACATATAGAAGGGGGAATCTCCTCAACCACCACCAATGTGCAGCATCCACCTGGATGATGCGACGGCAGCCATATTGCGCCAGAACGCCCACCACACACCAGCTGATTGGTGGAGAGGAGACAGAGTGATGAAGCCAATCTGTATATGGGGATGATTAGGAGGCCATGATGGAGAGGGGCCAATGGGCAAATTTGGCCAGGATACCGGGGTTACACCCCTACTCTTTATCGAAGGACATCCTGGGATTTTTAATGACCACAGAGAGTCAGGACCTCGGTTTAATCTCTCATCCGAGGGACGGTGCTTGTTACAGTATAGTGTCCCCATCACTATACTGGGGCATTAGGACCCACACAGACCACAGGGTGAGCATCCCCTGCTGGCCTCACTAACACCTCTACCAGCAGTTACCTGGTTTTCCCAGTTGGTCTCCCATCCAGGTACTAACCAGGCTCAGCCCTGCTTAGCTTCAGTGGGAAACCAGTCTTGGGCTGCAGGGTGATATGGCTGCTGGTGAAAATATGAACTTGGTGTGATGTTTTTTTTTTTATTTAATGCAATGACATTGGGTCTCAACTGTAACACTCACACGCGCACACACGCACACACACACACACACACACTCTCACGCACTCACACACACACACTCTTGCACACACACACACGCATTCTCTTTCACACACACGTTCTCTCTCTCTCTCTCTCACACACACACACACACACACACACACACACACACACACACACACACACACACACACGTACTCTCTCACACGCACACACGCACTCTCTCACTCACACACACACACACACACACACTCGCTCACACACACACACACACACACTCGCTCTCTCTCTCTCACACACACTCTCACACACACACTCTCACACGCACTCTCTCACACACACACCCACACACACACACACACGCATGCACACACACGCATTCTCTTTCACACACACATGCTCTCTCTCTCGCACACATGCGCACTCTCTCACACACACACACACGCACTCTCTCTCACTCACACACACACACACACACACGTACTCTCTCTCTCTCACACACACACGCACTCTCACACACACACACACACACACACACACACTCTCACACACGCACTCTCTCACACGCACTCTCTCAAACACTCACACACGCACTCTCTCATTCACACGCTCTCTCTCACACACACACACGCACGCACTCTCTCTCACACACGCACTCTCTCTCACACACGCACTCTCTCTCACACACACACACACACACACACACACACACACACACACATGCACGCACTCTCTCTCACGCACACACTCTCTCTCACACACGCACTCTCTCTCTCACACACACACACTCTCACACACACACACACACGCACGCACTCTCTCTCACACACGCACTCTCTCTCACACACACACACGCACGCACTCTCTCTCACACACGCACTCTCTCTCACACACGCACTCTCTCTCTCACACACACACACACACACACACACTCTCACACACGCACTCTCTCTCACACACACTCTCACACACACACACTCTCTCACACACGCACTCTCTCACACACACGCACTCTCTCTCACACACACTCTCACACAAGCACTCTCTCACACACGCACTCTCTCTCACACACGCACTCTCTCACACACACTCACACACGCACTCTCTCACACACACTCACACACGCACTCTCTCTCTCTCACTCACACACTCACACATGCTCTCTCACACGCACTCTCTCTCTCACACGCACTCTCTCTCTCACACGCACTCTCTCTCTCACACGCACTCTCTCTCTCACACGCACTCTCTCTCTCACACGCACTCTCTCTCACACACGCGCACTCTCTCACACACGCGCACTCTCACACACGCGCACTCACACTCTCTCTCACACGCGCACTCGCACTCTCTCTCACACGTGCACTCTCTCACACACGCGCACTCTCTCTCTCACACACACACACACGCACTCTCACACACACACACACACATGTACTCTCTCTCTCTCTCACACACACACACACGCACTCTCACACACACACACACACATGTACTCTCTCTCTCTCTCACACACACACACACGTACTCTCTCTCTCACACACACACATGCACACACGCACTCTCTCTCTCACACACACACACACACACACACACTTGGCACTAGGCACAAGCACTCAATTTTTCGTGAGAAGTTCTTCTGTGCATATAAATACCAATAATCCATGCAATTATTTGTGAATGAGACCCAGTCTTTTAATTGGTGCTTAAAGGCCCGTTCACACTAGGGACAATAACCATAACAATAACAACGTTTTCTAAATATAAAAGAATAGCAAAGTCCACACCACAAATATAACGGAAACGGCACAGAGAAACGCTATTGTTGGAATCACTTTCAGAATGATTTTTTTGACAATGACAGCCAATCAGAATCCATCCTTCCAGCATTTAAAGGGGCAAATGAAATAACGCACTCATTTTGTCATCTGCCGCCTTAAAGGTGCACTGTATAAATTTTAGTGGCATCTAGCGTTGAGGTTGTGAATTGCAACCATCCACCGCTCACTCTTTCCTTTCGAAGGACATAAAGCTATGGTGGCCGACACAGGACAAAACATGGCGGTGCAAAATGGCAACATAACTGTAAGGGTGTTTGTAGATAGAAATGGCTCATTGTAAGGTAATAAAAACATAATGTAACTTTATACACCCCTGAAAACAGTTATGTATATTATATTGCATTTCTGTCAATAGATCCTCGTAAATACTACACACTGCACCTTTAAATGCTCAAGCTCTTTAAAGCAGGATGGATTCTGATTGGCTGTCAGTGTTTCTATCATTCATCCATCCATCCATCCATCCATCCATCATCTTCCGCTTATCCGGGGCCGGGTCGCGGGGGCAACAGTCTAAGCAGAGACGCCCAGACTTCCCTCTCCCTAGCCACTTCCTCTAGCTCTTCCGGGGGAACCCCGAGGCGTTCCCAGGCCAGCCGGGAGACATAGTCCCTCCAGCGTGTCCTAGGTCTTCCCCGGGGCCTCCTCCCGGTGGGACGTGCCTGGAACACCTCCCTGGGAAGGCGTCCAGGAGGCATCCGAAATAGATGCCCGAGCCACCTCAGCTGGTCCCTCTCGATGTGGAGGAGCAGCGGCTCTACTCCGAGTTCCTCCCGAGTGACTGAGCTCCTCACCCTATCTCTAAGGGAGCGCCCAGCCACCCTGCGGAGAAAGCTCATTTCGGCCGCCTGTATCCGGGATCTTGTCCTTTCGGTCATGACCCACAGCTCATGACCATAGGACCATCTATCATTCATCAACTGGAAAAAAAATAGTTGTGAATTTAATGTGCCATCTTCGTTATATTTGTGGTGTGGACTCTTGCTATTCTTTTATATTTATAATTATTTTTAGAACTGTATCTTTATAGTTATTGTCCTTGGTGAGAACGGGCCTTTAAGCCTTTTCCGTTCAGCACAATCATTTTGCCTGTTTATGACTGCATTATTTAAAAAAATAAGTTTACGATGTTTTAGTAACACCCTACGCATGCGATACCCTAAATGTTTATTTTTGTTTAAATTCTTATTTTTAGTATTTTATATATATTCTTTTTATTGTTTGTAATAGCAGTATATCTACATTATTATCTCCAAAGCATCTTTTATCAGCCAGTAAATAGACAAAAAATAAACAATTGTTTTTTTTCAGCAATACTTATATGTCTGCAGCGCTTGCACAGATGATTCAGGAGTAGTTTCACTGTTAACACTGGTTAAACACACACACTAGAGTCACAGATGACATGCTGGAGCTGAAACACATTACCCTCAACTCCACTGTCCCAGTGAGCAAAAACACTCATCTTACATTTTATAACCTATTATTTTTCTTATTCTGTGCCTGATTCAAAAAGTGAATGTGATGACCATACATAAAATATGTTTGTAAAGCTCCTCTTGACATGGGAGGACATGTTTGTAATAGCCATATCTAAAGTAATTCCAGATGTTTTGAGAACAGAATAATTTCTTACCAACTGTTACAATGTCCTGTGGAATAAAATAAGTTCATTCTATCTAAGTAGCTATAATTCATATTCTGAATTAGGGAAGAAGTTGTCGAAGTTGAAGATGGCGATATGGCATTGATGGTCAATGCTTGTTCAGTGCTTGTTGTTTAAAATTAGGATAATTTTTTTAATGAATGTCTTCCTCTTGACTAAAAACCACTGAAATAAGTTCAGACAAGAGCTACAACTCCTGCTACCTTTTCCACCGCCCCAAAAGAAAAAATTTGTGATGTATGATTGTTCTACTGTTAACATTTTAGTTTTACAATTTATTTATATTTCATGTTTCATAAACGGTGTTCTGTTCAAAGCATTGTTGTGACAAGAGGCTGTTCATTAGATCAAATGATGATTTCCCTGTACTGAAAAGGTTATTAATTTGATCTGATGGACAGGCCATAATGTTTCGAGCATGTAAAAGATTGTGGTGATTGTTAAAAAAGAATATTGTGATTTATAGTATTTTGTTATTTTTCAAAACTATTTTAGCGAATACATTTTTTTATCGTCACTAATGTTACAACCCTTTCTTAATGTATGAAATAAAATAAAATAATAAAACGAATAAACAAAGAACAAAACTTGAGTTGTCAATTATGAATAGTAAAAGCAATAATCAAGATGTTAAAGCTGCACTTTTCCGTCCGCTAGGTCGCCTATTCAAAACAAAGGCGTATTTATTATGTCTATGATACAGACTACCGGCACATCCGGGAACTTAACTGTTAATTTTGTCACCGCCCCTTTTTAGGGGAAAATAAACTAGACTTCCCATAGACTTCCATACAAAATAGCGGCACAAAACAACGTCCGTACACAGCCGGCAGGCTTGAATAACTTAAGAAATCACTCTTAAACATGTCAAGTAATTATATGTCCAGCCTGCCCTCCAAGAGTGTGAAAGATACATCCACAAACTTAATTTGGTCAATTTAAAAACATGTCCCTTCATTCTCCCAGCGTCAAATTGGTGTAACAAGTAAATTATATTTCTTCGTTTTTGCTAGTAAACTTTCACTGCATGAAAAAAGGTGTATCCGGACCAGGATACTCCTGTATACACTGCTGAAATTCGGAAGAATCCAGGAGTATACTGGCCGGATAGGTCAAATTCCATGGATCCGTATATGTCCGTATACATCCGAAATGGTACCAAATCGGATGTATGTTGTGGCCGTATACTCCCATGCTACAGCCATTTGTTGCCATGGCAAATAATCCCATCAAGTTTTTCCCAGGAGACATTTTCACACCTCTAAACAGCTTTGCCTTCCATCCCCTATTGGTCCTTCATCTCAAACTGGATTGGTTGTTTTTTTTAAACCACTCCCAAAACCCAGACTGCTATTGGAGGACAGGACGCATTGAAAACCCAGTCAAGTGACTTTATTGGTTACTTCTAAGGCTAAGGGTGGGCTAGGTTTTGTAGCATAGGGACTTGATTGGTTATAGGCCAGTTATGCAGATGTTGCTCATTAATATATAATATATATATATATATATAAAAAATAATCCCCTCTCCCTCCCAAAAGAAAAATACACACAAAACAATTTGAGAAAGTCTGAAATATTTATTAAAAAGGTATTAAAAAAAAAAAAAACATTCTTAACAGCATTATAAACGAACATTAAAACAATGGTGAAACAAAAACAAGTGAACTAAATGTATTTAAAAGGGATGAAAATGTAAAGGAACAAATGTAAAAATATAAACAGTCCAAAGAACATAAATATACGTTAAAATGAATTGGTAAAGAAACAAAAAGGGAAAAAAAATGAACAAAATGCATTTAAAAGACAGATGTAAAGGAATAAAATACACAGGGTACATAAAAAGGAAAATAATAAATATACAAATTAAACAATATAAAATGAGAACAATACATTTATAAGACAAAAAAAGTGTATATAAAATACACATAAATATTCCAAGTAAACAATATAACCAAATAAAAAGAACAGAGCATTATAAACATACATTAAAATGAATGGGGAAAAAGATAAGTGAACAAAATGTTTCTAAAGGAAGGCGACGTAAGAGGAACAACAATACAAGACGTGGAGATCAAAAGCAACATGGACATCTAAAAAGGAACAAACATACAAAGTATACAATATAAAACGAGACAAAGAAATCTATAAATTAAAAAGTGTATATAAAATATATGTAAATATTCTATACATGGGAACCAATAAAAGTATAAGTATATAAACATAGGAATAAAGAAAATATAAAATGGAACAATTGAATATTAAAATTATAAAATAATTGTGACCAACTCTAACACAATGTTGTTTGAGTTTTGAACATTTTTTCAAACTGCCGTGATGGGCTGGTGATGTGACACGTAGTGTGGGTTAGTCTAGTCTGGTTTGTAGTAGCTAGCCTAACCATCCACACTGGCCTTCCATCAACAACAGCATCATCTTCATCTTCATCAGGTCTATGTTGCGGTCTTCCACAGGTTCTGTGTTGGTTTGTGCAACCCTGGACCTGGTCTCCAGCAACTGCAAAACATGACAGTAAATTAACCACTAAAACTCAGAGAGGAGTATAGTAACATTCTGGAGGGAAAAAGCTTAACCGGTTTCTTAACTTACCGGTCTCTTTCTCTGACGGTTCTGTGTGATGTTCTTCATAGTGTTTCTTTTCTGGGCCTTTTCAGACTGAGCCAAAGAATACTTCCTCAGCAAAGTCTCACAAAATAAAATACATCTTGCGACCTGCCAAATAATAAATTAATAATATATAGTTAATGCCAATAAAAGTAAGTAAAACAATTCAATTAAAATGTATTTGTATAGCGCTTTTCACAATACATATTCAGGGTTTTTCCTGGGTCAAAAATGGTCTTCGGTGGTGGCTGACAGACATGGTCATCCATACACACACACACACACACACACACACACACACACACGCACGGTAAAAAAAAAATACCCTACCCACTTGATCTGCAAGCGCAATACTGACAATAAATTTGAAATAAATTCAAAGAAAGTTTGTAACTTTTGCTTATCTTATTTTGATACCTTGATGTTTGTTTGTTTTTTCCTCATTTTTACACTATTTACTGATAATTGTTTGTTTTGGTAATCATATCAATATTAAAAAAAATGAACAAATAGCCTAATTTTCTGCCATATACAATCAGCTAGCTAACAACAAATTTGTTCTGGGTTCACCTCAATCATAAAAAATGATTTTAGGCTATTTATTTTACTACACATTATGAACATAAATAAGCTGAAAGACTGTTGATAATTAAAAATAATTCTTACTATCCACTCTTGCTAAAGTGGGTAAGCACACTTGTGTTCTCATTTCAGGTGTTGTTCTGAGTAAATGATTAAACTGATTCGTGAGTTCAGTGTTTGGCAGATCAGTTCTAACCAGTCGTTAAAATGATTCGGTTCAAAGGAGTCATTATGGAGAATCGGACATTAGCAGACGCGTTGTGTGTGAATCCCGTCTTTAGAACATCGCAAAAGATTTGTCAACACACAGAAAACACTTCATAACCGGATAGGATTTGTTTCCTGTTTATTTAAAGTATGCTTTATGTCAGCTGGTCAGAGAATCAGTCAATGTTTTTTGAGCGCATTTCACACCCAGCGGTAATTAAAGGAAGACGTCTGATAGCGCCACATGCAACATGGATTCGGTCTTCCGACCTTTTGATTTTGATTAACGTAATATGTGAAACATTAGAAAGCTAAGAATGCTTATTTTGAAGACAGAGAGCGTGCGAGTGGAGGAGGAGCTCTGATCGTTCTCTCTGTCACTCAGTTAACTCAAGTGCAGCAGTCATCTGTTCACTCATAAATCACAATAACTGATCAAATAAGGCTTTGGCGGGACAAAAATTTGTTTTGCCGGCCGGCAAAAAATTTTCAATGTAGGAAAAACCCTGATATTGTTTCAAAGCAACTTCACAGAAAATGCATGCGTCTACATTACAGAAAAAACAGAGAACATTAAAATAATTTTTAAGATTACCTTTTACACATTCAGGGTCAACATCTGTAAAAGTTCTTCAGGATCATGGATCCAAAACTTCTGGATCATGAGGGGGGAAGAAACATGCACACACACAAATGAATATTAATTTGTTTGATAAAACATTAATATTAATTATCAACTTACGGACATGGACTTGCAAAACATACTCACCAGGCCCATACAAAAACTTTACAGTAGATCCAAAATCCTGGTTTGCCTAGAATTCTTCAGAGTCCAAGTATGGTGGTTTCTGTCCTCTCTGCAGAACAAGTGTACATGACAGTGTTCTCAGATTACTCATTCCAAAACTCTGTTACATTTTATGACAAGCTTGATCTTATTTTACAATAACGATATCACAATATATTTATTTTGATGGATATTTTATTAAAATGCTACAGAATAATACTGCTTTAAAAGTCTTCACTGTATGATATTCAATTAATTAATATCACTTGATTCTAAAAGAAGCAGAAGGTCTTCTCTATTCTTTTGTTTTATTAAAATTACCACAAAGCTGCAGCCCCTTTAAGAATGGATGCACAGAATGACACGCATCTGGGTTTCCCCACGTTAACTTGAACTGTTTGACTTACTTAAGACATAACTGACTGTTTAAATCAAGTGAATACCTCACATGACAAGGTTTCTGAGATAATTGTGTGCATTTTACAGAAAGATAATTGATTTCGGGATCGCCTGCTGTCTGAGAGAGACTTATTTTAACACATGCATGTCCCGTTCATTATTCTACATTCATGCATGTTTCCTTGTCAAAAAGTTTGAGTACAGTCAGTGCTGTGTTATATACGCTATATTCCCATTCTGCATTATAAAAAGGTAATGTTAACGTTTACAGCAAAGTATCATCAGATCGCCATAACACCCAGCCCTATCTTAACAATATTACAACACAACAAAACACAGAAACAGAATATGTAAGTTAATCACGATTAGCATATGACTTTAATGCACTAACGTTATATCTTGATGAGCAGTAGAAACAATATAAAGGGATTTACGTTACCTTCTGCCGTCTGCTGTCCGCCATTGGAAACTTAGTCTGTTCGTATTCATGTTTTTTCGTTCTCAGTCGACATCCCACCATCAAAATTCATCCAAAATAATATTTTAACAGGTTTAAATGGTCCATGCAATGCCATTAATAGACCGACGTGAAGATTAGAAGCCGCGATCGCGTCGCGTCCCCGCGAGCCACGAGCAACTCCAACGGCAACGGGTGTATAATTCAAACTGAAGGCGCGCACTGTCATTGGCCAGATTTCTGGATGACGTTCAGATTGACCAATCACGCTCAAAAGAACACGGAAAGACAGCAAATATCCTTGCAAATATAGAAAAAAACTTGTTTTAAACAACAGTTAGAAAATGTGTATATTTATTTTTATTTGCTGTTATATTTAATTAATTGGTCAAATGGTGTTTTGTGGTGTGGGCAGAGGCCTGAAAGTTTCAACCTGGAGAGCAGTGCAGATTTGTACTCTTTAAAAACAATTATTGTTTGATATTTAGTTTGCTATACTTTGTTATATTTGTATCCAGAATTGAATGTAAAACCAGTTTGAATGTAAAAATACACCTTCACTGTAAAACAGAAAATTAAAGTAAAATATCTTAATTTAAATAAGGAAAAATCTGTAAACTAATAGTGTTTTCTCTAAAACATTTAATGTAAATTTCTGTGAAGTTTTTTAACTTTATTTGACTTAAGATATTTGACTTTAATTTTACGGTTTTTGTTTTGCAGCTGTAGCTGCTGTTTTTTTAGGTTTTTATTTTTACAGTGTAAATATAAAACTAATAAGATTTACTTTAAAATGACAAATAATAATGTTAAATTGTTAGTATGGACATAAACATAAACCTTTAATATAATGAGCTAAATATTGTATTACAGTTGTTAATTTACAGATATTGTTTGTAATTTTGCATGAATTTGTTATTTATGAAAACAGAAAAATAATACAGTGATGTTCCTGTATAAAAAAATGAGAATTACTGTAGTTTGTCATTAATGATATAATCCTTAAAATAACAGTCAAGTTGTTTATTTAGATATTGTTTGTAATTTTACATCGTTTTAAACATAATTCAAAATTACAAGAAAATACTGTAAAAAAACTGAGGTTTTTTTCTGTAAAATTAGGATTATTTTTATTGGTTGCCTTATTTTTATTGGTAACCTTATTGGTTGCACCTACATTTATTGTGAGTGGTGGATTTCAAACCTCAAAACGCCCCTCTTTTGCAGCGTGTTAAAGTTAAGAATCTTGGAGTCACATTTTTTGTTAACAGTTGCAGAGCTGAAAGATCTGCTTGTGTTTCTGTGTTTCTTGAGCAAGTGAATCCCTGCTCTTTTTTATTCCATATTTTTATTTTGAGCATATCAGTTTTTGGTGTTTTTAAAACAAACTTTTTCATTTTCCACATTTCATCTCCTTTTTATTTAATTCTATTATTGCCTACAATTTGTAAAACTTTGCAAAAATTGTTTGGGGATAGTCTAAAATGTTTGGTTAATTATCCTTTGTTAATTCCATTACATTTCTTTGTTTATTTCATTACATATTCAGATTTTTTTGTGAACGTATATGTTCAGACAGGGTTTTTATTTTGTACTGTTTTTATAAAAAATATTTGATTAAGAGACTCTTTTCATGCAGTGGTTTTAAGGCCCTGACACACCATTCTGATGGTTTGGCCCAGACCCAGACGTGAACCAACCCCACAGTCGGCTTTAGTCATTGCTAGTTCAGTTTAGTGTTTCAGGGCCTTAAGAATTCTTTTTGCTGTGTAAAAAGCTTGTTTGCTGTGTCCTACAGTAGACCAGAGATAATTCTCAATCCTGAAGTCCTCCCCTGCCCCCCCTCCCTCTGAGAACAGCCAGCACAAGTGTCAGTCATTAACATATGAAAGGTCTTCTTCACACCTAACAGTCTTCAGTCCTAGCATACCCAGCAGTGTTTCAGCTGTATATGTCCGTGAAATTTCACGGATTCCTGTATACGTCCGCATACGTGAGGTTTCCGGGTTTTTCTGGAAATATACTGTTCCGTGTTACTCTGATCCGCTTTTTCCCACATACATCCGGTAAACATCAAATTACACAGGAGTATACCATGCCCGGATAGTGCCGGATTTCAGTGTTTTCATGCAGTGTTTATATTAGAGTACTGGGAGCACTTTTCTGTCCAGCCATAGTTAACTAGCCTGACTTCGTTTCCGATAGCATCATCCGTACTTCATGATTCAAAAACGAAGTTAAATCATTCACTGGCTTACCTGGTGACTTGAAGAGGTACGAATAAATGTCCTCTGGTCACTGGGTGCAGTTGTTACACCAATTTGACGCTGGGAGAATGAAGGGACATGTTTTTTAAATTGACCAAATTGGATGTATCATACTCTATGGCAGGCAGGGTGGACATATAATTACTTGACATGTTTAATATTGGTGATTTCTGAAGTTATTCAAGCCTGCCGGCTGTGTACGGACGTTGTTTTGTGCCGCTATTTTGTATTGAAGTATATGGGAGTCTAGTTTATTTTCCCCTAAAAGTGGGCGTGAATCTGTTCAGAGACATTCTATGACGTTGCGCCGGTTGTGCGTATAGGTAACGCAGCTCTGTTTATCGTATTAGATACATCTGAGTGTGTTGAAAATGATGTTATGACGTTACTCTGTGCGTTCGCTCTGCGGCTGCTATGACACTTGTTCACACTGCAGTGAGAGTAAAGTGTTTCTGCTAAATAAAACCGGAAACCAAGGGTAACGCAGATATGACGCCATCGACAGGTGACCTACTCACACGTCCCGGTTCCTTGGTTCAAAGAGCAATTTCTCACGATTTACAAATAGTTGGAAACATTTGGGATATTGTAAGTACTCAACTGAACAAAATATATAACACTGGCCTAGTGGTTTTGGGATATTTTACTGAATTTTTTTTTACATAGTGCACCTTTAATCATCAGCTTTTATGGAGAAAAATTAACTGAACTGAATTAAAAACTTCACTGATTATTGAGATAAGGGACAAAACGTCCTAAACACAAAAGCCCTATTTATGTTAAAAAGTAAGAATATCAACAAAATAAAAATGCATAAAAAGACATTTGTATACTCAGGACATTCATTGCTTATACTTTTAAAAAATGTCTTTAGTATTATTTTAAAAGCACACTCATGTAATTGAATCTGTCCTCATCATGAGGTCACAATGTAAAACTGCCAAACAAATCCATCAGGATTTTTTTATGATTCTGAATAAATCAGGCAGTGTCATGGGCAGCTTTAACTCCGAGGAGCACTTACTATTTCCTGCTCATTGTGGATCTTACAGTAGTACACATCGTGCTGGAAGTTATAAATGTTTTAATATTTTAAACAAACAATATTGAAGTCTCTGCGGTCACAGCTTTAACATGTCAATTCCGCATTGCATGGAATAGTTTTTGTAAATAGTTGTGGGATAAATCTTGCCATTTTGATATGTTTATTAAGGCAGCTACAACTGAGGAAAAAAACTTAATTGCTCCATTGTAAAACACGTGGTTTGGTGGGATTATTATAATTTTTTTTCATCAGGCGTCAACTCCGTACGAGCACCGACAAGTGCTCTCAAAAAGCTCTGTGAAATGCGATTTAATGTTTTTTGCATATGGGGAATTCTTCTAATGCTGTTTCATGATTCTATTTACATATAGGCTACTGTATATTTGGCCCCAGCTCGCCCTTTGTCAACTCCATCAGTATTTAACACTGTCAGGTGAAGGTTTTTGTTAATTTTTAAAGAAATATCTTATTATTTTTTCAATTTATTGTGTAAAAATGTTAAAACATCAATGGAACTACATAATATTATGTCTTAATTACCTAAGAGCATTGGTGATATATGTTTAATATTAAAAGAAGGAAGGAGAATTAAGGAACTGAATGGTTCATAATAGTGTGAAGAAAAAACAACAACAACAACAACAAAAAACTATACTGAACAGACACCAATATTACGTAATATTACACCTACCCGAGACTTATGCCTATACTGTTTTTGGATAGATTGAATTAAATTAACACGCTCTTTAGTGTGTCTGATGGAGTTGACACAAATTAAGTTATGAAGTGAATAAATAGAAATAGAAATAGAAATAATTAAGCCTGTTCTCTTACATGGTTCATTATTGAAGACCTTTGTCTACAAAAATACCTATTTTTAATATTGTAGTGTTATTTTTTTTAATTTTTTCAACGTCTAAAAAATGTTTTGTCCCTTATTTCAAGAATAAGTGACTTGCTTTGTTTTGGGGAATGACGCTGTATATTTTCAATGGTCATCGAAGGAGGAAATGTTAAAATGCTTTTTTGTAGCTAAGACTACAGAAATTATTATCGAAAGGCTCTCATAAACTCTGGAAATTTGCTGAATTCGGAACCGCATACTAACACACTACTCTTTCTATTTTCCCCATATCTTTGAAAGATGTAAGAGTAGCCTAGGATGCGGTTCCGAAGTCAGCGGCTTGCAGGCGGAACTGAAATAGAGCAGATCTTGTTTCCGTGATCAGTCGAGCCTATTTTTGTAGCGCACAATATACAGAATCAAGCCATGGAATCAAGCATGGACGAGAGTGCACAGCAAATATTGGAGCATTTGACTGAAATAGAGGTTGCTGCAGAAGACATACTTGCTGACAAACAACAGGTACGTTTGAATTACATATATAAAAATGTAGTCGAATGTACAAGAAGAAGTGTCGCTGGAACAGGGTAAATTAATTGTTGCTTACATATTGACAGATTGTGGATCTGGATTCGCGGAGAAACAAAAATCGTGTAGCACTCAGCGCTTTACGAAATCATTCCTCAAACGGCAAGTCCCAAATATTGTTCATATTATTATTAATATTATTATTATTACTACTACATGCGGTCTGTCAGAAAACGAGATCTCATCCCACAGCCCAGCTTACAGTAAATGTTGCATTTGCATTTATATGTTGTATTTCACAAATCAGCGTTTAGGTTTTTGCCTTAGCAGCATGTCATCTGTAACACACATAGTCTTGCTCAAAAGTTTACACACCCCTTGCAGAATATGTGAATAATGTTAACAAAATAAGAGAGATCATACAAAATACATGTAATTTGTGTATTTTATTTAGTGCAGTCCTGGGGGGTGTTCCAGAAATCAGGTTATGTGACACACCTGGGTATGTTTAAGGGTAAGTAAGCGGATAACCTCAATTTTTGGTTCCAAAAACGGGTAACTTTGTAAGTAGCCATAGCAACTCACTCTCTGAACATACCCTGCTCCAGAGCAGCTCATGTTCCAGGGTTAGTTTTATTAAGCGGTATTCAGATGTGTTTTATATAATGAATTGTTGTATTAATATAACCAAATGTGTTATATAGTTACAGTTATATAATATTCAATATCATATATTAATTCTAAAGCACTATTATAACAATTTACTGTTTAAATGTTAATTCAATTAAAATTGAAACAATTTTATTTTCGTCTCACTCATGGATCTGCATTCAATTAATTGGCATATCAAACAAACAATATAATCCTTATTCTCAGTGAATAAAGATTACTTATTAAACGAAAAGATTGAAAAAATGATTGCACAACCACCAAATAGGTGACGATGTGCACTAAGTAAGTTATGTAAATCGCCATTAAACAAAAGAAGAAGAGGAAGTATACTGGGACGCTTTTTCTCCGTGTCTGTTTCCATGGTGAATCATCGATTCGTTGCTCTGTTGAGAATGTATATTGTGTGTTAACCGGGAACATACTCTTGAGTTGTTTGAACTTACTAATGGACACGTTTTTGGAACCAGCATACCTCGAGTAAGCAAGGTTTGGGTTATTCAACGGGGAGTTCAGGGTATATGTGACGGTAAGTTAACCTTGCTTTCTGGAATATCCCCTTGAATAAGATATTTTACATACAAGATGTTTACATATAGTCCATAAGACAAAACAATTGTGTATAATTTATAAAAATGACCCCGTTCAAAAGTTTATGAACTTGTGATCTTATTTTATGATCTTATATTGTTAAAATTATTTACATTTTCAGATTCTGCAAGGGGTGTATGTGTAAACTTTCGATCATGATTGTATAATATATATATATATATATATATATATATATATATATATATATATATATATAAATATATAAATAAAAAATCCAATAAGTATTCAATTGCTGAAGTTTATAAATGAAGGAATATATTTAATAGGACTAGTCTTCATTTATATTTCTTTTTTTAAACCAAGAAGAGAAGGTTATCATGACCCTAACCCACAAACACATTTGATCTATTTTATATGTTGGTATAAAAGCCCTATAAAATTATACCGTATATATGATGATCTCATATCTCAAATTCAGAAAGCAAACTGAACGGCTGGATCTCAGGAAGCTCTACCTCATTCCATTTGCACCATAATATTATTTAAAGATTTTATTGCTATTTGCACTTATGGTTAGATGCTTTTTTTATGATTTGCCTCCAATCTAATCTAGATAATGTTAAGGTGTGTTTTGGAAATATGTTCATCAAATTCCCCCAAGAGAGCACCAGATCCATGATCCTTAAAGGTGAGCAACCATATGTTTGTCTAAATAATACATTATCTGTGTTCTCTGGCCTTTTGCTGTCATTTCTGTTTTATTGTTCTCAACAGACCAAGAACAGCTTGATAAGGAAATAACTGACCTCCGCAAACGTCTAAAAGCAAAAGTAAATCGTCTCAATGAGCTACAAGGTAGAGTTGCATTAACATCCTGATTTATTCATACTTTGGCATAGGGGTGTACGATATATATCGTCTACAATAATATCGTAATTGTTGTTTTAACAATGTGCAATCTAACATTACCTAGTTTTGTCCTCACTTTGCAAAAAACAGACAAAAGCACGACTAGAGAGTGCATATACTGCATGATGTAGCCTGCTGTGCATACTTACATACATGCATATACACACACACATACATTAAACATAGTCTTGCTCAAAAGTAACATGCACTACTCCCTAAGTAACTAATTGCATTACTTAGTGAATTTTTAAGAAAAGTAATGTGTTGCGTACTCTTTCTCACCAGGGCTGGACGTTGTTGTTTTTTTTGCAAAAAAGTTCTATCTTTGAGCAAATGTAAAAACCCTTTCACACCAAAAGTGAAATAATAAGCCTCAGGCTGAAGGAAATGCAAAATCACGCATGTACAGTAGAGGGCGCCGCTCAAGCAAACCTTTCAGCTGTGCTGCGTTTCTGAATTGCTGAAGAATAGGACACTGGAGAAGAAAGTTTAAAGGGATCCCATGGTGTTAAGACTTGTATGGCTTAATATAACATACATTTTGTCTCTTACTGAAATATGTAGTAGAAAACCCATGAAAGATCTTCGTTATTTAAAAAATCTATTATAAATTTGGACATTGGGCGGCACCATTTTGTTTGCATTCTAGGTTGATGACGTAGAATGGTTGCACTCGGCAATCAACTGGCACTACCCGTAGCTATGTTTACCACAACACACATCGAAAAATGTTTCAGAGTTAAACAAAACCAATCAATTGCTTTGTAATTGCATTTAAAACACACGTGCACACAAACTCTCTCACACACACAGACACCGACACCAAAATATCGGCGCGCGCGCGCGCTCACACACACACACACACAACCACATCCACGCACTGTGTGCGCGCACACGCTCAATCAGCTGTAATGTTATGCATGAAGTTGACTTGCCTAGTTTGTTACCTGACTCCGATTCGGCAGGCCAGCACTCTCCCTGGCTGAATCCGCAATATACCCTCAAATAGGCCGTTGTTTGAGGGGACAGCCATTTGTAGTGGTGTCCGAAACCATAGTGGACGTAATTGAGTGCACTCATTCAATCCCACATTGCACCGCAATAATGAGTGTACAGCTGATGTACACACAACAGCTGTCCGAATCACTCACTCGTTTTCATTCACTCATCAAGTGAACTGTATTAGTGGATAACGTAGGGAATAGTGATTGAGGTTTTAGGGGGCGATTTCAGATTCAGCCCCTGTTGTGGAGACTGACGAGGGCAGCCCATAACACATCTCGATTGAGACAGAGCAGTCTGTCAGATGTGTGTGTGTGTGTGTTTGTGGGCGTGCGCGCGATCTCGATTGAGATCCTGTCAGATGCGTGTGTGAGCGTGCACGCACGCGCCGATCTGTTTGTGTGTATTTGTGTGTGTGAGAGAGTGTTTGTGTGCACATGTTAGTTTGAGTGTGTTTTAAATGCAATTACAAAGCAATTGATGAGTTTTGTTTAACTCTGAAAACATTTTTCGAGGTGTGTTGTGGTAAAAATAGCTACGGGTAGCACCAGTTCATTTCCGAGTGCAACCATTCTACGTCATCAACCTAGAACGCAAACAAAATGGCGCCGCCCATTGTCCAAATATATAATGATTTTTTAAATAACGTGGATCTTTCATGGGTTTTCTACTACATATTTCAGTAAGAGACATAATTTATGTTATATTAAGCCATACAAGTCTTAACACCATGGGATCCCTTTAACACTTAATTCACCAATAAAAACCAAAAATAGTCCTTTTTCCTTATGGTTTAACTGGATCATCGAAGGTCAGCAACAAGTACATTGGTCAATAAAGTGAGATTAAATGCATAATAATAATATTTGTTTTATTTAACATATTTAATTATTGGAGGTTTGCATAGTATTCTGAGATTGCATTTCACTGCTTTTATTAATTTTGAGGAATACTGAATCTTTTTGTGCAAGTGAGATGAATAAATGCCTGCTCACATTTAGTATAGACCTACAATAACCATCATTGATTACACACAACCACTCCCGATTTCACTCAACAGTTGTCAGTCAATACATGGGAAAACAAAGTTATTTGAAAAAGTAACTCAGATATTTTGTATTACATTTTAAAAGTAATGCGTTACTTTATTAGTTACTTGTAAAAATAATCTGACTACGTAACTTGTAATGATTTACCCACAACACTGCAGATTTTTCAGGTCAGGTCAGTTTGTAGTAAATATCTACTTTATATTTACTGCCAGTGTGAAAAATGTGTCAGGTGTCAGGTTACTGTCATGAAATATTAGTACATATTGGAGCATCTAATATTCTCTGTCTCTTACACAGGTAAGCCTGAGCTGAGAGGATATAACCTCGCCCCTCTGAGCAATGATGAGATGAAGGCAATTAACAGCCTCCTTAAAAAATGACATTCCTTAGGCTGTCTTGAACTGGAAACACAAACCACCCGTGAGCAGAAGACCAATGCAAGATGTTTCTTTCTTTCTCGACTTTTGGTGACTGGCATGCGTTTTGTGGAATGAGAAACAAAACTGAACTGTTGACGAGCGCATGCAACAACAAAAAAAAAAGGATTATTTTCAAGCAAAAAAAATCAAATTCAGTACTTGTCGGCATTGTCTGTTTTTGGTGTAATTGTGTGATTTACATTAAAAATGTATTGTTTTCTCCCACTCAAACTCATGAATTTATGATTTTTTCTTTTTAAAGTTCAGTGCACTTCCCCACTGTTTCCTCATGTTGTAAACATGGGATAATGATTACTTTGACCACTTAAATAGTAACCATATATTTTTATCAGCAGTTAGCCAGGAGCCAAGTTGTAGCCCCGCCCCTTTTCACCGCTGCACTCATTGGGCCCTGTCATACATTGTGCGCAATGTGACGCCAGGCGTGTTTTTAGCTAGTTTCAGCCTGACGCAGTTATGATTTTCATGTCCAGCACTACATTTAAATGGCAAATGCACTGGCGCCCATTTGTTCGCCCATGGGCATGCTGCTCTGAAAACCAGGGGCCTGTACCATGACGGTAGTTTAACAAACTCAGGGTTACAGGATTCGTTTCAAGTTGACAAAACCAAACCAATCTATTCAGGCTTTGTTGGTCCCATGATGCAGATCATCAGGGGCCCGTTTCAGTAAGGAGGTTCAACCAACTCTGAGTTTAAACCTGAACTCTGAGTTGACTTACTCTGAGATGGGAAACTCTAAGTTTTGGGTTTCTGAACAGCTGAATTGAGGTCGTTCAATCAACTCTGAGTAGACTGACTCTGAGTTAAGCTCATGCACTCCAACTATGAAAAGCCACGATCAATGGAGCTCCGAAATTACGATTCACCATGGCAACAGCACCCAACAAAAAGACGTTTGCATACTTCCGGGTCAATACACAAGTTTAATTCTTAATTATTTGAATTAAGTTTAATTTTCATGGTATCCAAAAGACAAACAAAGAATGTGGCAGCAGCTAAAAATTAAAGAAAAAAAAACCAATTCAATCAGGTAAAGCTTTAAGCATAAAATGTTCATGGGTGTAGGTTTAATGACTTTACAAACATTTGACATATTAAATAAATATAATTCAGTGTCCAATGTGCAGCAACTTTTCCCATATAGACCCTTTTCACAGTGATGACGTGTTTTAATGGTCATCAATATAGTTTTTTGTATTATTTTTTTTTTATGTATGTACATTTATAACACTAATACTTTGTATTATATTACTTTTGCATCAAATTACAAAAATCAAGTTACCGCTGCTGTGAGAGTGTTTCTAATACAGTGTCTATGGGAGTGATGGTGAAAAATTATATCTTTCTCTCTTTTCACTTCCGTTATCAAAATCACTCTATTTTTTCCCTCTTTTTGAAAGTTGTGAAATCACTATTGTGGAGTTTTTCTTGTGGAGACACAAAAATATATATTTAATGTATTCTCTCATTCACCGCTATAAGAGTTAACCCAACTATGACGACTTCAGCTTCGGAAACCCAGAAATGTGAAAAGGGTCTATGCTCTTTTCACATAATGAAATGTTCTCTGATCCCACCTGTTACATTTATTAATTAGGGTAATGACATTAACATTTGACTTCTACTCAGGCCAGCCAAACACCAGCACCACTGACAGATGAAGAGGAGATGGAGGAAGAATATTAACACCCAACAGGAAAAATAATAAAGTATTTGTAGGAAATAAAGATGACTATAAAAACATTTTAATAAATGTATTTTACAGCTGTGGTGGTGGTTATGCCATATATCTCGTACTACCATCTGGCAGCATCCTTCCATTCCATACAGTAATCAGTTTTCAGAAAGTGTGATAATGGGTATATGAGTGTCATAAATGCGTCCAACCACTGGAAATCCTAAAGGAAATTCTAATTATCAGGATACTTCTAGAGGTTTATCAAGTGAACATCGGGATCCTTCCTGTATAAAAGGACATGCCATTTTGACAGTGTCCTCATGATCAAAATATGATTAATGAATGTTCCTGCAAAGAATGCTTTTCTTACTTTGTATTTTTGTCAAGTGGCAGATAATTTAATTTGTTTTAAGTAAACTTCGCTTACTTTACATTTAGATTAAATTTATAATTTTTTGATATTTATACTTGAAATACGACCAAAATACAGTAAGAAAAGAATTTGTGCAGTTTGAATGAATGAATAAAGTATTTAAACACTGCTGGTGCTTTAAAAAGGGGAGGAGAACAAAAGAAACTCTGGGTTTACCAAAGGAAACCTGCTCCTGACCAGGTTAGGTTCATAGAGTAAGTTACCCTGGTAACTGACTCTGAGTATAAGTTACCTCTCTTTCAGAAACGGGCTTGGCTTACCCTGCTTTCTCGGGTTTGACATACCTCCCATTCTGAAACAGAAAACCCAGAGTTTCCCTTATTTCAGGGTTAACATACTCAGAGTTTTCACTTAACCTCCTTTCTGAAACAGGCCCCAGCTTTCTCTGTCAACTCAGGCTTTGACATCAGTTTAGCTGTGACATCAGTGGTGAACAGCCAATCACATGCTGTGGATCAGTGAAACTGAGATCTACTTCTCGCCAGAGAAGCAGTGAGATTGATTTCTCTCTTCTGCAGAATATTGCATGATTGAAAAATATTAAGAATTGAAACAAATTTACACAGCAAGAAGAAAAGAGCTGTCTATGAAAGAGGACAACTTTAAGAAAAATCTTACTACGTCAATGCAAGTAAAAGTTATGAAGTTAGTTTAGTTGATATATAGAGAGAATTGAACATTTAAGCTCACATGTAGTAATTTTTATAGCTTTATGTATTGATTTTAAAGCTTATTTGTATTACCTTTTATATAAGCTTGTTATATTCATTTTGAACTATGTGCCTACTAATGATTGATTTACTAAAACGATACATTTGTAACTGATTAAGGGTATAATAATAACATAAATGATATCTAAATCATTCGAAATAATAATAATTATTATTATTATTACTAAGCATTGTTAAAAGCCAGACACTTTAGTCTTTAAAAACATTTGCTATGGAGTGACCTTTAATTTGGAGTAGAAAAAGGGGGAGTGACTTTATTGCATCAGAGGTGTGTCAATTTGCTCACAGCTGATTGGTCTAATCTCTTATCCAGAACATAACCTGCCCCGGAGCTGGTTAGCCGTGGAGCGTACGTTACTATGGAGATGAACACTGCTAAAAGCCAAACCACTTTAATGGTACCTTAAACTCAGAATTGGCACTTAAACATATCTGGCTAGCCAGCTAAACCGGCTTACTTGGTATAGGCCCCAGGTGTGTTCAGGGGCGTTGCTATTTTGAGGAACTGAAAACGTCCTGACGAGTCGGTTTAAACACGTGTGTATTGCCACGATTGGTCAAATAATTTGACCTATTTGCAGTAATGACAAATAAAATTGGCTAATTATTTGACCAATCGTGGCAATACACACGTATTTAAACTGACTCGTCAGGTTGAGGGTGTCTATATTCCGCCATGTAAATAGCGAATCCGCCATGGCGCGAGCACAACTGGCTTTTAAAGGGAATGGGAGATGAGACTCTGATTGGTCTATAGCACATTATGCCCAAAACCACACACATTACTCATTAAGAGACTAGGTACAAACATTTTAGACCATATGCCTGGCGTGTCGACAGTTTTTTCCGTAGTTAAACTAGCAATTGTAGATTCGGACACACCCTAAGTGCACCTGCGCCATGCGCTTCAGACCATGCGCTCAGATCGTTAAAATAGGTCCTATCATGTTCAGTCTTCCTGTTTGTATTTCCACAGCATGAAGGTAAGATCTTATAGCCTGGATGCCAGCCGAATTTGCCTTGCCCACAACATTTGTGGTCGGGAAGTTCGGTCTGGACCTATGCTCAAACCAGAGCTGTTCGGACCAATGAAATTGTCAGGGCGGGCTTTATACGATGATGGATAGATGATCAACTGTAACGTAATCATGCACGTCACCAAAGAGCGCTTGGGTTAAATTTGTTCTAATTCTAAATGGAGAACTTGTTCGTATATGCATTCACCTTTACTATTTCTCTCAAAATTGATGATCGTGTTGGTAAGTACTCCGTGTATCGGCAAACACCGGCAAAGATCGTTTACGCTCATCTTCTTCTTCCAGCGTGCATGCAGCTGAGTTCTGCTGTTGACAACTATACAATTATGCATCGCTCCGTTGCTCTGATTGGTTGTAGGTTAGGGTGACCAGACGTCTCCGTCTTCCGGAAAAATGTCCCCCTTTTACAGCTTGTTGAAAACAACCCGTCGATATATGGCAAAAAAAAAGCGCCCAACCAACATAAAGCAACCTGCAGGTTATAGGAGCAATTGTGTAGTGATTATTTCCACCAGCAGATGGTGCTGTCAGTTACGCTGACTCTACTTGCTCGCACACACGGCGCTACTACTTCAACGTAGAACGTAAACAAGAGCAGAGTGTCATTATTGTCAAATATCAAAAGAAACATCTTTATCGCTTTTAAGGTAGTAACATACTAACTGTTAAACTAAAGTAGGTAATACTGTTTGTATGTGTGCGGGATTGTTTTGTCCCAAAAAGTTCTGCAGTCACATAGCAGCGATTACCATCTTAACTATAAAAAAACCTAAACAATTGGACTTGCAACAAATACATGTGCAGAATACACATACTTTCTGCTTAAAATAAAAATGCAAAATAACAAAGCACAAACGTAACAAACAAATTTGAAGTAAAAAAAAGTAATTTATATAGTATAAATTTGTGAAAATTTAAATATTAAATACAATTATAAAATATTTGTTATATAGTTTTATTTATCATATTTATGTTGTTTTATTTTTGTAATGTGTTTTTGTTAAGTCATGTTATAATTGTTTTGAACTGCTTGTTATTTATAATGGTTACTATTAACTGTTTTCTTTTTTTCTTTTTTTTTGCGAGTGCATTGAATTGTATTCCAGACCAAAAATCCTAATAATCAAATTAAATCCTAATAATTATTAATGTTAATAATAATAAAGGGAGCCCACAACAACAACAAAAACATTCATAAATGTATTGTCCCTGTTTTTTTAATTAAAAGATAATAACAAATTAGATTTTAGTGATATTTTGACCACTCAAATAGGAAATGTCCCCAGTTTCCATTTCAGAAATCTGGTCACCTTATTATAGGTCTATGCAATTGAGTGTAGAGGCATTTTCTTTCCTGGTTCGGTTAAAACACGCCTCATAATCACAGTCCAATGGAGCAGTATCAGACTCATATTCTGACTAGAATCTCAGTATGACGACGTCAGGTTAAAGATCTATATGGATTTGTGAATGAAGCGCTCAGTCTGTTAGTTATGACATTCGCTTCAAACATTACAACGCTCATAAATCATGCTAACTTTTGTTAACTCTACAATAAATAAATCCTCTTCACCAACTAATTACTCTTCGACAGCGATGCCATAGAAATATACAGAGTTACCGCTAAAACGGTGCCATTCTATTTTCACGAAAGGTTCTTTATAGAGGAAAAATATTCTTTAGATTATTAAAATGTTTTTCACACTAAGAAAAGAACATGGTTCTCCTAAGAACTGGTCACTGAAAAGTTATATGGCATCGCTGTGAAAACCCTGTTTTTCAGAGTGTATTTTGTGGTGTAAAAGAGAAAGCATAGTTCTATAAGCCTTGGAAGTAGACATATGGAGAGATATATACGGATACATTCAGTTTCATATAGAGAAACTAACCTGGTTTACTACATTTCTATGGAATAAAACTGAGGACCTCACACATTCGTAAAGTGATTAACCATATTAATCATCTCCCTTACCTAATAGTTTCAGACCTGTAAGATTCTCTGACTCTAGGTGGCAGTGTTTCTTTAGTCTTTACAGTGTATTTTTGCTTGTTGCAATGTGCTTGTGTTAACAGTGATCATTTAATAGACAGCTGGTCACTGTAAAACTCTCCACTCAGTTGTTTTGAAATGATCTAAAATAAGCGAAATGAGTCACGTTTTAGCAATACTAAATGAATAAAAACAACTAGTTTACATGGAAGGAAATGCTTTGTGGCAGAGGATGGTTTGCCAGGTTGCGTGCAGTGGTACAGTCCTGGATGCCATCCAGTGTGATGAATTTATGAGTCAGAATGAGGTGGGAAACAGAAGTCTGTTCTCAGTTATATAATCTCCAAAACATTCCACTAGAGGAGAACGACATGTGCAAACACATTCATTCAACAGGTTCATAACATACAGTTATGCAAAGCCCGCCTTATTTTATGTGCAGAAATACTCCTGTGATGTTTAACGATAAAGACTTGTTGTTAAGACCGGTGAGGCACACAGATCTTTACACTCCCATTAACACGGAGCAAGGCCAAGAACAAACAATCTCTCGTGCTGTGCAAATGATCGAATACCATCCAGTTTGCTCAGAGATGAGTCAAAGCTGAGATTGTCTGTCTCAGCTTTATTTGTGCCTCATTATTACAAACATATAATTTAAACACTGCACTTGCCAAAGGGCAACTTTGAAAATAAGATCGCAAAGATGTACTGTCTGTATGTCCATGACTCAACATCTAGAGACCCAAATCGTGAATAGCTTGAAGGAAATGCCCAGCTTTCTGTTAAATGATATGGATGGCATTTCCAAATAAAATGGCAGTACTTCTTTCGCCTGATAGTAAAGGTTTTTTCTATGGAATTGTTGAGTTGAACACTGTTGCTTTTGGCTGCTGAATTTTGCAGTAACTGGCGCTCTTATTTTACTTGCGAGAGCAAGAGCATATGTAGTCAACAGTTCTGTCAAAGCTTTGACAAGTAAATTACAAATCAATTCATCATCTTCCATACAGCTTACTTTGGACTTGTCTGTTGCCTTTCTTCAGTGGTTAAGAGCTCAACAGCTCCCTGCTTGTCTGAGAAATCCCACTGTTCTGCTTTTATTAAGAACTCAAATTCAGGCCAAACTAATTTTTGTATAAATTCACTACGTGGCCAAAGGTATGTGGACCTTCTGATAACCAGGCCAGGCGAATTCATTCCAGCGGTTGAATCTTAGACTCATTATTGAAACAAAAAAAACAAAAAAAATTCTTTCTCAGTATTTCAGTCTTGTTTTCCAGTACAAATATCTAAACATTCTTAAATCAAAATACAATTACGTGAGAAGCAAATGACAGATAACAAGTCTTGTTTTTTGAAAAATGTATCAAAAGTGACTAGAAATGTCCACCAATGGGGTAAGAAAAATGTACTTGTTGTTCACTCCAAATGAAGTTTATTTTTCTTACCCCATTGTCTTGTTTAAAGCTTAAAGCTGCACTAGGTAACTTTTCAACCTTCATAATATATTTTCAAGACTCTTGTGATGATACATCGACTTACAATAGGTTGAATGACACGTCTGCCATAGCCTGACGGGGTCTGTATCGTTTTTAATCGTACTTTTAAACTTCGGGTTTCGGGTAGTAACCCGAGAACAAAAAGAACTACAAAATTCGACTGCTTTACGGCATATACGTCACTTCCACCACCACCCCCACTTCCTTAAATTCGGACGTGCGAGCCCAAGCCCAACTATCGTTTGTTTGCCGGATGTTATAGTCATGGCCGAAGCAGCACAGAAAAATAAGAAAGCAAAGGTTTTTTCGGAGGAAAGCAAAAAGAGGAAACGAGAAAGTGATCGGATTAAAGGCAGGACGAGGATCAACATTGGGCCAGCGTTTGCTCGTTGGCGTGAGCTGAAGGAGGAGGGGCTACATTCTTGCAAGTAAATACATAAGATGTACAAAATCATATTTTAGGATACCTAACATGTCTGTGATATTTGTTTATTTGTCTTGCCTCAAGCTGTAATGCAAATCGATTTTTAAAATTTGCAGATTCATCTATGGTAGCTTGATATTATAATATTGACGATGTATGGTTATCAATCTGGCCAGACTGCGGGCAAAGACTAAAGTACGCCATGTTCTGGTACGTGAGCTGCTTTATGCTGATGATGCTGCCTTTGTTGCCCACTCAGAGGCAGATCTACAACTACTCTGCTCATCTTTTGCCGCTGCATGTCTAGAGTTTGGTTTGCAGATCAGTCTTAAAAAAACAGTTATCCTTGCCCAACCTGCAACCCTGAACCCTACAGTATACATTAACAACACACCTCTATCTGTGGTAGACAAATTCACCTACCTGGGTTCCACAGTATCAAACAACAATAACCTTGACGCAGAGCTTGACATGCGCATTGGGAGGGCATCATCAGTGTTTGGAAAATTGAGCAAGCATGTCTGGCACAACAAGAACCTCTCATTGCTCCTCAAAGTCCGTGTATATCATGCATGTGTACTTAGCACCTTGCTATATGCAAGTGAGACATGGACAACTTACAGGAGGCACGAACATCGCCTCAACGCCTTCCATTTTCGCTGCCTCCGCTCCATACTGGGTGTATGCTGGAAGGACCATGTGCCAAACTCTGTCATACTTGGGAGAACTGGTTCCAGTGACCTGTATACCATCCTTCGTGAACGCCACCTCCGTTGGACTGGACATATCTATCGAATGAAGGACACCCGCCTCCCAAAAATCTTGCTGTATGGCGAGCTGGCAAATGCCCCCCGCAAACATGGTCGCCCCCATCTACGTTTTAAAGATGTCATTAAGAGGGATCTTCAGGCCTTCTCCATCAACCTGGACAACTGGGAGGCACTTGCAATTGACAGACCCAACTGGCGTGCAGCAATTGACAACGGCCGCAGGGACTCTCAGGAGTCCTATAAGTCATTTCTGGAAGAGAGAAGCTCAAAACGGGAAGCAGTTCGTCGCACTCGACATGAACGGCCATAGTATAGTATTATAAATGATTTCTCTGTGAACATCATACGTTTTTTATTTTATTCCATGTGCCTCATAATCTTGTATCAAAATATCTTCCCCTCCCTCTTGCAGCTCATCTCTTCTCTTCTCTGATGACAAGGGCGGGGCAACCTGTCACTCACATGAGATCCACCAATGGCAAACCACAACTATCCAATCAATTCCACAAGGACAAAATCAAGCCCTGCCCTACATTCTGCCCACAATAGAGGGTATGAATGTGACATCATCGTCGGCCCGTATGACTGCGGTTACGCCCAGTGAGGGAGGGGTGGGGGGGATGGTTCTTGGACATCTATGTACCCCCCTCCAGACTGAGGGAGACAGACTTGATAATAGCATGTCATTTTCTCTGCTTCTGTTACTGATTGCTTTTAGAGGGAAAAACTGCCCATAACTGCTGGTCTAGGATCTGTTTTCTTCATAATGATAGCGTATTATTAGCAAAAAAGAGTTGACAAAAGATCCAGTGCGTATCTATAATGTAGCCAATAACCGACCTGTTTGTTGATTTCTTGAACGCAATGGCCAATCACAGGTGTTGAAGTTAGAATACACTCACCGCTCCAGTGTTTTTGTCCAGTGCCGAGTTCTGCACGTGCACTAATTTTCTCTAAGTGTAGACATTATGTAAATAAGAGATTCACTATTCATTATAGAATTTAACAGAACTTTGTGCGATCGCGTTCATTGAATGAGTGACAGCTTTTAGTGATTATAAAGGGAGAGCTCTTTGCGCACTTTCTCTAGGCGATATATATAAAAAAATGAATAGGCCTAATATATTCAGAATGTGAATAAAACTTTGGTTTTCCATTCTTGACAAGCGGCCACATACACGCTTCAATACACAGTGATAAGTGATGTCAATGCATACCCTTTATATGGAAGAAGAGACTAGCACAACTTCCATGCCAACTTAAGGAATTTCGCTTCTCAAGTAAATCTTGATTTAACCCTCAGAGCCCGACGGCATCGCCCACGACGTCACACGGCACCTCCGATAAATATCTATATTATTTCATGAAACTTTTATCGATTTTCTTACCGTTTTTTCCAGCAGAAAGCTAACGAGCTAGCCATCACGGGGGTGTCTTTGGTGTCTTTGTAGCCTTTACAGAAGGTTTTCTATCCAGCCTGGAACATGTGCATCTTTTTGGAGTTGTTCAGCAATAAATCAAAACGCTTACATCCAAGATATATCCACTTGATGTCCATAATTTATACATTTTCCGTCATTTTTGCCGCTAGCGCGATGCTAGCTGCCATTTTGGATGAGGGTTTGACCAATGACAGGCTGATCCGTCATCCACGTTGGTGTGCGTCATTACGCATGAACCACAGCTCTTTTATTGTGAAGAGAGAGAGACGCACGGCTAGTGTTGAGGATAGAGAGAGAGAGACGCGCTGCAGTTTTTAGTAGTTTTGTGGAGAAAGTTTGAGGAAAAAGTTTGAGGAGAAAGTTTGAGGAGAAGTTCCCGATAGGAACTGTTTTGAGGCTTGGCACCAGTAAATATCCAAAATCCAAAGAGGCCAAAAGCGCCTGGACTTTTTTTGGAAAAATGTAAATAGTTTTGGTTCTGTATAAGTTATCATGTTTATTCCTGAGTTCCAGGACTCTAAAGACTTGAACAAACTGTTTCCCAGAGGAAATATGCTTAGCTTTTATTTATTTGTGTGTGTTTTCAATAAATATTTGAGTGATTCAATTTCCGTTTTATGTTTTCATTTGTCTTTATGGTCCCATAACTTATTTTACATTCAGGTGACATCAACACAAATATACTGACAGAGCAACTTGTCTTGAAAAAAAAGAGGTGTGTCAATTGTCTGTGCACAACAGGGTTGATGTTTTACAAGCTTTTTTAGTAAATAACACCAGGCAGAAAATTAATTGTAAAAATACCCTTAGGTCTTAAAGGGTTAAGAATGTTTATAAATGGCCCTGTGCACATTAAGAAATGCTTACCTGTGTCTGGTCTCATTGATCGCCTTTGGGATAAATGGAATTGGTGAGCCAGGCCCCAACATCACTGCCTGACCTCACTGATGCTCCGGTCTGAATAGAAGCAAATTCCCACAGCCGTGTTCCCATCACCTAGTGGCAAGCCTTCCCAGAACAATGGAAGATGATTACATGAACCATTGTACATACCACAAAAACACTGAAGCTAATTGTTTGTGGTAGTATGAGGAAAAATAGCGAATTAAACCCACTATTGCATTTCCCCCCTTAGATTAATCATTAATCAAAACTTTATGAAAACCAGACAAGGGTCTGCACCTTCTCAAATGAGAATAGACCACTAGTGTGTTTCTACTCAAAGGCTTTGCATTTCAGATTATTGGCTCATCTTGTGCTGTCATTTGGAATGGCCGTATTTAGTTTTAATGTAGATGAAAACACAGCGAAGAATGCATATTATCAGACAACGACCTCCGTCTTGAATGCATCATAGGTGATCTGAATGTAACTCCTAAATCAAAACTTGGATGACATTCTAATAACACAATACGGCCTCAGAATGACGCCAAACCTTGAGTTATGGTGAAAGCATTATGCATGGAAACAGTTCTTTAACTTTTTCTTCATGCTTGACTGAAAATGAGATGAAAATTAACCTCTTCCCTGTCACCGTCCCGCTGGCGGGACACCTGGCACTCTTTTTTTGATCAGCTTTTTTTTGTATCATATATTTGAGTAATTATCATAAATTAGGTATCATTCGAAAGCTTACGAACTCAAAATTCATCCTGTGAAAACCGTTTTGAAATTGGACATTGCGTTACCATGGAAACGGTACTTTAAATTCTTCTTGTGGGCTCCTCCCCTAGTTGGCGTCGTCATGTTTTATATTACAACATTTATTTTAACTACTTTATAATAAAAATCTTTTCTAATCTTGACAAAACACATATCGTCGGAAAGGTCTGAGTCTCAGGGTTCCATATTTGGGGACCATTTTGTGATGGAAGGGATATTTGGACAGAAATTTACAGAAAAATGCATCAAAAAAACAATCAATGGAATATGTGTGACACCCGGTGGCTATTTGTGGTACAGCGCCTAAACAAAATCTCATGGGAACTTCAATTTTTGTGATATCAACTTTAAATTTGGAACACAACTTGGTTAGACATATGGCTTTGATTTTATAGTAATTTTAGATTAAAACATTTTTGTAAAATATATATTTTATAGAAAATAAAAATATTTAGTACAGTATTTTTTATTTACAGTAAATTTCAATTTCCATAACTTTTTCATACTTTCATATTTTGAATTGTGTTCACTTCAGCAATAATCTGCCGAGTGTCTGCTTTAAAACAAGACCAAACTTAGGTCTATATTCCAAAGCATTCTTGAATTACAGCCCTTTAAGTTTGGATAGTGCAATGTCATGTGTATTCTCAAAAAGGGGGGTGACAGGTAAGGGGTTAAATAGCATTTCCACATCGGTATGCATCTAATAGGTCTCAAAAATCACAGTTCACGTTGCAGGGATGGACGTGGATTTGAACCTTCTGTTTTGATTGTATTTCTTTAGCCTGCGATTGTCCGACTCCAGCAAATTCTCGAAGGACCACCATCCTGGGATTCATATGTGCAAACAAGAGGCTTTGCGAGTTTTTGGAAGTAATTGAAAAATTCTTTCTTGTGTGAAACTGTTATAGTCATTCTCCGTATTATTCTTAAACAAGAAAGAAACAAGAAAGAAAACAAGCAATAGAATTAAGTAAATAACACCCAGCCACTGACTTTCATGAAGAATGCCACTCTGGTCTGCGGCAGTTTAAACACATCCCTAATGCTTTTCACCTCAGTGTGAGGGCTTGTGGAATTGTAAGATGAGATGTTTATTGTGGACGTGTAGACGTATAGTCTTTATAAAACACTTAAACACTCTTGCCCCTTGGTTGCCCCTCAGTGGCATTTATAGCTGCTAGAGCCCTTCTCATCCATTCCCTTTTCAAATGCTGTTGTCCAAATACGCTTGGGGCCTGAAGTGATGAATACTTTGCACAAGTTGTTATTCGTCCGCACCCACCTAATATACTGATGGTTTCAGAGCTTTTGCTGTTTTCGTTGCGCCATATGGTACTGGAGACAATGTTCAATATCAATATACACTAAAAAATAAAAACGGAAAATGTACTGGTAATTTTCTGCCAGGACATTATCCAGTAATTTTACGGAAATTTCCGTAAAATACAAACTAATGCAATGTGTAATTCAAAATACAGGTAAAACACTTGTAAAAAATCAATACTTCATATTTATACAGTACATTGTGCCCTAACTTTTTTTTACATTGTAGTGTTTTTTTTTTTATTGTCCTCATCACTTAACTCTGTGAGAAATGTGTGTAAACTCTTTTCAAAGACACCAAACACATGCCCTCAGACTATGATGGTATGTACGTTACTACAAACCAACTGGGACGACTCTTTTGAAAACTCTGCAATAACCTTTTGATTGAAGACATTGTCTTTTGACCTGTAGGATTTATTGGTTCTCACAGAAACCTAGTTTCAGCCTCAGATGATAATTGGCTGAACATCTGATATATAATGGCCTTTTCACACTGAGCACGACACAATAAAACGAAACGCAAATCGCAGACGAACGGAGTTTTCACACTGAACGCAAAACGATTGATCACCTTTGGCTAATTCACACCTGCACAATAGGTGGTGCTGACCGAGAATACATTTTTCCACATGTATGTATCCCGTATAGGTTTTTCCATTTGGCTTTAACCTCGTCCGCTGCACAACATACAGCAATAAATTAAGATAAATTAAGTTTGGCATACACATAAACCATCATTGACTGCAATCTAAAGTGGATTTTGATTAAATAATAGGTAGACATGCATTATTTGTAGTTTTTTAGAATAAACTGAACGCTACACCTGCTTAGCATTCCTCATGTAAGCATTTCTCTTTCTTTATTGTTATAAAAATTACCCAGAGCCGCATGAAAATCACATACAGAACATAGATCGTCGTAATCATAAATCCTCATTTATTTGGCTTCAACATCTGTAGAAACGTTTCTCTCAGTTGTTTATGTGCGGAACTCAGAACGAGGAAAGGAAAACAACATTGTCATTCAGAAGGGCAGGAGTTATGATCACATAATATGATTGACCACTCTAGAGGGAATGAGCTCTCTGACTTATTACAGACACACACGGAAGAAAACAGAGCTCTGTACGGCGTTTCAAGCACTTCAGATCGCATATTTCAGTGGAAAATTAATACAAATGATAATCTGTATAAAGAAAATGTAAGAAAAAATCTGTTCTCAGACACCAATGATAACACTCAGCATCCATTCTCTTTTCTCTTCCGGAATACTTTTCTTTGGTTGTTACGCAGGTTTTCAAAATAGCGCTACCACTCTCACACTCAAATCTATTTGGGGGGAAACAAAAAAAAGATGCTTTGGTAGATCACGTCCGGTGTGAATAGCTCCATGGTGATCTATTGTTTTGAAGTGCCTTGAAACACGCAGCATTATTCAATGTGTTGACGTAATTTCCCCTGAAACAGGAAGACAGGGCAAGACATATCAAACAGCTCCTCCCCTTTTTTAAAACAGCCAATAGCGTTTAGTTCCTAATGTCTAACCGTTTCTCCTCCTGATCTCCTCCATATCACTTTAACACAGCATTCTGTGTAGAATTAAAATGGGTCAGATATGTTTTGTTGTCTGCGCTGACTCGGGCATATGATTCGCTCTGTGTCTCTGGACTGGAGCAGACTGTTTGTGCGCTGCGGCGGTGCGCGTGAAACTAATGTGAAACCAGACTTAATTCGCCTCAACTGAAAGCATATTTACGCTGTCTGAATCGTTCCCTATTCCCTATATAGTGCACTATGTGGCATTGTAGAAAATGGTAAATTCGTGAAGGCTGTGATCAAGTGACTGATTTCAGCCACAGCTTCAGCGTTTATTTAGGGGCTGGGACACTTCAGATTCTAGAGAGCATTTGATTGGACAGAAGATGTGATTAGATGCTGAAGTCCGCTGTGATGTCATACAAATCTGTGATCCATGAGAGACTGTAAGTTTTGAATGCTTATATCTCCTAAATGCGAAATTTTGTCATTTTTTGGAACACAAGTGCGTGTTCACACTTGGCATCTTTTTTGAAGCTGCCAGTGTCTGTTTTACATTATATTCTTATGAAGTAAACCGTGTTTTCAAAAGAAGTATTTTTAAAATGCCAACGCCGACGTCTTTTTCTGCAGCTCAGAGCGTCTTTTTCTGCAGCTCAGAGCGTCTTTTTCTGCAGCTCAGAGCGTCTTTTCAAGTTGAAAAAAGTTAAACTTTTCTGATAAACACGCCCTACGTCAAGCGCCTTTTGGACAGCGGACCAATGTCGTGAGTAGCAAGACCTGACTCGTTTCCATAACAACAAGAAAAATGGAGAAGGTGCCGGTAGATCGACTGATGGTCCCCCTGAATTTTTGCAATTAATGATGCAATGATTTGTAGCAGGTCTTCAATCTGACTTTTGTTAAGTCTAAAATATGCCACAAAGCGCGCATCATCCAACCAGAGCTCCTGGACTAAATTATTGTAAGCACCATATTGTTTTCTTCCCCGTATAATGCTACGAAAGAGCCAACTTTCTCGACATTTTGTATCTCTGCATCACACAGCACTCTTGTTGCAGCTGTTGTAATTGCAACAAAATGCGCCCTCGGCTGCTATTTGGAACCAAACGCTGCCAGCTTTTTTTATTACTAAAAGAGCACTCTTGCCAACTTTTTCTTGTCAAAAAAGACGTCAAGTGAAAACACAGCCTAAGGCTAACATATTCATACTAAAAGCTAAAAAAACTTACATTTTGATTTCAATGGTGCTTTAAGGCACACAAATGGGAAACCCTTTGAAGTCATCATCTGATTGATTGAATTCTACAGGATTTCCGGGAGATGTGTGTGTTGTGTTCTTTAACTGTTGGCCTGGACCACTGTGATGCCAAACCCCCTTATGGAAGAAGAATGCCGTCATGTTTACAACTGGGACAATGAGCTCTTATTTTGAGCTCTTATCTTAAACGCTCGGATTTTCCAAATTTTTGCACCACTTGATGCACCATTATTGCATTAAATTTGCACAACCTTGAACAAATTATTTGTGTGCACGCCGGTCTGTTATCATAGGGATATCGACTTTACATTTTCACGCCACAGAACACAGACGCAGCCGGATCATTTCCATTGTGACCGACACAATCTACTAGCTAGCCTCTGGTTTCAGACGTGCTTTTTGTGTGGTAAATAATGGCGCAAACACCAGTAAATTGAAGAGCGCAAACCTTTGCAAATCACCTCCCATAATTAATTTAAATACTCTCCTCCCATAAATGTTGTGCCTGAAAGGGAAACTCCTACAAATGCATATGCAATAGGTTCAGCCGCAAAAATAACCCCGTCCACGCCTTTTCAGTGCTAATTTATCACTGCGTGTCTTTAGAAAATCCTGACAGTAGTTTTTAACACCAAAAGAGGGTTTGCGCTGGTGCAAGCTGTAAGTAAATCTGGCCCTTATTCTTTTATTATTTGGGGTTCACACAATACTGTATTTATGGCTGCTGCGTGTTCAGCTCCCATGCCAAAAACACTCGACCTTTAGATTTTTAGTAGTACTCCTACACAGTAAAATAATATATTTAACTGTATGTGATGATAGAATAAAAGCACCCTGACAGCACAATCAGAGGCGTAGCAAGCTTTTCAAAAGTGTGGGGGATGGATGTGGTTTGTTTGTTAACAATAAAAACAATGAATACAATGACAGAAGGGTACAAAGGTTATAACATACAAGATATATAATATATATTATACATACCTCGGTTTTTTTTAACCACGGTGTTCGGTTGGCTTCTGATGGCTAGTCACATGAACACTACATAGACTTCACTATAAAATATACATTGATTCTTATTAAAGCTGCTGTATTAATGTTTTTCAGTTAAGAACAGAGAGTGTGTTTCTGTCGTTTGTAGTTGTATTAACATTAAAGTCCCCATAGTAGGAAATAATAGGGAAGTCAATGGCTACCATCAGCTGTCTGTGTTCAACAGAAGAAATGAATACAGGTTTGGAACAACATTAGATTGAGTAAATAATGACAGAATTTTAGAGGTGAACTGTCCCTTTAAGGACAGCGTGTTCACTATGGCTGCACTGCTGTCAATTTAAGACGTGCATCTAATATACAGACACACGCCGATTTTACTTTCACTTTACACATAACCGACTGTGTTTATGTTAACCTTGTGTGTATTTGACATTATTAGCGCAGTAAAGGCCCAGGTATACTTCGGCTCGCGGCTGGCCGCACACCCCGTCTGCACGCAGCCCAAATTTCGAGACCGCGCGGACGGTCCGCGTGCAACAGCGCATGCGCCAGCAGTACAGAAGAGTCCACTAGGTGGCAATACGCACAGTATTGAGCACAGTGTTCAGCCGTCGAAGAAGAGTGTGCAAAGACCGGTTTAAAAACAACACGCTTGGGAAAAAAAAGAGAATTTTTGATTCTTCAGTGTTTCTTCCAAACTATGTTGCAATGGTGGATGCACTACAGTTCTTCTCCAATCATGCCCAGCGAATGTCCCGTTGATGACAGGACTCAGTGCTGCCCTCCGGTGTCTGGTAGAGCATAGAAATAAAATGTAATGCGCATGTATCGAACGCGATCATCCGCGCGCATCCGTGGTATAGTATACTTTGAAAGACGCGCGGACAGGGCTGCGCGCGTGACGTGTCCGGGTGCGGAAAGTGAAGTATACCCGGGCCTTAAGACTACTTAGTCCAGTAATCAAGTGTTTGACAGGCTATTAGTGCGCGCGCTCTGCGCGTTAAAGCTACACTATGTAACTTTTCCGTCCACTAGAGGTCGCCTGTTCAAAACAAAGGCGTAGTTTGATGACGCCACGTTTGAGCGCAGAATCTCGGGACATGTGGTCTTCACCTCACAGCCGGTGGGAAACAGTCAGGATAGGACTCGGGCAGAAATCATGTTCATGGATGCGATTATTAACATTACTGTAGTCTGAAGCAGAGCAGGAGCGAGTGTTGTGGAGCTGAGCAAGGCCGCAGGAGCGATTGAAGAGCGGGACTGTTATTATGGCATAGTCGCTGGCGGGACTTTTATTATGACACGGTTGCCGGCGGCACTTCCTCTTCTCCAGTGCTGAGTGTGAGGTAACGCAGCTCTGTTTATCGTATTAGATATATCTGAGTGTGTTGAAAAGGAAGTTATGACGTTCGCTCGGCGGCTGCTATGACACTTGTTCACACTGCAGTGAGAGTAAAGTGTTTCACTGAATAAAACCGGAGACCGAGGGTGACGCAGATATGACGCAATCGACAGGCGACTCCCTCACACGCATAGCTCACACGTCCCGGCTCCTTGGTTAAAATAGCAATTTTCTCACGATTTACAAATAGTTGAAAACATTTGGGATATTCTAAGTACTCAACTGAACAAAATATATAACACTGGCCTAGTGGTTTCTGGATGTTTTACTGCAAAAATCCTACATAGTTCACCTTTAAAGGCCCGGTATACTTCGGCAGTCCGCGTGACGTAATTTTCGTCATTCGGAGGGCTCGCGGCCGGCCTCACACCCCGTCCACACGCAGCCCAAATTTTGAGACCGCGCGGACGGTCCGCGTGCAACAGCGCATGCGCCAGCAGTACAGAAGAGTCCACTAGGTGGCAATACGCACAGTATTGAGCACAGTGTTCAGCCGTCGAAGAAGAGTGTGCAAAGATCGGTTTAAAAACAACACGCTTGAAAAAAAAGAGAGAATTTTTTATTCTTCAGTGTTTCTTCCAAACTATGTTGCAATGGTGGATGCACTACAGTTCTTCTCGGATCATGCCCAGCGAATGTCCCGCTGATGACAGGACTCAGTGCTGCCCTCCGATGTCTGGTAGAGCATAGACACTTTTTTACTGCGCATGTGTCAAACGCGATCATCCGCGCGCATCCGTGGTGTAGTATACTTTGAAAGACGCGCGGACAGGGCTGCGCGCGGAAAGTGAAGTATACCCGGGCCTTAAAACGGTGCATAAGCACGCGAATATACTTCGGCCGTCCACGTTCGTGCACCGCCCGCATGACGTAATTTTCGTCATGCGGAGGGCTCACGGCCGGCTGCACACCCCGTCCGCGCGCAGCCCAAATTTTGAGACCGCGCGGACGGTCTGCGTGCAACAGCGCATGGGTCAACAGTATAGAAGAGTCCACTAGGTGGCAATACGCACAGTATTGAGCTCAGTGTTCAGCCGTCGAAGAAGAGTGTGCAAAGACCGGTTTAAAAACAACACGCTTGAAAAAAAAGAGAGAATTTTTCTTCCAAACTATGTTGCTATGGTGGATGCACTACAGTTCTTCTCCGATCATGCCCAGCGAATGTCCCGTTGATGACAGGACTCAGTGCTGCCCTCCGATGTGTGGTGGAGCATAGACACTTTTTTACTGCGCATGTGTCGAACGCGATCATCTGCGCGCATCCTTTGTGTAGTATACTTTGAAAGACGTGCGGACAGGGCTGCGCGCGTGACGCGTCCGGGCGCGGTAAGTGAAGTATACCCGGGGTTTAACCGGCAAGGCTTTAAAACGCATGCAAATAATGAACTTTCGTGATCGTGAATAACTATAGTGTTCTGTGAGTATAACTCTCTTACACCAGCATTGCAAGCGTGTCTAGCACTGTGTATAGTGATTGGATATTTGCTCATATCAGCACTCACAGGCACACTGCAAAAACAAAACAAAACAAAAAACAACGCAATTCACAAGCACGTATTGAACCGTGAATGCTGTACCGAACGGTTTAATATTATAATGAGAATTGTGGCATCCCTAAAGCGTTTGTGCAAAACTGCGGGAAAACTGTGGGAAAACTGTGGGAACCCTCTCACCGGGAAAAGTGTGGGTGTTCCCCCATGGGTGCGACGCCCCTGAGCACAATGTATTTTGGCGAATTGGAGGCTAATTTGTATGAATATCATTTGAATGTTTTCGCACAATCTCCTAATACCCCAGATACGGGTATGTTTAGGGTTGGGGTGGACTTTCATGCTTCTTTTTTCTCATACTCGTACATTTTTGTACAATTCACATTGTACAAATTCATACAAAATCATCACCTCGTAACATAGTTGGGCCATTCTATAGAATTGGTGCAAACTGCTGTCCCACAGCCTAAAAACACATTTAAAAAGCATTGAATTCTTAGATGTTTACTAAGATCCTTCTATTACTGTATCTATTGAATCACACAATAATATTATATAAATAAAGTATAATATCTTTTGTCCACTTTCAACCCCTTCTGTCCTGATTTCTTCAAGGGGAGGGTCTATGGGCAGGTAAATGTATGGGCCTTTTCAGATCTTTGAAGTTAGAAATCAGGAATGGTGAAAGAACATTGTGCTTGGTACGGTTTTCATCTTCGGACCAAACTTGGGTCTTCATCCAACAAATTTTAAATCCCGTCTGGCTAGCCCGCTTCCCATAATGTTTATGCATTAGGTCAGTAGGAGAGAAGGTGGCTGTTCAAACACATCCATGAGCGTTTACACTACAAAAGCAATCCGGTTGAATACGTTTTCGACTACCTCTGGAAGTGGTCAAAAGTGGACAAGCTCAAAATGTTTTAGACCGTTTACACCTGTATTTAGCGTCATCCACTTGTGAACCGACCGACCAAAATGCCTCTTGGATGTAAACAGGGCCTGATATACTTTTCCTGAGGATTTGTTTGACACCATCTCAAAATGCTTCTTTCACTCTATTGTAACATTTCTCACAATGATAATTCAGAAACAAAATGACCACACTTTAAGAAACTGTTGGTGTAAGAGAAGGGGATTTCAGACATCTCACAGTCCAGACATGAACTTTCCTTAACCATATGAGCACTACTGTGAAAAAATTGAATGCCTATTGGGAAGTTCATATTAGGAAAAGTCCAAAAGATGTTTTGACAGCTTAGTTACACCACAAAACAAAAAAACTCCAAACGAACAAGCTGAAGAAAAGGAACCAATAAATGGGACGAAGCAGAAAAATGACAATTAGGGGAAATAATGTTAACCTTTCTCATCCAGTTGTAGGGAAAACCACAGCTGGAACTGCATAATGGAGACTGCAACTCTTCAAACAATTTTAATATTTCCCAGACCTGCATTATATCCTTGGATGTGCTTATTGGCAATGGCATTCTCATTACAAATTGTGTGAGCTGTGCTGTAAGACACACAAAGACCTGAGGAAAACTGTACAATCCCCTCTGAGCATTGCAAGGATCATTTTTAATGGCTCCCAGCATTTATGAACTATGTTTTAAAACAAGGGTGTCAAACAAATGGCCCAAAAAGGTGTCCAATCAAGCCCAGGGGATGATTTGAACAATAATACAAAAAAATAAAATAAACATGCACTTGTCCACCGGCCATAAATCTGAATGAATTTTTTAAACCTTTTTATTTTTTTATTTTATTTTGGCCAATCTCTATTCCCGACTTGCGGAGAAAAAAAAAACTGCTTTGCAATGATTTCCCAAAATGTAAAGTTTTTAAGAAAAAAGTTAAAAAAATTATGGAGTCTGTAAACAGGACATTAACAAAGGCATATGCTAAACATACTATACCAGACACAAGCTCACTGTTTGCAAATCATTGGAAGAAAAATATAAAAATTTAATTGGGACGTATATGAATGTATCTCAGAAGGAAACTGACTGTCTTGAGAAAAGTTCATGACAAATGATGACATTTTCTTTTCCTCTATATATGTACATAGTATAAGCGCAGTGCCGCTTTGTATGGACGCACGACAAGTGTTTTTTGTTAGTTTCAGCCCAACGCAGTTTTTCATGTCCAGCGTCACGTTGTTTAACCTCTTATGCTCTGTAAATAAAAAGCCATTTTTTCTATACTGATATTAGACCTCTGGCTTGAATGCTCTGTTTGAAGGGGTGTGTCTGCTGTGAGACTTCAGTGAAAACGTCCACTGTTGTGATTGGCTGACATTTGAAATGAGTATTAGATTATGTGGCGGAGGGGGTGTGGTTTAGCGAGGTCTGCTGCAAGCGCTGCCAGAGAGAGACGGACTGGCCACTCGTGGATCAGAGAGACGGAGAGCTGGGGAAAGATAGCAGAGAAAGTTTTATTGTACCGAGTTGTTGAGAGCACAAGTTTATTTTGTTTGTATCTGAGAGTTCTGAATAAATACGAGTCCCAGTCACGCGACCCTGTCTTCTTCCTCCTTATTCATACGAACTTTGTAACATGTGGAACCCCTCTAAACCCACTAAACTACGTTGTTTTACCATCACAGCCGTCGAGATGAACGAATCTCTTATTTTTTAGATCTTTTCCCATCACATGAACGGCTGCAGTGACGATCATTGAGTACACAGACAGTCTGTTGATCGCGTGAATGCAGTAATCTCGTCATTGCAATGTTATTTCTCTCACAAAATGCTTTCAACACAACTAACAGCAAACACGACATCGACAGGAATACAGTAAGAGCTTTGTGCAGCATAACAGCGTCATTCATTATTATGGCAGTTTGGACAAGTGTGCAGATACACTCGCGATGTGTGATTGACAGATCCAAGTATTACAAAAAGTGTTCTTTGATCGCTCTCTGTAATCATTTAAATAACGGATTTGCTTCATGCTACCAACAGAAACGATGTGAAGTTGATCGTTTTAGTCACTGGCTTGATTCACTGATGCATTACGCTTAGGGCATCAAGACGGCCAGCGGCGGGACTGACAGTATTAAACGATTTAGAAAGAAAGTCTGTGTGAACTTGAATGATTAGCTACACATCAGAAATCACTGATCACAGATCAGGTATTAATGAACACTGTTACTCACAGTTTGTGGCGGTGCTGTCGAATCCATATGGTAAAAGTCTGTTTGTAAAGCCTGTGCTGACTTCGCGACTGATAAACTGAATCCATTCTCTCTTAATTCTCTGGGCGGACAAAGCAGAGGAAGGGGAGGTAACCATAGAGGTAACGTTTCCCAGTATGACGACATACAGGGAAGATTCCAGATCGGCTCGTCTGAGCTCTCATTTTCTCAAAGACAGAGAAAGACAGCCAGAATCTAAATTTCTAGCCACTTGGGGACCATATACAGGCTAGGGGAACTCATATTAATGTTAAAAAACCTCATAAAATGAAAATGTAATGCCATATAGGACCTTTAAAATGTAAAGTATATACTTGATGATGTCATTCCGGACCCTGTATAGGGTCAGAGTTTAAGAGGTTAAATGGTAAATGCACTCTGAAAACTGGTGCTGGTCTGAAAACGAGGTGTGTTCAGGCGTATTGTTGGTGTGTTACTATTTTGAGGAACTGAAAATGACCACCATTTACCAACAACAACCTGGTCTGAAGTCAATAGCGCAGTATTTTTGTGTTATTTAAAGGGCACATCAGTAATATGCGCCTATAGGCGGGTGCACATAGGCGCATACACTCTGCTTATTTTACACATAGGGAAGCGCAGCAGCACACACACATTTTTAAATATTAAAAATAAAAGGATTCCTCTCTGGAGAAGCGTTCAGTCACAATTCTGACTTTATAACACACAATTGAGATAAATAAAGTCAGAATAGTGAGATTAGGAGCCCTATTTGAACGATCTGAGCACATGGCGCAGGTGCACTTAGGGTGGGTCCGAATCCACTTTTGCTAGTTTAACGACGGAAAAAATGGTCGGCGCACCAGGCGCATGGTCCAAAATGAAAAAAGTCAGTCTTTCCCCCCTCTCAGAATTTGACTTTATAAATCGCAATTGGAACTTGATATCACGCAATTCTGAGATAAAAAGTCAGAACTGCGAGATAAAAATTCCCAATGACCTTTTTTATTTTTTTTTCAAGCCTCCATAGCTTTGTGTACAGTGGTAAACAAGAACACTTTATGCATCACTGCTCTTCCATAAGCACCACCTACTGTCAGAAAGTAAATTTGCCTTTTCATTCAGTCCATCCGTTTTTGTTTTTTTTGTGCAAGTGTGTATTATGTAACCATAATTTCACAAAGATAAAGTCAGACAATGCTGATTTTGCCATAAATCTTGCCATTATACAATCTAATTTAAATAAAAAACAACTGATCATGCATTTGTAGCATTTTTGTTTGGATTGTGATTAAAATGCAGTGGTTGCCTCTAATATCAAATGGCTACACATATTGTTTTCTTTCTTTTTTTTTTAGGCTAGTTTGGACTTTTATAGAACAAATAAACAACAAAAACATTTTATTAAACAAAGGAAAAAAAATTGGTAACCGGTATCAGAATTTGCCAATGTGCATGTTAAAAAAATGGAATCTAAATTGGTGCATCATTAATAAAAAATATTAAATAAAACATTATTTAAAAAGTTGTTTCACTGTAAAAATAATTAAAGAGGAGTATTTTCTTGCAAATTAATTTGTAGTTTGTATAGTTAATAATAAAATAACTGTTTTAAATTTTAAAACAACCAATTAAGTTGGGGTAAGGGTAAACAAATTTGGTTTGCCATCTGTAAAGAAGTGACCAACGATCAACTCAAGTTCATGATCATCTCAAGTTTTTCATTTTAGTACTAATTTAAATCATTGGTTAACAACTATGTTGCTTTTCATCACTGTTCACTTCATTAAGCAGAAAAACTCCCACAGTGGAAAGTGGGAATAGACCTACAGTCAAGTCAAGTTTTCTTATGTCCTAACTCTCGAAAAACATAAATTGTAACTCTCTCCCATCACTCCTGCTGTGATGAACAACCAACCTGGGAGGATTTTTTCCTGTTTCACTCAAGCTCCTGCAAGCAAAAAGACCATATTTAACTTCTGGCTTCGGGCCATCAGCCTTTCGCTCTGACCGCCAGACTCTAGACTTAATGAACCTAATGACATTAGCTCTTGAGTGCTATTATTAAAAAAGTTATGCACTTCTCAACAAAATAATACAAATTAAAAAAATCCAATGACAAAAAACAGGTTAACATTGCAGTTTAATGCATTGTGGTTTGAAATGTGATCCTTTCTTTTTTCCATGAACCTAAGTCACAAAGTAAAGCCATTTACCTGCACCTGTGTGTCAAAAAAACTCTCCAATGTAGTTTGTCATATTAACATCTGTATTGTTCTGGTATGAAACAGCTGAGGTCTAAATCATTGTTAAATCATTGTAGCTGTCTTAGTTTTTTAGGCTTTTACGGGTCACTGCTGTACGGAGCCCCTAAAGGGACGTGGTGGTGGAAAAAAATTAGGATGGGAGGATATTTTTTTTCCAAATCGTTTGCGTTCCCTCGCAAAGATATTTGCGTTCCCCCGAGAAACTTTGCGTTCCCACGCAAAAGTTTTGCGTTCCCTCGCAAAGATATTTGCGTTCCCTCGCAAAGATAGATGTCGTTTTGCGTTCCCTCGCAAAGATATTTGCGTTCCCTCGCAAAGATAGATGTCCCACGGGCCGTTTCAAACAGCTCAGTAGGCTACGTTTACAATATTGTATCCATTAAATGAGCGGTTAGAGTTATTTTGAACTTGGACTTAGGCTATAGCCTAGACGAGTGCTCAATGAGTTCGGTGAGCTAAACGTTGTTAAAACACAATGTCTCTTTAACGTAGACAACAAGCTGCAACCTATTTTTCCTCAAAACGAGCCTTATAATATAAATTAATTGGGTCTATATGAGCAGGCGGCTGAGAGACAATTTAAGGGACTGTCTGCAAAGTGCAAAACCCGAAAAGCGTATAGCCTACTACAAGTCATAACTTCAATGTTACACACTGTGTCTCCAAATTCAGTTTACACATCAATGGTCACTTAGTTTGATAAAAACACTTAGTTTGATAAAATTTGCTTTTGCATAATTGTTAGGATTATTTTATTAGGAAAAATGTTCAGCAAACTTCACTGAAATGCACTGTACTGTAGCCTACTGTCACCAAATTCAGTTCACACATCACGCTCTCCTGCTGGTTATACAACGCTTAGTTTGGCAATAGCACATAAAAATAATAAAAGTAATAGCACATAGCCATAGGCCTATTCTTTACACAAATGATGTTGGTACCCAGCTAAAATACAGTAGTTGCAAGTTCCATAGCTTTTGTATGATAATTGCTTACTAATTTTGATGGCATTACACTGTATAGCCTACTGTATTAGTATATTGTAGTAGGAGAGCATTGATTGTTATTGCCTATTTTTTAGTAACGCCTTTCGGGTTTTGCACTTTGCAGACGGTCCCTTTTTACTTGTCTCTCATATATTAAAGGGTTAGTTCACCCAAAAATGAAAATTCTGTCATTAATTACTCACCCTCATGTCGTTGGACACCCGTAAGACCTCCGTTCATATTCGGAACACAAATGAAGATATTTTAGTTGAAAGCTGATGGCTGAGAAAGGCTTCACACAGGCCTCCATTGGCATTCAGTACATTGACACTTCCAAGATCCATGAAAGGCACTTAAAACGTCGTTACAAAGTCTATCTCACCACAGTGGCTCTACAATAATCATACAATGCGACGACAATAGTTTTTGTGCGCAAAAAAAAATCAAAATAACACCTTTATCCAACTTGTTCTTGTCTTCCGTGTGCGCCTCCACGACGCATGCGCGAGAATATGACGTAGCGCCGGTGTTCGGGAATAGATAAAATACACACTTAAGCTCCATTTTGAGCACTAAGCCGAGACCTAAAGCACGATCAATGTAGAATCCAACAGCTTAGACACGCGCGTCTTCCTCTGCTCGTAAACAAATCGCTTCTGGGTCATATGTCCGAACGCCGGATCTGCGTCATATTCTCGCGCATGCGTCGTGGAGGCATACACGGAAGTCGAGAACAAGTTGGATAAAGGTGTTATTTTGATTTTTTTTTGCGCACAAAAACTATTGTCGTCGCATTGTATGATTATTGTAGAGCCACTGTGGTGAGATAGACTTTGTAACGACGTTTTAAGTGCCTTTCATGGATCTTGGAAGTGTCAATGTACTGAATGCCAATGGAGGCCTGTGTGAAGCCTTTCTCAGCCATCAGCTTTCAACTAAAATATCTTCATTTGTGTTCCGAATATGAACGGAGGTCTTACGGGTGTCCAACGACATGAGGGTGAGTAATTAATGACAGAATTTTCATTTTTGGGTGAACTAACCCTTTAAGGCTCGTTTTGAGGAAAATTATGTTGCAGCTCGTTGTCTACGTTAAAGGTGTCATTTGTGTTTTGAACGTTTTTAGCTCACGAGTTATTGATCCGGGAAGTTAAAATCTGTGTATACATTGCCAACTACTGAACTCCGAAGCACTGACTGTATTATTTATACTTAAGCCCAAGTTCAAAATAACTCTAACCGCTCCATTAATGGATACAATATTGTTAACGTAGCCTACTGAGCTGTTTGAAACGGCCCGTGGGACATCTATCTTTGCGAGGGAACGCAAATATCTTTGCGAGGGAACGCAAAGTTTTGCGTGGGAACGCAAATATCTTTGCGAGGGAACGCAAAACTTTTGCGAGGGAACGCAAATATCTTTGCGAGGGAACGCAAAACTTTTGCGTGGGAACGCAAAGTTTCTCGGGGGAACGCAAATATCTTTGCGAGGGAACGCAAAGTTTTGCGTGGGAACGCAAATATCTTTGCGAGGGAACGCAAAACTTTTGCGAGGGAACGCAAATATCTTTGCGAGGGAACGCAAAACTTTTGCGTGGGAACGCAAAGTTTCTCGGGGGAACGCAAATATCTTTGCGAGGGAACGCAAAGTTTCTCGGGGGAACGCAAAAGTTTTGCGAGGGAGCGCAAACGATTTGGAAAAAAAATATCCTCCCATCCTAATTTTTTTCCACCACCACGTCCCTTTAGGGGCTCCGTACTGCTGGGATCCCTGGACGATGTTCAGTGTTTTGACAGACTCAGTATATATATTCATAACATACATACATGCATACATACATACATACGTATACATAATGTACACTATATTGCCAAAAGTTTTGGGACTCCTGCCTTTACATGCACATGAACTTTAATGACATCCCATTCTTAATCCGTATGGTTTAATATGGATTTGGTCCAGCCTTTGCAGCTATAACAGCTTCAACTCTTCTGGGAAGGCTTTCCACAAGGTTTAGGAGTGTGTTTATAGGAATTTTTGACCATTCTTCTAGAAGCGCATTTGTGAAGTCAGGCACTGATGTTGGACGAGAAGGCTTGGCTTGCAGTCTCC